>NC_133833.1:17000312-17304479 GCF_047830755.1 Zonotrichia albicollis | reverse complement strand
AGAGATTTGATGATGGGAAGAAGTCCTTTACTCTCAGGGTGCCAGTCCCTGACACAGGGGCCAGTGCAGAAATGCTGTGGATGCCCCATCCCCAGCAACATCGAAGGCCAGCTGGGACAGGGGCCGCAGCAACCTCCTCTGCTGGGAGCTTGCTCAGCTTGGAACCACATCATCTTTAGGGTCCCTTCCAAGCCAAACCATTCAAGGATTTGATCATTCTGCCATCCCCATCTCCCACCGAGCACCGGCCCTGAAACTTCAGTGACATCACAGCTCCCACAGGGTTCCAGGTGGAACGTCCAGCACCTGGAAACGAGCACAGCAGACACTTCACCGCCTGCCAAGGGTCAGTTGCTGCTCACCCTGCGCTCTGACCCTCAGCGCTGAGCTGCTGCTGCTGCCTGGGCTATTTCTGCCGCCTGCTGTGGGGCGCCAATCCCAGCAGGATGTGCTCTGCTGTGCCCGTGGAGGTACAGTGCCATGCCAGGCAGGGGGCACCCGGCTTGGGCAGGCTGCAGCCATGTGGGAACGGATGGGGTGGGACAGGAAGCCCACTGGGAGATTGTGCTGCCCCTTGCAGGCTGACAGAGACACCGTGGAGGACATGGAAGTGGACCAGGGGCTGGAGGAGGAAGAGATGATGGAGGTGGACTCCTCCTCTACTTCCATGTCCTCCCCTGTTGAGGACATGGAAGTAGACAAGGAGGACACCATCGAGGAGATGGAGGTGGACGTGGAGGACGACATCGAAGACATGGAAGTTGACGTGGAGGATGAGGAGGAGCCCATGGTCCTTGGGTGAATCTGGAGCCCCACAGGTAAGACAGGCAGATGCTTGCCACGCCCTGCCCACACACACACTGGGTCCCCTGACGCCAGGCTGGGGCTGGGCTGGATGGCCCCGCTCAGGGACACGGTGCCCGCAGGGGGCCTGGCTTGTGCTGCCACAAGCACCAGCCCCGGCCTGCCCTGCGCTTGCCTGGGGCCACGCCAGCCCTGCCAGCCCCGGCCCAGCCCCTGGGGCCCAGCTCCCAGCCCTGCTGGGCCCAGTGCTGCCGCCTGAGTCCAGCTCTGCTGCTTCCTTTCTTCCAGGGCGCATGCACATGTTGGCACAGATGCCACAACTTTGTAAATATGTTTGAAAGTTTTGAAGATTCCTGTATATACGTTTGAAAGTTTAGAAGATTTTTGTAAATACGTTCACTACGTTTCAAGTTCCCTGTAAATACGTTTTGAAGATTGTTAGCCCATCGGACCACATGTAAATACGTTCTGCACATTGTTGTTGTTGTTGTTATAACAATTGTTATAATGACACGTATTCTGTAAATCCTAGATTTGCCGATTATCGGCAAATAAATCCTGTTTCGTTTTAAAACCTGACTTCTCTTGGCCATTCATTTGGGCACGGGCAGCCTTTGCACACTTGTGGGTTCTACTTGTTCCGCGTTCCCGGGGCTGGAGGTCCCTGGGGGTGCTGGCACGGCCACCCCGGGGCTGGGGGTCCCTGTGCACAGGGGCTCCCACTGACACCACTCCTGGCACTGGGCACTGCTGCTCTTCCTGGCCTGGGGCACAGCGCTGTCCCCAAGAGCTCAGCTCTCTCTCACCAGCTCTCACCCAGGGAGCACTCACAGCACTGGCCCCTGCAGCCATGCCACCAAAGCAGGCAGCAAACCTTCAGCCACCCTTCCCGCTGCAGCCACAGGCACTCCTGGGCCCAGAGCCGCCAGCAGGCCACAGCCATCCAAAATCCACCTGCACGCTCTCAAGGCCACCACAGCCTTGGCAACTGGGCCACCTGCATCTGGGCTGCTGCAGGGGCTGATCTTTAAGCCTTGCAGCCTCCAAAGGCCCTGGGATCTGCTTCCCAGCCTGCTCTGCACTGCCCTGAGCCCGCATTGTTCCACAGACAATAGCCAAGCCAGGGCATCCTCACCCTGCCCGCACTCCTGCTGCTGGCAGCGACCACTGGCCCCTGGGCCCCACTCGGGTGACAGCTGCAGGGACAGGGCAGCTGTGCTGGGCAGGGGGCACGGGGCTTTGGGCCCTGCGGCTGCTGCTGCTGCTGCTGCTGCTGGGGGCCATGGGCCCAACAGGGCCCCGAGCTCAGCCCCTGCCCGGCCAGCTGTCCCCAAAGCCCCACACTCCCCCAGCATCCCCATCACAGCTGCCAGGGGGAAATCCCACGGGCTTCAGGAAAGAAATTCCCCACAGCGACTAAACCAAGGGGTCCAAGGGAAAAGTCAGCACCAGCTGATGTTTACAGCACCTTAACAAAGGTGGCTGAAGGGCAACTGAGATCTCCAGGACCTCTGGCAGTGCCTGCTCTGCACGTGAGCCTGTGGGGCTGCTCCCACTGGGACACAGCACCGAGCTCAGGCCTGCCCTCTGCCCCTCACAGCTGATCCCAAGGAGCAGGCTCACAAAGCAGTTTCAGACCACTGCCTGCAGGTATTTCAATAGACTAAATGTAATTCAAAAAGCCAACTTGCACATTTAGCTTTGGTGTCGTGGCATGAGAAGCCACGAAGGTGCCTCTCAGTGTGCACTCTGGGCACTTCCACCGGCATCCCAAAGGCATCACAAAGGACAGGCCTCTGCTTTCAGCACTACTGAGCTCCTCACTAGCAATGATATCTCAGGAGGACACAGGGTTTTTTCAGGCTCAGGGGCCTCTTACTGGAAGTATAATACCACACAACAAAAATGACCAATTAAAGTGAGGCAGCCGTCTAAATGCAATGTTTTTTCAGTTTTATCAGGGCTTGCTGAAGGCAGTGGTAGCACCCTGCACCAGCATGAGGGATGAGGGCCTGCTCATCTTCTGAAGCCCAGGGGACTTTTTGAAACACCTGCATCCAGAGCCACCAGAGCAGTGAGTTGGGGGACGGCCGCCTGCAGTGCAGGATCCTTGGGAGATATTTTAGTCCTGTAGGTGGGCCGCCATTTACATCCGGGCTAGCTCTGGGTAACAAATTATCCAAAGTTGTGAGGGACATATATGTTCCAGTTAGGGAGGTTCGCCTTTCATGGGGGAAGACTTGTATTAAGGGAAGTTGGAAGTCATTTGTTCATTGGCTTTTAAAGGAGTTCCCAGATATTTCTGTTGATTCAATTCGTCATGTAGCATTTTGGGACTCAGTTCGGGAAAAACTCTATCTTTTGAAAACTCAGGGAGGTATAACAGTCGTAAAATTTTACCTAATTTTTCACATGATTTATACAGTTTTCTCAAGGGTTCAATTTTCTAATACTCAAATCATATTTTGAGTTCTGCCCCCGGCATTCCTGAACCCACTGATACCAAGATAAGGGTGAGAGACAGGAACTGCTTTAAAGCACAGACAAGTCACCTGCTGTCTGACATCTTCCTTCCTTCTCTACCCCTTTTCCAGGTCACACAGGCTTGGATTCTACCCTAACCCATTCTCCAGTACCTCTCCTCACTGTATCCCCCTCAGATAGCCCACAAAATGGAGTCCATCCTCTGGAGGGGGTTGTCAATGTCAAACTCCCTCTCACCCCCAGCTCTCTCATCGGGTCTTCCCCGTATTGGGTCCTACCCCTGCATCAGGTACCACCTCTGCATTGGGATCCAGCGCTTCCTTGCCTACTCCCGCTGCCCTACCCCCTCCAACTCAGCCCCTTGCGGATCCCACACTGTCAGAGATGGAAGTGTGAGGGGTGGTAACCGGAAGGCCGCCATCTTGGCTACCAAAGGCCCACAATCCCGGGCCTGGCCAGTCACCCCAAGGCCCCGCTCCTCTGCCAAAGACCAAGTTCCCTCTTCTGGCTAGGAGAGAGAAGGTTCATTCCACCTTGAGCATGAGCCTGAGGATACTTGGCAAAGGATGCGGAAGCTGGCGGTGGAAGAGGGGGACTGGGAATTGGTAGCTAAAATACAAGCAGCACCGGTGCAGTACCATAGCGGGGCTAACCCCTGATGGGTAGCTGTCACACACGGGGAGATGAAAGGCCTTTGTAAAGCAGCGAAACACCATGGGAGGGGCTCACCATATTTTAATAATTTGATAAATGCCACCTTCACTGCACATGTTATGGTGCCTCACGATCAGCTCCATTTTATGCACATCCTACTTTCTCCCACTGAAATTATTCTGTGGGAAGGAATGGGGAAAAAATAATAAAATAATTATTAAAAGACTATACTAGGCAAGACAGGTGGGCACACCTAACACTAGTCCATCTAGGGAGGAAGATTTCACTAAACCTCATTCCATAGACCTTCCTGAGCTCTGTTAGAAGAGATAAAAGTGCTGCAAAGACACCTCTCAAGCAGACACCCAATGGAACAACACCTACTCTAGATTTCATAGACATTCTGCAAGGACCTGGGCAATCCTTTCTAAAATTTATTGACCACCTTACACAAGCAATAGAGAAGCAAGGTGAACATCCAAAAGCCAGGAAGGTACTTCTTACTAAACTTGCTGAAACAAATGCTAACAACAACCATAAAGACATTTTTCCTTCACTACCCCTTAACTCAAAGCCAACTATTGCACAAATGGTCGAGGCATGCACACTTAGGGCATCCTTACACTGTGATGCCAGCCTAGCTATGGCTACCAGCAAGGGTGTAGTAGAGGCGCTAGTAGCCTCCCAAGTTATTCCCTGACATACACATGAAAAAGGACCTGGCTTTCAGTGTAGGGAGATGGGGCATTTTCAACAGAATTTTAAAAATAAAGGCTATTACCAGGGACCTTCTAGTTGTCACAGTCACTGTCCTCACTGCCCCCTCGTCCACACGCTTTCCAACGTCACCAAAACCGGTGGCCTGCAGGAAACCCCACACAGACACGGAAAGGCCCCGCGCGATGACACCAAATGCGAGGCCGTTCCGCCCCACTCTCCCCAACATTGTGGAGAACCAGCACAGCGACCTTCTCTGATGCATCGGGAGAGCTCGATAGCTGCAGAAAACTCGACAGAAGACAGCTCTGCCCTGGAACCTAAAGGCAGCTGGTAGGGGCGTTTTCAATTCCAATCCACGATATTTATGTTCACCATTTTCCCACAGGCAAATACAGGCCTGAAGGACGGCCCAGAGACATTTTGATTTTAACCAACACCAGGGAAGGGATGGAGACACTCACTCTACTACCTGAGGTACTTGCCTTGACGTCTTTGCAGGAGATAACTGTCCAGGCTCTATGCTTAGACTCTCCCCTTTTCATTCCAAAAGGAACAGTTATAGCCAGAGCCATCCTCCTGCTGCACATGATCACCACACCAGGTGATCCAATGGTGTTGTGGGCACAGACAACAGGCAGAAACAGACCCATTCCAAAGTGTGCTTTTTCATGTAATGGGAGAAAGTGATGTCTTTCAGGACTATAAGATACAAGAGCTGATGTCACCATAATTTCCTGCTCTGATTGCCTAAAAGAATGGCCCCTGGTTCCAGCTGCTGGGGTAATTATTAGCTACCAGTGGAGCCACTACCAGCTTCTGGACAGTAGCTACAGTAACATTTGCATGAAAGGTCCTGAGGGCACAGTTGCTACAGTAAGATCATTCGTCACCCGGGCACCAATAACAATTTGAGGAAAAGAATTCTTGTCCCAATGAAGGACAAGGCCAGAGATCCTATCAACACCTCAAGATTTCTCAACGGGGCCACAGAGCAGCGCACCACCCTTCAGTTAACCTGGAAGACCAACGACCCCATATGGGTGGATCAGTGGCCCCTCCCAGGCAGAAAGTTAAAGGCCTGCAATCCATCGTGCAGGAGCAGCTGTCTGTGGGCCACATTGTACCATCTACCAGCCCCTGCAATGTGCCTGTCATTATCATATGAAAGCCTGGCAAAGACAAGAGGGGGCTCCTGCAGGACCTCAGGAAAATCAACGAGGTCATTGATGACATGGGTGCCCTCCAGTCCAGCCTGCCCTCAGCCTCCATGATACCTCAGATTGCCGGTGTGGCGGCATGCTGTAGTTGTGGGTGCATCTTTTGGAGTCCTCCTATTTTTCGGATATCTTGTTCGCCATTTTGGCTGTGATTGATGGAGCCTGAGCATAGGAAGAGCATTGCTTTGAAGATTGCGTGGGTTGAGATGCGAAGGAAAGCTAGTTCAGGGAGGTTTAGTCCAATTGTAGTTTTATTTCACAGTTATTGGCAGAGGGTTGTTATAGATATTAATGACTACATTTTAATGCCGCATGCATCCAAATGACACACCCCTGGTTTGCCTTTTCCCTCCCTAAACTGACAAACACCTTTACAGAGGTACCAGTGGACTGCATTGCCTCAAGGAAAGAAGAATAGCCTAACTATTTGTCAATGGCTTTGAGCCCAAATTCTCTTGCCCAGACGGAAATGACATCCTAATGCTATAATTTTTCATTACATGGATGATACAGTCATTTGTGCAGAAGGTCAAATAATTTTGGATGTTGCACTACAAGATGTCATCACTGTGGTACAGGAGAAAGGATTTGAGATTGCAGCAGATAAAGTCCAAAGAGAGCGCCCTGTGGAAGTATCTCGGCCTAAAAAGCACAGAGAGAACCATCACACCCCAAACACTGCACATCAAGGAAAACCCAAAGACTCTGCCAGAACTCCACATGCTGTGTGGAAGCTGTTTTGATGTCGTGGCATGAGAAGTCATGAAGTGCTCTGAAAGTGCACTCTGGGCACTTCCACTGCCACCCCAAAGGGAACACAAAGGACAGGCCTCTGCTTTCAGCACTGCTGAGCTCCTCACCCAGCGATGAAGTCTCAGGAAGAGGCAGGAATTAAGTGCACCAGAGAGCCTGGCCTCTAATAAAGGGCATGAATCCCACAGCCCACCCAAACCAATGCCTTGCATGTCTCTACATTTTCCGTCTTCTCTCATCTCTCGTGTCACTTTCCCCATTTTCTCTTACTGGGAACTTGGCTTCTCTCTCTCCTGTCTGCAGGTTAGGCCACACGTGTGACCCAGCAGTAACACCCTGACCCACAGGCAAGTGGGAGAGCCCTCTTGGTCAAGAACTGTAGTGACAGGACAAGGGAGAACGGGATCAAACTGCAAGAGTTGGAAGAGATTTGATGATGGGAAGAAGTCCTTTACTCTCAGGGTGCCTGTCCCTGACACAGGGGCCAGTGCAGAAATGCTGTGGATGCCCCATCCCCAGCAACATCCAAGGCCAGGTGGGACAGGGGCCGCAGCAACCTGCTGTGCTGGGACCTTGCTCAGCTTGGAACCACATCATCTTTAGGGTCCTTTCCAAGCCAAACATTCAAGGATTTGATCATTCTGCCATCCACATCTCCCACTGAGCAGCGGCCCTGAAACTTCAGTGACATCACAGCTCCCACAGGGTTCCAGGTGGAACGTCCAGGACCTGGAAACGAGCACAGCAGACACTTCACCGCCTGCCAAGGGTCAGTTGCTGCTCACCCTGCGCTCTGACCCTCAGCGCTGAGCTGCTGCTGCTGCTGCCTGGGCTATTTCTGCCACCTGCTGTGGAGCGCCAATCCCAGCAGGATGTGCTCTGCTGTGCCCGTGGAGGTACAGTGCCATGCCAGGCAGGAGGCACCCGGCTTGGGCAGGCTGCAGCCATGTGGGAATGGATGGGGTGGGACAGGAAGCCCACTGGGAGATTGTGCTGCCCCTTTGCAGGCTGACAGAGACACCGTGGAAGAGATGGAAGTGGACCAGGGGCTGGAGGAGGAAGAGATGATGGAGGTGGACTCCTCCTCTACTTCCATGTCCTCCCCTGTTGAGGACATGGAAGTAGACGAGGAGGACACCATCGAGGAGATGGAGGTGGACGTGGAGGATGACATCGAAGACATGGAAGTTGACGTGGAGGATGAGGAGGAGCCCATGGTCCTTGGGTGAATCTGGAGCCCCACAGGTAAGACAGGCAGACGCTTGCCACGCCCTGCCCACACACACACTGGGTCCCCTGACGCCAGGCTGGGGCTGGGCTGGATGGCCCCGCTCAGGGACACGGTGCCCGCAGGGGGCCTGGCTTGTGCTGCCACAAGCACCAGCCCTGGCCTGCCCTGCGCTTGCCTGGGGCCACGCCAGCCCTGCCAGCCCCGGCCCAGCCCCTGGGGCCCAGCTCCCAGCCCTGCTGGGCCCAGTGCTGCCGCCTGAGTCCAGCTCTGCTGCTTCCTTTCTTCCAGGGCACACGCACATGTTGGCACAGATGCCACGACTTTGTAAATATGTTTGACAGTTTCGAAGATTCCTGTAAATACGTTTGAAAGTTTAGAAGAGTTTTGTAAATACGTTCACTACGTTTGAAGTTCTCTGTAAATACGTTTTGAAGATTGTTAGCCCATCGGACCCCATGTAAATACGTTCTGTACATCGTTGTTGTTGTTGTTATAACAATTGTTATAATGACACATATTCTGTAAATCCCAGATTTGCCGAACTTCGGCAAATAAATCCTGTTTCTTTTTAAAACCTGACTTCCCTTGGCCATTCCTTTGGGCACAGGCAGCCTTTGCACACTTGTGGGTTCTACTTGTTCCACGTTCCCGGGGCTGGAGGTCCCTGGGGGTGCTGGCACGGCCACCCCGGGGCTGGGGGTCCCTGTGCACAGGGGCTCCCACTGACACCACTCCTGGCACTGGGCACTGCTGCTCTTCCTGGCCTGGGGCACAGCACTGTCCCCAAGAGCTCAGCTCTCTCTCACCAGTTCTCACACAGGGGGCTCTCACACCACTGGCCCCTGCAGCCATGCCACCAAAGCAGGCAGGAAACCTTCAGCCACCCTTCCTGCTGCAGCTACAGGCACTCCTGGGCCCAGAGCCGCCAGCAGGCCACAGCCATCCAAAATACACCTGCACGCTCTCAAGGCCACCACAGCCTTGGCAACTGGGCCACCTGCATCTGGGCTGCTGCAGGGGCTGATCTTTAAGCCTTGCAGCCTCCAAAGGCCCTGGGCTCTGCTTCCCAGCCTGCTCTGCACTGCCCTCAGCCCGCATTGTTCCATAGACAAAAGCCAAGCCAGGGCATCCTCACCCTGCCCGCACTCCTGCTGCTGCCAGCGGCCACTGGCCCCTGGGCCCCACTCGGGTGACAGCTGCAGGGACAGGGCAGCCTGTGCTGGGCAGGGGGCACGGGGCTTTGGGCCCTGCGGCTGCTGCTGCTGCTGCTGCTGGGGGCCATGGGCCCAACAGGGCCCTGAGCTCAGCCCCTGCCCGGCCAGCTGCCCCCAAAGCCCCACACTCCCCGAGCATCCCCATCACAGCTGCCAGGGGCAAATCCCATGGGCTTCAGGAAAGAAATTCCCCACAGTGACTAAACCAAGGGGTCCAAGGAGAAAGTCAGCACCAGCTGATGTTTACAGCACCTTGACAAAGGTGGCTGCAGGGCAGCTGAGATCTCCAGGCCCTCTGGCAGTGCCTGCTCTGCACGTGAGCCTGTGGGGCTGCTCCCAGTGGGACACAGCACCGGGCTCAGGCCTGCCCTCTGCCCCTCACAGCTGATCCCAAGGAGCAGGCTCACAAAGCAGTTTCAGACCACTGCCTGCAGATATTACAAAGGACTAAATGCCATTCGAAGAAGCCACCTTGCACATTTAGCTTTGGTGTCGTGGCATGTGAAGCCATGAAGGTGCCTCTCAATGTGCACTCTGGGCACTTCCACTGCCATCTCAAAGAGATCACAAAGGACAGGCCTCTGCTTTCAACACTGCTGAGCTCCTCAATGTAGTCAGCAATGAAGTCTCAGGTATTATGACGAACTCAACTAAGTTGCAGCACACCTCTAAAGTAATGTTCTTGCTCATTGGCTTTTGTGGGGTCATGGGGATTCAGGTAATTTTCATGATATCATGAAGATTTATCTTTTCTTGAATGGAGTCCCGTAGGTGTTCTCCCCTTATTATCCTCTATTGGTGTTAAGTTACTGCATACAAGGTCCTTTTTTACCGCATATAAAACCCTGTGTGCCCAGCCTCATTTTGTCTCCCTCCCTGGACCCTCTCCAGCGCAAACCACACTGTTTCGAGTTCCACACAAACGCTCCTCTCTTGCCTCATCCATCATCCATTCAAGCAAGCCTGCTCCCAGCTCTGGGAGTGCACGTCTCTCACAGAGGCTGGCTGTGGACATGCCACAACAAGGGGTGCCCAAACAGGGACCTTCTTTGAGAATTCCTGAGAGCGATTCCAGTGCCGATTCGACTGTTCCACCGTCACCGGACAGAAGACGCCTTGGGTCAGCCTCCGCCCTGGAGTGAGACCTGAGTTTTATCAGGGCTTGCTGAAGGCAGCCTTGGCACCCTCCAGCAGCAAGAGGGCCGGCTCCATAGACAAAGCCCATGGCATATTTTGAAACACCTGCATACAGAGCCATCAGAGCAGTGAGCTGGGGGACAGCCACCAGCAGTGCAGGACCTTTGGGTGATAGTTTAGTCCTGTGGGTGGGCCACATTTTACATCACGGGCAGCTCTGGGTAACAAATTATCCAAAGATGAGAGGGACATATATCTTTGAGTTAGGGAGGTTCTCTTTTCAGAGTGCAAGACTTTTAATAAGGGAAGTTGGAAGTCGTTTGTTCATTGGCTGTTTATGGAGCTCCCAGACATTTCTGTTGATTCACTTCGTCATGTAGCATTTTGGGACTGAGTCAGGGAAAGACTCTATCTTTTGCAAACTCAGGGAGTGATAAGAGTCGCAACATTTTACCCAATTTTTCACATGTTTTATGGAGTTTTCTCAAGGGTTCAAAGTTCTAATATTCAACCCAGACTTTCTGTTCTGCCCCCAGCATTGCTGAACCCACTGACACCATTAGGATGGGAGACAGAAACTGCTGTAAAGCACAGACGAGCCATCTGCTGTCTGACATCTCCCCTCCTTCTCTACCCCCTGCCCATGTCTGTACTGATCACACAGGCTTGGATTCTACCCTAACCCATTCTCCAGTACCTCTCCTCACTGGATTCCCCTCAGATAGCTCACAAAATGGAGTCCCTCCTCTGGAGGGGGTCGTCAATGTCAAACTCCCTCCCATCCCCAGCTCTCTCATCAGGTCCTCCCCCTGTGTTGTGTCCCAGCTCTGGGTCAGATACCACCTCTGCATTGGGATCCAGCGCTTTCCTGCCTACTCCCGCTGCCCTACCCCCTCCAACTCAGCCCCTTGCGGATCCCACTCTGTCAGAGATGGAAGTGTGAGGGGCGGTAACCGGAAGGCCGCCATCTTGGCTACCAAAGGCCCACAACACCGGGCCTGGCCAGTCACCCCAAGGCCCCGCTCCTCTGCCAAAGACCAAGTTCCCTCTTCTGGAGAGGAGAGGGAAGGTTCATCTGACCTTGAGCATGAGCCTGAGGATACTTGGATGAGGATGTGGAAGCTGGCAGCGGAAGAGGGGGACTGGGAATTGGTAGCTAAAATACAAGCAGCACTGGTGCAGTATTGGTGGGGGGCTAAGCCCCAATTGGAAGCTCTCATACTTGGGACATGAAAGACCTTTATAAAGTAGCAGAAGGCCATGGGAGCGACTCTCTGTATATTAATCATTTGTTAAATACCATCTATCCAATACATGTGTCGGTGCCCCACACTTTGCGCCATTTTATGCGCATCCTACATTCTCCCACTGAAATTATTCTGTGGGAAGGAATGGGGAAAAAACTACTACAACAACTGTTAAAAGACTATGCTAGAGAAGACAGGCGGGCACACCTAACACTAGACCATCTAGCCAGGGAGGAAGATTTCACTAAACCTCCTTCAATAGGCCTTCCCTGAGCTCTGTTAGAAGAGACCTGAATGGACCTGGGAAATCCCTTCTAAAATTTATTGACCACCTTACACAAGCAATAGAGAAAAAAGTTGAACATCCAAAAGCCAGGAAGGTACTGCTTACTAAACTTGCTGAAACAAATGCTAACAACACCTGTAAAGACATTTTTACCTTCTCTACCCCTCAACAGAAAGCCTACCATTGCACAAAAGGTCGTGGCAGGCACCATTAGGGCATCCTCATGCTGCGATGCCAGCCTAGATAATGCTTACAGTCACGGTGTAGTAGAGGTGCTAGTAGCCTCCCAGGTTATTCCCTGACACACACATGGAAAAGGACCTTGCATTAAATGTGGGGAGATGAGGCATTCTCAATAGAATTTGAAAAATACAGGCTATTACCAGGGACCTTCTAGTTGTCACAGCCACTGTCCTCACTGCCCCCCTTTGTCCACATGCTTTCCAACACCAGCAAAACCGGTGGCCTGCAGGAAAACCCACACAGACTCGGAAAGGCCCCGCGTGATGACACCAAATGCGAGGCCGTTCCGCCCCACTCTCCCCAACATTGTGGAGAACCAGCACAGCGACCTTCTCTGATGCATAAGGACAGCTCGATAGCTGCAGAAAACTCGAGAGAAGACAGCTCTGCCCTGGAACCTAAAGGCAGCTGGTAGGGGCATTTTCAATTCCAATCCACGATATTTATGTTCACCATATTCCCACAGGCAATTACGAGACTGAAGGCCCAGAGACATTTTGATTTTAACCAACACCAGGAAAGGGACGGAGACACGCACTATACTGCCTGAGGTAGTCACTGTGGCATCTTTGCAGGAGGTAACTGTCCAGGCTCTAAGCTTATTCCCTCCCCTTTTCATTGCAAAAGGAACAGTTATAGCCAGAGCCTACTTCCCATGGGACATGATCACCACACAAGCTGATCCAATGCTGTTGAGGGCACAGATTACGGGTTGAAACAGACCTGTTCGAAAGTGTGCTTCGTCATGCAAAGGGAGAAAGACATGTCTCTTTGGAGAATTAGATACAGGAGATGACATCACCATAATTTCCTGCTCTCATTGCCTAAAAGAATGGCCCCTGGTCCCAGCTGCTGGAGTAAATATTAGCTAGCAGGGGAGCCACTACCAGCTTCTGGAGTCACAGTAAAATCTGCATGGAAGGTCCTGAGGGCACAGTGGTACAGTAAGATCATTCGTCACCCGGACACCAATAACACTTTGGGGAAGAGACCTCTTGTCCCAAAGGGGGACAGGGCTAGAGATCCTATCAACACCTCAGGATTTCTAGACAGGGCCACAGAGCAGCGCGCCACACTTCAGTCAAACTGGAAGACCAACGACCCCATATGGGTGGATCAGTGGCCCCTCCCAGGCAGAAAGTTAAAGGCCCTGCAGTCCCTCGTGCAGCAGCAGCTGTCTGTGGGCCACATTGTACCATCTACTAGCCCCTGCAATGTGCCTGTCATTATCATATGAAAGCCTGGCAAAGACAAGAGGCGGCTCCTGCAGGACCTCAGGAAAATCAACGAGGTCATTGATGACATGGGTGCCCTCCAGTCCAGCCTGCCCTCAGCCTCCATGATACCTCAGATTGCCGATGTTGCGGCATGCCGTAGTTGTGGGTGCATCTTTTGGAGTCCACCTATTTTTCGGATATCTTGTTCGCCATTTTGGCTGTGACTGATGGAGCCTGAGCATAGGAAGAGCATTGCTTTGAAGATTGTGTGGGTTGAGATGCGAAGGAAAGCTAGTTCAGGGAGGTTTAGTCCAATCGTAATTTTATTACACAGTTATTGGCCGAGGGTTGTTATAGATCTTAATGACTACTTTTTTAATGCCCCCATGCATCCAAATGACACCCCCCTGGTTTGCCTTTTCCCTCCCTAAACTGACAAACACCTTTACAGAGGTACCAGTGGACTGCATTGCCTCAAGGAATGAAGAATAGCCTAACTATTTGTCAATGGCTTTGAGCCCAAATTCTCTTGCCCAGACGGAAATGACATCCTTATGCTATCATTTTTCATTACATGGATGATACAGTCATTTGTGCAGAAGGTCAAATAATTTTGGACATTGCAGTACAAGACGTCATCACTGTGGTACAGGAGAAAGGTTTTGAGATTGCAGCAGATAAAGTTCAAAAGACAGCTTCCTGGAAGTACCTCGGGCTAAAGAGCACAGAGAGAACCATCACATCCCAAACACTGCACATCAAGGACAACCCAAAGTCTCTGAAAGAACTCCAAACGCTCTATGGAAGCATCAGTTGGGTACTTTCACTGCTGGGGATCACCACAGAAGTTTTCATGCCACTGTTCCTGCTGCTCCTTAAACGCAGAGAAGGACTCTTCCCTGCAATCACTGACACCGGAGGCAGAAGCAGCTGTTGAAAAGGTCTCCTGGGTGATTCAAACTAAACAGGCACACAGATACCACACTACTTTTCCTTTCTCCCTGGCAATCCTTGGTGTAAGTCCAATATTCCATACATTATTTTTTCGGGGGCACTCAACTATCTCAGGTCTCCTCATAGAAATTGAATGCGTTTTCAGAGCACAACAACCTATGAAAACGATAACAACCACACAGAAAGTTATTATACAACTAATCAGGAAAGCTAGAGAGCGTCTGTGCTCCCTTGCAGGAACAGACCTTGTGAATATATACTTAGTTCTCACTCCAGAGCTCCTCAATTGCCTGCTTCAAACATCTGAGACACTGCAATACGCCTCATATAAGCAAATATCAGCCACCAATTCTACCACCAAAACATTCCTGTGCTACTCAGGATGTTTAAAATTACCCCAGACTCAGCAAGATCCCTTGTAGCCACCTGCCCCAATTGTCAGGAACATGCCCTGGCTTCTGTCAGAGCTGGAGGCAATCCAAGAGGACTAGAGAGTCTCCACATCTGGCAATCAGACATCACACACTAAGCTCCTTTGGACAGACTAAAGTACATCCACGTCTCAATCGACGCCTTTACCAGTGTGATTTTTGGCTCTGCCCATGCTGGACAAAAATCAGAAGATGCTATAAAATATTACTTTTTCGTTTTTTCCACCTCAGCAGTTCCACAGGAAATTAAAACTGATAATGCTCCTGCTTATACCTCACACTGATTCCAACAAGTTTCTAACCTCTGCGGTATGAAACATGTTATAGGCATATCACACTCTGCCACAGGACAGTCCATAGCTGAGAGGGCCCACTGATCAATCCAAAGGATCCTTGAGCAACTGAGAGGGGTAATCCAGATATTATCTTCCATTGACAGACTGGCCAAGGCCTTTTATGTATTCAGCTTTTTGAACAACTCATTTATGGAGCCAACTCCCCCCATCATCAGATATTTTACTAATTCAACTGCAGCCCAATAAAAAGAAAAGCCACCTGTGTTGATCAAAGACACTGAATCTAAACAATTTATCAGCACCTTCCCATTAATTACTTGGGAAAGAGAAGATGCCTTTGTTTCTTTACAGCAACATTGCTAAGATGGATCCCAGCAAAACACATAAAAACTCTTTCAGGAAACGGTGTGGCAAACACCAGAGCCACCATCAGAAGAACAGAATGGAAGCCTAAGAGGGACAGCAGCACCTCGAAAAGAACAAGAAGAAGGACAGAAGATCTCCTAAGCAGCGTTGAACACACACACCAAGACTAAGCTAGCTCAGACACCACTAACCAGGATATATATCTTGACATTTGTAAAAATTATGTTTTAGCATTGATACATGATTCTTCTAATAAGCTGTGTTCACACCCTTGGCTTACAGAAGAGAGAGTTTGATGGGACCACAATTTAAGTTTTATCTTCTAATCTCTATCTGTTTACTTTTAGGCCACACAAGCCTCCAGATACTACATCAGCTAAAGTCAGAGCATGCTGCCATTGGTTGCGGCTGAACAGGAATCTGGATGCTCCTCACTGAGCCACATGCTTTCAACTGGTTGCTTCCACAGACAAGCCACAATTTCTTGTCCATGGCTGTCAGGTATTTGAAGGCAGGTGCTTTTTCTACCTGCTGTCACATAGGGAGTCAGTATACCAGGGCATCCAGCTGCTAAAAGATGAAGGAAACAGGATCCAGATGGAAGGCAACAATGACTGGTTCACTGGACTTTTCAAACACTGGGGTATGAAAGGCTGGTTTTCATCTTCAGTTAAGACTGTTGTGTGGGCTTTGTTTTTTGTATTCATTGTGATAGTTATTTGATCCTTTTTTGCTAAATGTCTGCAAAACTCTATGGCAGAAGCCTTCTTTATAGACAACAAAAAGGGGGGAGATGTGAGGGCCCAGGGGCCTACCATAGGAACTGTAATACCCCAGGGCAAAGTGACCGAGGTAAAAGAGAGACACGGCTCTGAAAGCAACGGTCTCGCCCATGGGCATTTGCAGGCTCATGGTGATGCAGCCCGTTTTGCTGGCATCACCCAGTTCAACTGCTGTATTTTCCTTATATGTACTTGCCAAGGAAAGTTTTGTTCCTGGCTTACTGTAATACTCCTATGTTGTTCACCCTCATATTGTGTGCCCACCCCAATTTTGTCTCCATTCCTAGATCCTCGTCAGTGCAATCCACAGTGTTTGGAATTCCACACAAAGATCCCTCAATCGCTTCGTTCACCAGCAGTTTAAGAAGCGTGCTCCCAGATCTGAGAGGGCAGGACCCTCACAGAGGTTCCTGTGGACAGGCTGCAACACTGGAACTCAGTGCACCAGGGAACCTGGCCTCTAAGAAAGGGCATGAATCCCATAACCCACCGAAACCAAAGACTTCCATCTCTGAAATTCTTCCCTCCCCTCAGTTCTCATGCCACTTTCCCCATTATTTCTGATGGGGAATGAGGCTTCTCTCTCTCCTTTCTGCAGGTCCAGCCACACGTGAGACGCTGCAGGGAGAGCCTGACCCACAAGGCAGTGGGAGAGGACATTTTCTCAGGAACTGTAGTGACAGGACAAAGGAGAATGGGATCAAACTGCAAGAGTTGAAAGAGATTTGATGATGGGAAGAAGTCCTTTACTCTCAGGGTGCCTGTCCCTGAAACAGGGGCCAGTGCAGAAATGCTGTGGATGCCCCATGCCCAGCAACAGCCAAGGCCAGCTGGGACAGGGGCCGCAGCAACCTGCTGTGCTGGGAGCTTGATCAGCTTGGAACCACATCATCTTTAGGGTCCTTCCAAGGAAAACCATTCAAGGATTTAATCATTCTGCCATCCCCATCTTCCACTGAGCAGCGGCCCTGAAACTTCAGTGACATCACAGCTCCCACAGGGTTCCAGGTGGAACGTCCAGCACCTGGAAACGAGCACAGCAGACACTTCACCGCCTGCCAAGGGTCAGTTGCTGCTCACCCTGCGCTCTGACCCTCAGCGCTGAGCTGCTGCTGCTGCTGCCTGGGCTATTTCTGCCACCTGCTGTGGAGCGCCAATCCCAGCAGGATGTGCTCTGCTGTGCCCGTGGAGGTACAGTGCCATGCCAGGCAGGGGGCACCCGGCTTGGGCAGGCTGCAGCCATGTGGGAATGGATGGGGTGGGACAGGAAGCCCACTGGGAGATTGTGCTGCCCCTTGCAGGCTGCCAGAGACACCGTGGAGGACATGGAAGTGGACCAGGGCCTGGATGAGGACGAGATGATGGAGGTGGACTCCTCCTCTACTTCCATGTCCTCCCCTGTTGAGGACATGGAAGTAGACGAGGAGGACACCATCGAAGAGATGGAGGTGGATGCGGAGGATGACATCAACGAGATGGAAATTGACGTGGAGGATGAGGAGGAGCCCATGGTCCTTGGGTGAATGTGGAGCCCCACAGGTAAGACAGGCAGATGCTTGCCACGCCCTGCCCACACACACACTGGGTCCCCTGACGCCAGGCTGGGGCTGGGCTGGATGGCCCCGCTCAGGGACACGGTGCCCGCAGGGGGCCTGGATTGTGCTGCCACAAGCACCAGCCCCGGCCTGCCCTGCGCTTGCCTGGGGCCACGCCAGCCCTGCCAGCCCCTGCCCAGCCCCTGGGGCCCAGCTCCCAGCCCTGCTGGGCCCAGTGCTGCCGCCTGAGTCCAGCTCTGCTGCTTCCTTTCTTCCAGGGCACACGCACATGTTGGCAAAGATGCCACGACTTTGTAAATACGTTTCAAAGTTTTGAAGATTCCTGTATATACGTTTGAAAGTTTAGAAGATTTTTGTAAATACGTTCACTACGTTTCAAGTTCCCTGTAAATACGTTTTGAAGATTGTTAGCCCATCGGACCCCATGTAAATACGTTCTGCACATTGTTGTTGCTGTTGTTATAACAATTGTTATAATGACACCTATTCTGTAAATCCTAGATTTGCCGACTATCGGCAAATAAATCCTGTTTCGTTTTAAAACCTGACTTCTCTTGGCCATTCCTTTGGGCACGGGCAGCCTTTGCACCCTTGTGGGTTCCACTTGTTCCGCGTTCCCGGGGCTGGAGGTCCCTGGGGGTGCTGGCACGGCCACCCCGGGGCTGGGGGTCCCTGTGCACAGGGGCTCCCACTGACACCACTCCTGGCACTGGGCACTGCTGCTCTTCCTGGCCTGGGGCACAGCGCTGTCCCCAAGAGCTCAGCTCTCTCTCACCAGCTCTCACACAGGGGGCTCTCACACCACTGGCCCCTGCATTCATGCCACCAAAGCAGGCAGCAAACCTTCAGCCACCCTTCTGCTGCAGCCACAGGCGCTCCTGGGCCCAGAGCCGCCAGCAGGCCACAGCCATGCAAAATCCACCTGCACGCTCTCAAGGCCACCACAGCCTTGGCAACTGGGACTGGGCCACCTGCATCTGGGCTGCTGCAGGGGCTGATCTTTAAGCCTTGCAGCCTCCAAAGGCCCTGGGCTCTGCTTCCCAGCCTGCTCTGCACTGCCCTGAGCCCGCAAGGTTCCATAGACAAAAGCCAGGCCAGGGCATCCTCACCCTGCCCGCACTCCTGCTGCTGCCACCGGCCACTGGCCCCTGGGCCCCACTCGGGTGACAGCTGCAGGGACAGGGCAGCCTGTGCTGGGCAGGGGGCACGGGGCTTCAGGCCCTACGGCTGCTGCTGCTGCTTCTGCTGCTGCTGCTGGGGGCCATGGGCCCAACAGGGCCCCGAGCTCAGCCCCTGCCCGGCCAGCTGCCCCCAAAGCCCCACACTCCCCCAGCATCCCCATCACAGCTGCCAGGGGGAAATCCCACGGGGTTCAGGAAAGAAATTCCCCATAGTGACGAAACCAAGGGGTCCAAGGGAAAAGTCAGCACCAGCTGATGTTTACAGCACCTTAACAAAGGTGGCTGAAGGGCAACTGAGATCTCCAGGGCCTCTGGCAGTGCCTGCTCTGCACGTGAGCCTGTGGGGCTGCTCCCACTGGGACACAGCACCGAGCTCAGGCCTGCCCTCTGCCCCTCACAGCTGATCCCAAGGAGCAGGCTCACAAAGCAGTTTCAGACCTCTGCCTGCAGGTATTTCAATAGACTAAATGTAATTCAAAAAGCCAACTTGCACATTTAGCTTTGGTGTCGTGGCATGAGAAGCCACGAAGGTGCCTCTCAATGTGCACTCTGGGCACTTCCACTGCCATCCCAATGGGAACACAAAGGACAGCCCTCTGCTTTCAGCACTGCTGAGCTCCTCACCCAGCAATGAAATCTCAGGAAGAGGCAGGAATTCAGTGCACCAGAGATTCTGGACTCCAATAAATGGCATGAATTCTACAGGCCATCCAACCCAATGACTTGCATGTCTCTACTTTTTCCTCTTTCTCTCATCCCTCATGTCACTTCCCCCAAAACCTACCATTGCACAAATGGCTGAGGCATCTACCATTAGGGTATCCTTACACCATGATGCCAGCCTAGCTAAGGCTACATTAGTTTGAGCAGAAGCTCAAATCATTTTGGATGTTGCACTACAAGATGTCATCACTGTGGTACAGGAGAAAGGTTTTGAGATTGCAGCAGATAAAGTCCAAAGAGAGCGCCCTATGGAAGTAGCTCGGCCTAAAAAGCACAGAGAGAACCATCACACCCCAAACACTGCACATCAAGGAAAACCCAAAGACTCTGCCAGAGCTCCACATGCTGTGTGGAAGCTGTTTTGATGTCGTGGCATGAGAAGTCATGAAGTGCTCTGAAAGTGCACTCTGGGCACTTCCACTGCCATCCCAATGGGAACACAAAGGACAGGCCTCTGCTTTCAGCACTGCTGAGCTCCTCACCCAGCAATGAAGTCGCAGGAAGAGGCAGGAATTGAGCGCACCAGAGAGCCTGGCCTCTAATAAAGGGCATGAATGCCACAGCCCACCCAAACCAATGCCTTGCATGTCTCTACATTTTCCGTCTTCTCTCATCTCTCGTGTCACTTTCCCCATTTTCTCTTACTGGGAACTTGGCTTCTCTCTCTCCTGTCTGCAGGTTAGGCCACACGTGTGACCCAGCAGTAACACCCTGACCCACAGGCAAGTGGGAGAGCCCTCTTGGTCAAGAACTGTAGTGACAGGACAAGGGAGAACGGGATCAAACTGCAAGAGTTGGAAGAGATTTGATGATGGGAAGAAGTCCTTTACTCTCAGGGTGCCTGTCCCTGACACAGGGGCCAGTGCAGAAATGCTGTGGATGCCCAAACCCCAGCAACATCCAAGGCCAGCTGGGACAGGGGCCGCAGCAACCTGCTGTGCTGGGAGCTTACTCAGCTTGGAACCACATCATCTTTAGGGTCCCTTCCAAGCCAAACCATTCAAGGACTTGATCATTCTGCCATCCCCATCTCCCAATGAGCAGCGGCCCTGAAACTTCAGTGACATCACAGCTCCCACAGGGTTCCAGGTGGAACGCCCAGAACCTGGAAACGAGCACAGCAGACACTTCACCGCCTGCCAAGGGTCAGTTGCTGCTCAACCTGCGCTCTGACCCTCAGCGCTGAGCTGCTGCTGCTGCCGGGGCTATTTCTGCCACCTGCTGTGGAGCGCCAATCCCAGCAGGATGTGCTCTGCTGTGCCCATGGAGGTACAGTGCCATGCCAGGCAGGGGGCACCCGGCTTGGGCAGGCTGCAGCCATGTGGGAATGGATGGGGTGGGACAGGAAGCCCACTGGGAGATTGTGCTGCCCCTTGCAGGCTGCCAGAGACACCGTGGAGGACATGGAAGTGGACCAGGGCCTGGATGAGGACGAGATGATGGAGGTGGACTCCTCCTCTACTTCCATGTCCTCCCCTGTTGAGGACATGGAAGTAGACGAGGAGGACACCATCGAAGACATGGAGGTGGATGAGGAGGAAGACATCGAGGAGATGGAAGTTGACGTGGATGAGGATGAGGAGGAGCCCATGGTCCTTGGGTGAATCTGGAGCCCCACAGGTAAGACAGGCAGATGCTTGCCACGCCCTGCCCACACACACACTGGGTCCCCTGACGCCAGGCTGGGGCTGGGCTGGATGGCCCCGCTCAGGGACACGGTGCCCGCAGGGGGCCTGGCTTGTGCTGCCACAAGCACCAGCCCCGGCCTGCCCTGCGCTTGCCTGGGGCCACGCCAGCCCTGCCAGCCCCGGCCCAGCCCCTGGGGCCCACCTCCCAGCTCTGCTGGGCCCAGTGCTGCCGCCTGAGTCCAGCTCTGCTGCTTCCTTTCTTCCAGGACTCATGCATATGATGGCAAAGATGCCACGTCTGTAAATACGTTTCAAAGTTTTGAAGATTCCTGTAAATACGTTTGAAAGCTTAGAAGATTTTTGTAAATATGTTCACTACGTTTGAAGTTCTCTGTAAATACGTTTTGAAGATTGTTAGCCCATCGGAGCCCATGTAAATACGTTCTGTACATTGTTGTTGTTGTTGTTGTTATAACAATTGTGATAATGACACATATTCTGTAAATCCTAGATTTGCCGATTATCGGCAAATAAATCCTGTTTCGTTTTAACACCTGACTTCTCTTGGCCATTCCTTTGGGAACAGGCAGCCTTTGCACACTTGTGGGTTCCACTTGTTCCGCGTTCCCTGGTCTGGAGATCCCTGGGGGTGCTGGCACGGCCACCCCGGGGCTGGGGGTCCCTGTGCACAGGGGCTCCCACTGACACCACTCCTGGCACTGGGCACTGCTGCTCTTCCTGGCCTGGGGCACAGCGCTGTCCCCAAGAGCTCAGCTCTCTCTCACCAGCTCTCACACAGGGGGCTCTAACACCACTGGCCCCTGCAGCCATGCCACCAAAGCAGGCAGCAAACCTTCAGCCACCATTCCTGCTGCAGCCACAGGCACTCCTGGGCCCAGAGTCGCCAGCAGGCCACAGCCATCCAAAATCCACCTGCCCACTCTCAAGGCCACCATAGCTTTGGCAACTGGGCCACCTGCATCTGGGCTGCTGCAGGGGCTGATCTTTAAGCCTTGCAGCCTCCAAAGGCCCTGGGCTCTGCTTCCCAGCCTGCTCTGCACTGCCCTGAGCTCACAAGGTTCCAGAGACAAAAGCCAAGCCAGGGCATCCTCACCCTGCCCGCACTCCTGCTGCTGCCAGCGGCCACTGGGCCCTGGGCCCCACTCGGGTGACGGCTGCAGGGTCAGGGCAGCCTGTGCTGGGCAGGGGGCACGGGGCTTCGGGCCCTGCGGCTGCTGCTGCTGCTGCTGCTGCTGCTGCTGCTGCTGCTGGGGGCCATGGGCCCAACAGAGCCCTGAGCTCAGCCCCTGCCCGGCCAGCTGCCCCCAAAGCCCCACACTCCCCCAGCATCCCCATCACAGCTGCCGGGGGAAATCCCACGGGCTTCAGGAAAGAAATTCCCCATAGTGACGAAACCAAGGGGTCCAAGGGGAAGGTCAGCACCAGCTGATGTTTACAGCACCTTGACAAAGGTGGCTGCAGGGCAGCTGAGATCTCCAGGGCCTCTGGCAGTGCCTGCTCTGCACGTGAGCCTGTGGGGCTGCTCCCAGTGGGACACAGCACCGGGCTCTGGCCTGCCCTCTGCCCCTCACAGCTGATCCCAAGGAGCAGGCTCACAAAGCAGTTTCAGACCACTGCCTGCAGATATTTCAATAGACTACATGTCATTCAAAGAAGCCACCTTGCACATTTAGCTTTGGTGTCGTGGCATGAGAAGCCATGAAGGTGCCTCTCAATGTGCACTCTGCGCACTTCCACTGCCATCTCAACGGGAACACAAAGGACAGGCCTCTGCTTTCAGCACTGCTGAGCTCCTCACCCAGCAATGAAGTCTCAGGAAGATGCAGGGCTGTGCAGGCCCAGGGGCCCCTTACTGGAACTATAATACCTCACAACAAAAATGACAAATTAAAGTGAGGCAGCCCTCCAAGTGCTGTTTTTTATCAGTTTTATCAGGGCTTGCTGAATGCAGCGCCGGCACCCTGCACCAGCATGAGGGATGAGGGCTGGCTCAGCTGGTGAAGCCCAGGGGACATTTTGAAACACCTGCATCCAGAGCCATCAGAGCAGTGAGTTGGGGGACAGCAGCCTGCAGTGCAGGATCCTTGGGAGATATTTTAGTCCTGTAGGTGGGCCACCCTTTACATCAGGGCTAGCTCTGGGTAACAAATTATCCAAAGTTGTGAGGGATATATATGTTCCACTTAGGGAGGTTCGCCTTTCATGGGGGAAGACTTGTATTAAGGGAAGTTGGAAGTAATTTGTTCATTGGCTTTTAAAGGAGTTCCCAGATATTTCTGTTGATTCAATTCGTCATGTAGCATTTTGGGACTGAGTTAGGGAAAGACTCTAGCTTTTGAAAACTGAGGGAGGGATAAGAGTCACAACATTTTACCTAATTTTTCACATGATTTATACAGTTTTCTCAAGGTTTCAAAGTTCTAATACTCAAATCATATTTTGAATTCTGCCCCCGGCATTCCTAGACCCACTGATACCAAGATAAGGGTGAGAGACAGGAACTGCTTTAAAGCACAGTCAAGTCACCTGCTGTCTGACATCTTCCCTCCTTCTCTTCCTCTTGCCCAGGTCACACAGGCTTGGATTCTACCCTAACCCATTCTCCAGTACCTCTCCTCACTGTATCCCCCTCAGATAGCCCACAAAATGGAGTCCATCCTCTGGAGAGGGTTGTCAATGTCAAACTCCCTCTCACCTCCAGCTCTCTCATCGGGTCTTCCCTGTGTTGGGTCCTACCCCTGCATCAGGTACCACCTCTGCATTGGGATCCAGCGCTTCCTTGCCTACTCCCGCTGCCCTACCCCCTCCAACTCAGCCCCTTGCGGATCCCACTCTGTCAGAGCTGGAAGTGTGAGGGGCGGTAACCGGAAGGCCGCCATCTTGGCTACCAAAGGCCCACAACACCGGGCCTGGCCAGTCACCCCAAGGCCCCGCTCCTCTGCCAAAGACCAAGTTCCCTCTTCTGGAGAGGAGAGGGAAGGTTCATCCCACCTTGAGCATGAGCCTGAGGATACTTGGCAGAGGATGCGGCAGCAGGCGGTGGAAGAGGGGTACTGGGAATTGGTAGCTAAAATACAAGCAGCACCGGTGCAGTACCAGAGTGTGGCTAACCCCTGATGGGAAGCTGTCACATACTGGGAGATGAAAGGCCTTTGTAAAGCAGCGAAACACCATGGGAGGGGCTCACCATATTTTAATAATTTCTTAAATGCCAGCTTCACTGCTCATGTTATGGTGCCTCATGATCTCCTCCATTTTATGCACATCCTACTTTCTCCCACTGAAATTATTCTGTGGGAAGGAATGCGGAAAAAAGTAATAAAACAATTATTAAAAGACTATACTAGGGAAGACTATACTAGGGAAGTGTTAGGTGGGCACACCTAACACTAGTCCATCTAGGGAGGAAGATTTCACTAAATCTCATTCCATAGACCTTCCTGAGCTCTGTTAGAAGAGATAAAAGTGCTGCAAAGACACCTCTCAAGCAGACACCAATGGAACAACACCTACTCTAGATTTCATAGACATTTTGCAAGGACCTGGGCAATCCTTTCTAAAATTTATTGACCACCTTACACAAGCAATAGAGAAGCAAGTTGAACATCCAAAAGCCAGGAAGGTACTTCTTACTAAACTTGCTGAAACAAATGCTAACACAAGCATAAAGACATTTTTCCTTCACTACCCCTTAACTCAAAGCCAACCATTGCACAAATGGTCGAGGCATGCACACTTAGGGCATCCTTACACTGTGATGCCAGCCTAGCTAAGGCTACCAGTCAGGGTGTAGTAGAGGTGCTAGTAGCCTCCCAAGTTATTCCCTGACATACACATGAAAAAGGACCTGGCTTTCAGTGTAGGGAGATGGGGCATTTTCAACAGAATTTTAAAAATAAAGGCTATTACCAGGGACCTTCTCGTTGTCACAGCCACTGTCCTCTCTGCCCCCCTCGTCCACACGCTTTCCAATGTCACCAAAACCGGTGGCCTGCAGGAAACCCCACACAGACACGGAAAGGCCCCGTGCGATGACACCAAATGCGAGGCCGTTCCGCCCCACTCTCCCCAACATTGTGGAGAACCAGCACAGTGACCTTCTCTGATGCATAAGGACAGCTCGATCGCTGCAGAAAACTCGACAGAAGACAGCTCTGCCCTGGAACCCAAAGGCAGCTGGTAGGGGCCTTTTCAATTCCAATCCATGATATTTATGTTCACCATATCCCAACAGGCAAATACAGGCCTGAAGGACGGCCCAGAGACATTTTGATTTTAACCAACACCAGGGAAGGGATGGAGACACTCACTCTACTACCTGATGTACTTGCCTTGACGTCTTTGCAGGAGATAACTGTCCAGGCTCTATGCTTAGACTCTCCCCTTTTCATTCCAAAAGGAACAGTTATAGCCAGAGCCATCCTCCTGCTGCACATGATCACCACACCAGTTGATCCAATGGTGTTGTGGGCACAGACAACAGGCAGAAACAGACCCATTCCAAAGTGTGCTCTGTCATGTAAAGGGAGAAAGTGATATCTTTCAGGACTATAAGATACAAGAGCTGATGTCACCATAATTTCCTGCTCTGATTGCCTAAAAGAATGGCCCCTGGTTCCAGCTGCTGGGGTAATTATTAGCTACCAGGGAGCCACTACCAGCTTCTGGAATCACAGTAACATCTGCATGGAAGGTCCTGAGGGCACAGTTGCTACAGTAAGATCTTTTGTCACCCGGACACCAATAACAATTTGAGGAAAATACCTCTTGTCCCAATGGGGGACAAGGCCTGAGATCCTATCAACAACTCAAGATTTCTAGACGGGGCCACAGAGCAGCGCGCCACACTTCAGTCAAACTGGAAGACCAACGACCCCATATGGGTGGATCAGTGGCCCCTCCCAGGCAGAAAGTTAAAGGCCCTGCAGTCCCTCGTGCAGCAGCAGCAGCTGTCTGTGGGCCACATTGTACCATCTACCAGCCCCTGCAATGTGCCTGTCATTATCATATGAAAGCCTGGCAAAGACAAGAGGCGGCTCCTGCAGGACCTCAGAAAAATCAACGAGGTCATTGATGACATGGGTGCCCTCCAGTCCAGCCTGCCCTCAGCCTCCATGATACCTCAGATTGCTGATGGGGCAGTGTGCCGTAGTTGCGGGTGCATCTTTCGGACTCCTCCTATTTTTCGGATATCTTGTTCGCCATTTTGGCTGTGATTGATGGAGCCTGAGCTTAGGAAGAGCATTGCTTTGAAGATTGCATGGGTTGAGATGTGAAGGAACGCTAGTTCAGGGAGGTTTAGTCCAATTGTACCTATGATTACACTGTTATTGTCAGATGGTTGATATAGATCTTATTGACTACTTTTTTGATGCCCCCATGCATCCAAATGACACGCCCTTGGTCTGCCTTTCCATCACTAAATCGACAAACACCTTTACAGAGGTACCAATGGACTGTATTGCCTCAAATAATGAAGAGTAGCCCAAATATTTGTCAGTGGCTTGAAGTCCAAATTCGCTCGCCCTAATGCTAATTGTTTTTTGTTATATGGACCATTAAATGAACATCCTAATGCAATCATTTTTCATTACATGGATGGCACAGTCGTTTGTGCAGGAGCTCAAATCATTTTGGATGTTGCACTACTGCGGCAAAGGAGAAAGGTTTTAACATTGTAGCAGATAAAGTTCAAAGGACAGCCCCTTGGAAGTGCCTCGGCCTAAAAACTACAGAGAGAACCATCACATCCCAAACACTGCACATCAAGGACAACCCAAAGACTCTGCCAGAACCCCAAATGCTCTGTGGAAGCATCAGTTGGGTACATTCACTGCTGGGAATCACCACAGATCTCACACCAGTGTTCCTGCTGCTCCTTAAAGGCAAAGAAGGACTCTTTTCCCTGCAATCACTGACACTGGAGGCAGAAGCAGCTGTACAAAAGGTATCCTGGGTGATTCAAACTAAACAGGCACACAGATACCACATTACTTTTCCTTTCTCCCTTGCAATCCTGGGTGTAAGTCCAATATTCCATGCATTATTCTTTCAGGGGGACTCAACTATCTCAGATCCCCTCATAGAAATTGAATGCATTTTCAGAGCACACCAACCTACTAAAATTATAAAAACCCAACAGAAAGTTATTGCACAACTAATCAGAAAAGCTAGAGAGCATCTGTGCTCCCTTGCAGGAACAGACCTTGTGAATATATACTTACTTCTCACACAAGAGCCCCTCAATTGCCTACTTCAAACATCTGAAACACTGCAATATGCCTTAGATCGTTTTTACACAGGCTAGGATCAGCCACCAATTCTACCACCAAAACATTCCTGCGCTGCTCAGGATGTTCAAAAACACCCGACACCCAGCAAGATCCCTTGTAACCACCTGCCTCAATTGTCAGGAACGTGCCCTTGCTTCTGTCAGAGCTTGAGGCAATCCAAGAGGACTAGAGATTCTCCACATCTGGCAATCAGACATCACACACTAAGCCCCTTTCGGCAGACTAAAGTACATCCATGTCACAATCGATGCCTTTTCCAGTGTGATTTTTGCCTCTGCCCATGCTGGTGAAAAATCAGAAGATGCTATAAAACATTACTTTTTCGTTTTTTCCACCTTAACAGCTCCACAGGAAATTAAAACTGATAATGCTCTTGCTTACACCTTTCACTGACTCCAACAAGTTTCTGACCAGTGTTGTATAAAAGCCATCACAGGCATATTACACTCCGCCACAGGACAGTCCATAGCCGAGAGGGCCCACTGATCAATCCAAAGGATCCTTGAGCAACTGAGAGGGGTAATCCAGATATTATCTTCCATTGACAGACTGGCCAAGGACTTTTATGTATTCAACTTTTTGAACTACTCATTTATGGAGCCAACTCCCCCGTCATCAGGCATTTTACTAATTCAACTGCAGCCCAATTAAAAGAAAAGCCACCTGTGTTGATCAAAGACCCTGAATCTAAACAATTTATGGGCACCTTCCCATTAATTACTTGGGAAAGAGAAGATGCCCTTGTCTGTACAGCAACATTCCTAAGATGAATCCCACCAAAATACATAAAAACTCTTTCTGGAAACGGTGCGGCAAACACCAGAGCCACCATCAGAAGAACAGAATAGAAGCCTAAGAAAAAAAAAAAAAGCAGCCTGGAAAAGAACAAGAAGAAGGACAGAAGATCTCCTAAGCAGCGTTGAACACACACACCAAGACCAAGCTAGCTCAGACACCACTAACCAGGATATATATCTTAACATTTGTAAAATTATATTTTAGCATTGATATATGATTCATGTAATAAGCTGTGTTCACACCCTTGGCTTACAGAAGAGAAAGTTTAGTGGGACCACAACTTAAGTTTCATCTTCTAATTTCTTTATCTGTTTGGTTTTAGGCCACACAAGCCTCCAGATACTACATCAGCTAAAGTCAGAGCATGCTGCCATTGGTTACTGCTGAACAGGAATCTGGATGCTCCTCACTGAGCCACATGCTTTCAACTGGTTGCTTCCACAGACAAGCCACAATTTCTTGTCCATGGCTGTCAGGCACTTGAAGGCAGGTGCTTTTTCTACCTGCTGTCATATAGGGAGTCAGTATATAGGGGCATCCAGCTGCTAAAAATCAAGGAAAGAAGATCCAGATGGAAGGCAACAATGACTGGTACACTGGACTTTTCAAACACTGGGGCATGAAAGGCTGGTTTTCATCTTCAGTTAAGACTGTTTTATGGACTTTGTTTATTGTATTCATTGTGTGGGTTATTTTATCCACTATGCTAAATGTCTGCAAAACTCTATGGCAGAAGCCTTCTTTATAGACAACAAAAAGGGGGGAGATGTGAGGGCCCAGGGCCCTACCATAGGAACTGTAATACCCCAGGGCAAAGTGACCGAGGTAAAAGAGAGACACGGCTCTGAAAGCAACGGTCTCGCCCATGGGCATTTGCAGGCTCATGGTGATGCAGCCCGTTTTGCTGGCATCACCCAGTCCAACTGCTGTATTTTCCTTATATGTACTCGCCAAGGAAAGTTTTGTTCCTGGTTTACTGTAATACCCCTATGCTGTTCACCCTCATATTGTTGTGCCCACCCCAATTAAGTCTCCATTCCTGGATCCTCGTCAGTGCAATCCACAGTGTTTGTAATTCCACACAAAGATCCCTCAATCGTCTCGTTCACCAGCAGTTTAAGAAGCATGCTGCCAGATCTGTGAGGGCAGGACCCTCACAGAGGTTCCTGTGGACAGGCTGCAGCACTGGAACTCAGTGCACCAGGGAACCTGGCCTCTAAGAAAGGGCATGAATCCCATAACCCACCCAAAGCAAAGACTTTCATCTCTGAAATTCTTCCCTCCCCTCAGTTCTCATGCCACTTTCCCCATTATTTCTGATGGGGAACGAGGCTTCTCTCTCTCCTTTCTGCAGGTCCAGCCACACGTGAGACGCTGCAGGAAGAGCCTGACCCACAAGGCAGTGGGAGAGGACATTTTCTCAGGAACTGTAGAGACAGGACAAGGGGGAATGGGATAAAACTGCAAGAGGTAGAGGAGATTTGATGATGGGAAGAAGTCCTTTACTCTCAGGGTGCCTGTCCCTGACACAGGGACCAGTGCAGAAATGCTGTGGATGCCCCATCCCCAGCAACATCCAAGGCCAGGTGGGACAGGGGCCGTAGCAACCTGCTGTGCTGGGAGCTTGCTCAGCTTGGAACCACATCATCTTTAGGGTCCCTTCCAAGCCAAACCATTCAAGGATTTGATCATTCTGCCATCCCCATCTCCCACTGAGCAGGGGCCCTGAAACTTCAGTGACATCACAGCTCCCACAGGGTTCCAGGTGGAACGTCCAGCACCTGGAAACGAGCACAGCAGACACTTCACCGCCTGCCAAGGGTCAGTTGCTGCTCACCCTGCGCTCTGACCCTCAGCGCTGAGCTGCTGCTGCTGCCTGGGCAATTTCTGCCACCTGCTGTGGAGCGCCAATCCCAGCAGGATGTGCTCTGCTGTGCCCGTGGAGGTACAGTGCCATGCCAGGCAGGGGGCATCCGGCTTGGGCAGGCTGCAGCCATGTGGGAATGGATGGGGTGGGACAGGAAGCCCACTGGGAGATTGTGCTGCCCCTTGCAGGCTGCCAGAGACACCGTGGAGGACATGGAAGTGGACCAGGGCCTGGAGGATGAAGAGATGATGGAGGTGGACTTCTCCTCTACTTCCATGTCCTCACCTGTTGAGGACATGGAAGTAGACGAGGAGGACACCATCGAAGACATGGAGGTGGATGAGGAGGATGAAATCGAGGACATGGAGGTGGATGAGAATGAGGAGGAGCCCATGGTCCTTGGGTGAATGTGGAGCCCCACGGGTAAGACAGGCAGATGCTTGCCACGCCCTGCCCACACACACACTGGGTCCCCTGACGCCAGGCTGGGGCTGGGCTGGATGGCCCCGCTCAGGGACACGGTGCCCGCAGGGGGCCTGGATTTTGCTGCCACAAGCACCAGCCCCGGCCTGCCCTGCGCTTGCCTGGGGCCACGCCAGCCCTGCCAGCCCCGGCCCAGCCCCTGGGGCCCAGCTCCCAGCCCTGCTGGGCCCAGTGCTGCCGCCTGAGTCCAGCTCTGCTGCTTCCTTTCTTCCAGGGCACACGCACATGATGGCACAGATGCCACTCCTATGTAAATACGTTTGAAAGATTTGAAGATTTCTGTAAATACGTTCGAAGTATAGAAGTTTCTTGTAAATATGTTCTCTACGTTGGAGGTTTTTTGTAAATACGTTTTGAAGATTGTTAGCCCATCAGATCCCATGTAAATATCTTCTGAACATTGTTCGTGTTATTGTTGTAACGATTGTTATAACGAAATATGTTGTGTAAATACTAGATTTGCCAATCTTCGGCAAATAAATAATGTAACTTTTTAAACCCCGACTTCTCTTGGCCATACCTTTGGGCACGGCAGCCTTTGCACACCTGTGGGTTCCACTTGTTCCGCGTTCCCGGGGCTGGAGGTCCCTGGGGGTGCTGGCACGGCCACCCCGGGGCTGGGGGTCCCTGTGCACAGGGGCTCCCACTGACACCACTCCTGGCACTGGGCACTGCTGCTCTTCCTGGCCTGGGGCACAGCGCTGTCCCCAAGAGCTCAGCTCTCTCTCACCAGCTCTCACCCAGGGGGCTCTCACAGCACTGGCCCCTGCATTCATGCCACCAAAGCAGGCAGCAAACCTTCAGCCACCCTTCCCGCTGCAGCCACAGGCACTCCTGGGCCCAGAGCCGCCAGCAGGCCACAGCCATCCAAAATCCACCTGCCCAATCTCAAGGCCACCACAGCCTTGGCATCTGGGCCACCTGCATCTGGGCTGCTGCAGGGGCTGATCTTTAAGCCTTGCAGCCTCCAAAGGCCCTGGGCTCTGCTTCCCAGCCTGCTCTGCACAGCCCTGAGCTCACAAGGTTCCAGAGACAAAAGCCAAGCCAGGGCATCCTCACCCTGCCCGCACTCCTGCTGCTGGCAGCGGCCACTGGCCCCTGGGCCCCACTCGGGTGACAGCTGCAGGGACAGGGCAGCCTGTGCTGGGCAGGGGGCACGGGGCTTTGGGCCCTGTGGCTGCTGCTGCTGCTGCTGGGGGCCATGGGCCCAACAGGGCCCCGAGCTCAGCCCCTGCCCAGCCAGCTGCCCCCAAAGCCCCACACTCCCCCAGCATCCCCATCACAGCTGCCAGGGGCAAATCCCATGGGCTTCAGGAAAGAAATTCCCCATAGTGACTAAACCAAGGGGTCCAAGGGGAAAGTCAGCACCAGCTGATGTTTACAGCACCTTGACAAAGGTGGCTGCAGGGCAGCTGAGATCTCCAGGCCCTCTGGCAGTGTCTGCTCTGCACGTGAGCCTGTGGGGCTGCTCCCACTGGGACACAGCACCGGGCTCAGGCCTGCCCTCTGCCCCTCACAGCTGATCCCAAGGAGCAAGCTCACAAAGCAGTTTTAGACAACTGCCTGCAGATATTTCAAAGGACTAAATGTCATTCAAGGAAGGCACCGTGCACATTTAGTTTTGGTGTCGTGGCATGAGAAGCCATGAAGGTGCCTCTCAATGTGCTCTCAGGGCACCTCCACTGCCATCTCAAAGAGATCACAGCCCTCAGCCTTCAGCACTGCTGAGCTCCTCAGTGAAGTCAGCATTGAAGTCTCAGGATGTAGTAGTTTTTTGCTGGTCCAGGGGCCTACCCCTGGAATTCTAATACCTCATTAGTATTATGACGAACTCAACTAAGTTGCAGCACACCTCTAAAGCAATGATCTTGCGCATTGGCTTTTGTGGGGTCATGGGGATTCAGGTAAGTTTCATGATATCATGAAGATTTTTCTTTCCTTATATGTAGTCCCGTAGGTGTTCTCCCCTTTCTTATCCTCTATTGGTGTTAAGTTACTGCATACAACGTCCTGTTTTCCTGCATATAAAACCTTGTGTGCCCAGCCTCATTTTGTCTCCCTCCCTGGACCCTCTCCAGCGCAAACCACACTGTTTCGAGTTCCACACAAACGCTCCTCTCTTGCCTCATCCATCATCCATTCAAGCAAGCCTGCTCCCAGCTCTGGGAGTGCACGTCTCTCACAGAGGCTGGCTGTGGACATGCCACAACAAGGGGTGCCCAAACAGGGACCTTCTTTGAGAATTCCTGAGAGCGATTCCAGTGACGATTCGACTGTTCCACCGTCACCGGACAGAAGACGCCTTGGGTCAGCCTCCGCCCTGGAGTGAGACCTGAGTTTTATCAGGGCTTGCTGAAGGCAGCCTTGGCACCCTCCAACAGCAAGAGGGCCGGCTCCATAGACAAAGCCCATGGCATATTTTGAAACACCTGCATACAGAGCCATCAGAGCAGTGAGCTGGGGGACAGCCACCAGCAGTGCAGGATCTTTGGGTGATATTTTAGTCCTGTGGGTGGGCCACATTTTACATCACGGGCAGCTCTGGGTAACAAATTATCCAAAGATGAGAGGGACATATATCTTTGAGTTAGGGAGGTTCTCCTGTCAGAGTGGAAGACTTTTACTAAGGGAAGTTGGAAGTTGTTTGCTCATTGGCTGTTTACGGAGCTCCCAGACATTTCTGTTGATTCACTTCGTCATGTAGCATTTTGGGACTGAGTCAGGGAAAGACTCTATCTTTTGCAAACTCAGGGAGTGATAAGAGTCGCAACATTTTACCCAATTTTTCACATGTTTTATGGAGTTTTCTCAAGGGTTCAAAGTTCTAATATTCTTTCTGTTTCAGACTTTCTGTTCTGCCCCCAGCATTCCTGAACCCACTGACACCATTAGGATGAGAGACAGAAACTGCTGTAAAGCACAGAGGAGCCATCTGCTGTCTGACATCTCCCCTCCTTCTCTACCCCCTGCCCAGGTCTGTACTGATCACACAGGCTTGGATTCTACCCTAACCCATTCTCCAGTACCTCTCCTCACTGGATTCCCCTCAGATAGCTCACACAATGGAGTCCATCCTCTGGAGGGGGTCATCAATGTCAAACTCCCTCCCATCCCCAGCTCTCTCATCAGGTCCTCCCCCTGTTTGGGTCCCAGCTCTGTGTCAGATACCACCCCTGCATTGGGATCCAGCGCTTCCTTGCCTACTCCCGCTGCCCTATCCCCTCCAACTCAGCCCCTTGCGGATCCCACACTGTCAGAGCTGGAAGTGTGATGGGCGGTAACCGGAAGGCCGCCATCTTGGCTACCAAAGGCCCACAACACCGGGCCTGGCCAGTCACCCCAAGGCCCCGCTCCTCTGCCAAAGACCAAGTTCCCTCTTCTGGAGAGGGGAGGGAAGGTTCATTCCACCTTGAGCATGAGCCTGAGGATACTTGGATGAGGATGTGGAAGGTGGCGGTGGAAGAGGGGGACTGGGAATTGGTAGCTAAAATAGAAGCAGCACTGGTGCAGTACCAGAGGGGGGCTAAGCCCCAATTGGAAGCTCTCATACGTGGGAGATGAAAGACCTTTATAAAGTAGCGAAAGACCATGGGAGCGGCTCTCTGAATATTAATCATTTGTTAAATACCATCTATCCAATACATGTGTTGGTGTCCCACACTTTGCGCCATTTTATGCGCATCCTACATTCTCCCACTGAAATTATTCTGTGGGAAGGAATGGGGAAAAAACTACTACAGCAACTGTTAAAAGACTATGCTAGAGAAGACAGGCGGGCACACCTAACACTAGACCATCTAGCCAGGGATGAAGATTTCACCGAACCTCCTTCTATAGGCCTTCCCTGAGCTCTGTTAGAAGAGACCTGAATGGACCTGGGAAATCCCTTCTAAAATTTATTGACCACCTTACACAAGCAATAGAGAAGAAAGTTGAACATCCAAAAGCCAGGAAGGTACTCCTTACAAAACTTGCTGAAACAAAGGCTAACAACACCTGTAAAGACATTTTTACCTTCTCTACCCCTCAACAGAAAGCCTACCATTGCACAAAAGGTCGTGGCAGGCACCATTAGGGCATCCTCATGCTGCGATGCCAGCCTAGATAATGCTTCATGTCACGGTGTAGTAGAGGTGCTAGTAGCCTCCCAGGTTATTCCCTGACACACACATGAAAAAGGACCTTGCATTAAATGTGGGGAGATGAGGCATTCTCAATAGAATTGTAAAAATACAGGCTATTACCAGGGACCTTCTAGTTGTCACAGCCACTTTCCTCACTGCCCCCCTTGTCCACATGCTTTCCAACACCAGCAAAACCGGTGGCCTGCAGGAAACCCCACACAGACTCGGAAAGGCCCCGCGTGATGACACCAAATGCGAGGCCGTTCCGCCCCACTCTCCCCAACATTGTGGAGAACCAGCACAGCGACCTTCTGAGATGCATCGGGACAGCTCGATAGCTGCAGAAAACTCGAGAGAAGACAGCTCTGCCCTGGAACCTAAAGGCAGCTGGCAGGGGCATTTTCAATTCCAATCCACGATATTTATGTTCACCATATTCCCACAGGCAATTACGAGACTGAAGGCCCAGAGACATTTTGATTTTAACCAACACCAGGGAAGGGATGGAGACACTCACTATACTGCCTGAGGTAGTCACTTCGGCATCTTTGCAGGAGAAAACTGTCCAGGCTCTAAGCTTATTCCCTCCCCTTTTCATTGCAAAAGGAACAGTTATAGCCAGAGCCTACCTCCCATGGGACATGATCACCACACGAGCTGATCCAATGCTGTTGAGGGCACAGATTACGGGTTGAAACAGACCTGTTCGAAAGTGTGCTTCGTCATGCAAAGGGAGAAAGACATGTCTCTTTGGAGAATTAGATACAGGAGATGACATTACCGTAATTTCCTGCTCTGACTAGCTAAAAGAATGGCCCCTGGTCCCAGCTGCTGGAGTAAATATTACCTACCAGGAGAGCCACTACCAGCTTCTGGAGTCACAGTAAAATCTGCATGGAAGGTCCTGAGGGCACAGTGGTACAGTAAGATCATTCGTCACCCGGACACCAATAACACTTTGGGGAAGAGACCTCTTGTCCCAAAGGGGGACAGGGCCTGAGATCCTATCAACACCTCAGGATTTCTAGACGGGGCCACAGAGCAGCGCGCCACCCTTCAGTCAACCTGGAAGACCAACAATCCCATATGGGTGGATCAGTGGCCCCTCCCAGGCAGAAAGTTAAAGGCCTGCAATCCATCGTGCAGCAGCAGCTGTCTGTGGGCCACATTGTACCATCTACTAGCCCCTGCAATGTGCCTGTCATTATCATATGAAAGCCTGGCAAAGACGAGAGGGGGCTCCTGCAGGACCTCAGGAAAACCAACGAGGTCATTGATGACATGGGTGCCCTCCAGTCCAGCCTGCCCTCAGCCTCCATGATACCTCATATTGCCGGTGTGGCAGCATGCCGTAGTTGTGGGTGCATCTTTTGGAGTCCACCTATTTTTTGGATATCTTGTTCGCCATTTTGGCTGTGATTGATGGAGCCTGAGCATAGGAAGAGCATTGCTTTGAAGATTGTGTGGGTTGAGATGTGAAGGAACGCTAGTTCAGGGAGGTTTAGTCCAATTGTACCTATGATTACACTGTTATTGTCAGATGGTTGATATAGATCTTATTGACTACTTTTTTGATGCCCCCATGCATCCAAATGACACCCCCTTGGTTTGCCTTTTCCATCACTAAACTGACAAACACCTTTACAGAGGTACCAGTGGACTGCATTGCCTCAAGGAATGAAGAATAGCCTAACTATTTGTCAATGGCTTTGAGCCCAAATTCTCTTGCCCAGACGGAAATGACATCCTTATGCTATCATTTTTCATTACATGGATGATACAGTCATTTGTGCAGAAGGTCAAATAATTTTGGACATTGCAGTACAAGACGTCATCACTGTGGTACAGGAGAAAGGTTTTGAGATTGCAGCAGATAAAGTTCAAAAGACAGCTTCCTGGAAGTACCTCGGGCTAAAGAGCACAGAGAGAACCATCACATCCCAAACACTGCACATCAAGGACAACCCAAAGACTCTGCCAGAACTCCAAACGCTCTGTGGAACCATCAGTTGGGTACTTTCACTGCTGGGGATCACCACAGAAGTTTTCATGCCACTGTTCCTGTTCCTTAAAGGCAGTCAAGGACTCGATTCCCGTGATCACTGACACCGGAGGCAGAAGCAGCTGTTGAAAAGGTCTCCTGGGTGATTCAAACTAAACAGGCACACAGATACCACACTACTTTTCCTTTCTCCCTGGCAATCCTTGGTGTAAGTCCAATATTCCATACATTATTTTTTCGGGGGCACTCAACTATCTCAGGTCTCCTCATAGAAATTGAATGCGTTTTCAGAGCACAACAACCTATGAAAACGATAACAACCACACAGAAAGTTATTATACAACTAATCAGGAAATCTAGAGAGCGTCTGTGCTCCCTTGCAGGAACAGACCTTGTGAATATAAACTTAGTTCTCACTCCAGAGCTCCTCAATTGCCTGCTTCAAACATCTGAGACACTGCAATACGCCTCATATAAGCAAATATCAGCCACCAATTCTACCACCAAAACATTCCTGTGCTACTCAGGATGTTTAAAATTACCCCAGACTCAGCAAGATCCCTTGTAGCCACCTGCCCCAATTGTCAGGAACATGCCCTGGCTTCTGTCAGAGCTGGAGGCAATCCAAGAGGACTAGAGAGTCTCCACATCTGGCAATCAGACATCACACACTAAGCTCCTTTGGACAGACTAAAGTACATCCACGTCTCAATCGACGCCTTTACCAGTGTGATTTTTGGCTCTGCCCATGCTGGACAAAAATCAGAAGATGCTATAAAACATTACTTTTTCGTTTTTTCCACCTCAGCAGTTCCACAGGAAATTAAAACTGATAATGCTCCTGCTTATACCTCACACTGATTCCAACAAGTTTCTCACCTCTGGTGTATAAAACACGTCACAGGCATACCACACTCTGCCACAGGACAGTCCATAGCTGAGAGGGCCCACTGATCAATCCAAAGGATCCTTGATCAACTGAGAGGGGTAATCCAGATATTATCTTCCATTGACAGACTGGCCAAGGCCTTTTATGTATTCAGCTTTTTGAACAACTCATTTATGGAGCCAACTCCCCACATCATCAGATATTTTACTAATTCAACTGCAGCCCAATAAAAAGAAAAGCCACCTGTGTTGATCAAAGACACTGAATCTAAACAATTTATCGGCACCTTCCCATTAATTACTTGGGAAAGAGAAGATGCCTTTGTTTCTTTACAGCAACATTGCTAAGATGGATCCCAGCAAAACACATAAAAACTCTTTCTGGAAACGGTGTGGCAAACACCAGAGCCACCATCAGAAGAACAGAATGGAAGCCTAAGAGGGACAGCAGCACCTCGAAAAGAACAAGAAGAAGGACAGAAGATCTCCTAAGCAGCGTTGAACACACACACCAAGACCAAGCTAGCTCAGACACCACTAACCAGGATATATATCTTAACATTTGTAAAATTATGTTTTAGCATTGATACATGATTCTTCTAATAAGCTGTGTTCACACCCTTGGCTTACAGAAGAGAGAGTTTGATGGGACCACAATTTAAGTTTTATCTTCTAATCTCTATCTGTTTACTTTTAGGCCACCCAAGCCTCCAGATACTACATCAGCTAAAGTCAGAGCATACTGCCATTGGCTGCGGCTGAACAGGAATCTGGATGCTCCTCACTGAGCCACATGCTTTCAACTGGTTGCTTCCACAGACAAGCCACAATTTCTTGTCCATGGCTGTCAGGCATTTGAAGGCAGGTGCTTTTTCTACCTGCTGTCACATAGGGAGTCAGTATACCAGGGCATCCAGCTGCTAAAAGATGAAGGAAACAGGATCCAGATGGAAGGCAACAATGACTGGTTCACTGGACTTTTCAAACACTGGGGTATGAAAGGCTGGTTTTCATCTTAAGTTAAGACTGTTGTGTGGGCTTTGTTTTTTGTATTCATTGTGATAGTTATTTGATCCTTTTTTGCTAAATGTCTGCAAAACTCTATGGCAGAAGCCTTCTTAATAGACAACAAAAAGGGGGGAGATGTGAGGGCCCAGGGGCCTATGATTGGAGCTGTAATACCCCAGGGCAAAGTGACCAAGGTAAAAGAGAGACACGGCTCTGAAAGCAACGGTCTCGCCCATGGGCATTTGCAGGCTCATGGTGATGCAGCCCGTTTTGCTGGCATCACCCAGTTCAACTGCTGTATTTTCCTTATATGTACTTGCCAAGGAAAGTTTTGTTCCTGGCTTACTGTAATACTCCTATGTTGTTCACCCTCATATTGTGTGCCCACCCCAATTTTGTCTCCATTCCTAGATCCTCGTCAGTGCAATCCACAGTGTTTGGAATTCCACACAAAGATCCCTCAATCGCCTCGTTCACCAGCAGTTTAAGAAGCGTGCTCCCAGCTCTGAGAGGGCAGGACCCTCACAGAGGTTCCTGTGGACAGGCTGCAACACTGGAACTCAGTGCACCAGGGAACCTGGCCTCTAAGAAAGGGCATGAATCCCATAACCCACCCAAAGTAAAGACTTCCATCTCTGAAATTCTTCCCTCCCCTCAGTTCTCATGCCACTTTCCCCATTATTTCTGATGGGGAATGAGGCTTCTCTCTCTCCTTTCTGCAGGTCCAGCCACACGTGAGACGCTGCAGGAAGAGCCTGACCCACAAGGCAGTGGGAGAGGACATTTTCTCAGGAACTGTAGTGACAGGACAAAGGAGAATGGGATAAAACTGCAAGAGTTGAAAGAGATTTGATGATGGGAAGAAGTCCTTTACTCTCAGGGTGCCTGTCCCTGAAACAGGGGCCAGTGCAGAAATGCTGTGGATGCCCCATCCCCAGCAACATCCAAGGCCAGCTGGGACAGGGGCCGCAGCAACCTGCTGTGCTGGGAGCTTGATCAGCTTGGAACCACATCATCTTTAGGGTCCTTCCAAGGAAAACCATTCAAGGATTTGATCATTCTGCCATCCCCATCTTCCACTGAGCAGCGGCCCTGAAACTTCAGTGACATCACAGCTCCCACAGGGTTCCAGGTGGAACGTCCAGCACCTGGAAACGAGCACAGCAGACACTTCACCGCCTGCCAAGGGTCAGTTGCTGCTCACCCTGCGCTCTGACCCTCAGCGCTGAGCTGCTGCTGCTGCTGCCTGGGCTATTTCTGCCACCTGCTGTGGAGCGCCAATCCCAGCAGGATGTGCTCTGCTGTGCCCGTGGAGGTACAGTGCCATGCCAGGCAGGGGGCACCCGGCTTGGGCAGGCTGCAGCCATGTGGGAATGGATGGGGTGGGACAGGAAGCCCACTGGGAGATTGTGCTGCCCCTTGCAGGCTGCCAGAGACACCGTGGAGGAGATGGAAGTGGACCAGGGCCTGGAGGAGGAAGAGATGATGGAGGTGGACTCCTCCTCTACTTCCATGTCCTCCCCTGTTGAGGACATGGAAGTAGACGAGGAGGACACCATCGAAGAGATGGAGGTGGATGCGGAGGATGACATCGAGGAGATGGAAATTGACGTGGAGGATGAGGAGGAGCCCATGGTCCTTGGGTGAATCTGGAGCCCCACAGGTAAGACAGGCAGACGCTTGCCACGCCCTGCCCACACACACACTGGGTCCCCTGACGCCAGGCTGGGGCTGGGCTGGATGGCCCCGCTCAGGGACACGGTGCCCGCAGGGGGCCTGGATTGTGCTGCCACAAGCACCAGCCCCGACCTGCCCTGCGCTTGCCTGGGGCCACGCCAGCCCTGCCAGCCCCGGCCCAGCCCCTGGGGCCCAGCTCCCAGCCCTGCTGGGCCCAGTGCTGCCGCCTGAGTCCAGCTCTGCTGCTTCCTTTCTTCCAGGGCACACGCACATGATGGCAAACATGCCAAGACTTTGTAAATACGTTTCAAAGTTTTGAAGATTCCTGTAAATACGTTTGAAAGTTTTGAAGATTTCTGTAAATACGTTGACTACGTTTCAGGTTCTCTGTAAATATGTTTTGAAGACTGTTAGCCCATCGGACCCCATGTAAATACGTTCTGTACGTTGTTGTTGTTGTTGTTATAACAATTGTTATAATGACACATATTCTGTAAATCCTAGATTTGCCAATTATCGGCAAATAAATCCTGTTTCTTTTTAAAACCTGACTTCTCTTGGCCATTCCTTTGGGTTTGCACAATTGTGGGTTCCACTTGTTCCGCGTTCCCGGGGCTGGAGGTCCCTGGTGGTGCTGGCACGGCCACCCCGGGGCTGGGGGTCCCTGTGCACAGGGGCTCCCACTGACACCACTCCTGGCACTGGGCACTGCTGCTCTTCCTGGCCTGGGGCACAGCGCTGTCCCCAAGAGCTCAGCTCTCTCACCAGCTCTCACACAGGGGGCTCTCACACCACTGGCCCCTGCAGCCACGCCACCAAAGCAGGCAGCAAATCTTCAGCCACCCTTCCCGCTGCAGCCACAGGCACTCCTGGGCCCAGAGCCGCCAGCAGGCCACAGCCATCCAAAATCCACCTGCACGCTCTCAAGGCCACCACAGCCTTGGCAACTGGGCCACCTGCATCTGGGCTGCTGCAGGGGCTGATCTTTAAGCCTTGCAGCCTCCATAGGCCCTGGGATCTCCTTCCCAGACTGCTCTGCACTGCCCTGAGCCCGCAAGGTTCCAGAGACAAAAGCCAGGCCAGGGCATCCTCACCCTGCCCGCACTCCTGCTGCTGCCAGCGGCCACTGGCCCCTGGGCCCCACTCGGGTGACAGCTGCAGGGACAGGGCAGCCTGTGCTGGGCAGGGGGCACGGGGCTTTGGGCCCTGCGGCTGCTCCTGCTGCTGCTGCTGCTGGGGGCCATGGGCCCAAAAGGGTCCCGAGCTCAGCCCCTGCCCAGCCAGCTGCCCCCAAAGCCCCACACTCCCCCAGCATCCCCATCACAGCTGCCAGGGAAAAATCCCATGGGCTACAGGAAAAAAATTCCCCATAGTGACTAAACCAAGGGGTCCAAGGGGAAGGTCAGCACCAGCTGATGTTTACAGCACCTTGACAAAGGTGGCTGCAGGGCAGCTGAGATCTCCAGGGCCTCTGGCAGTGCCTGCTCTGCACGTGAGCCTGTGGGGCTGCTCCCACTGGGACACAGCACCGGGCTCAGGCCTGCCCTCTGCCCCTCACAGCTGATCCCAAGGAGCAGGCTCACAAAGCATTTCCACACCACTTCCTGCAGATATTTCAATAGACTAAATGTCATTCAAAGAAGCCACCTTGCACATTTAGCTTTGGTGTCGTGGCATGAGAAGCCATGAAGGTGCCTATCAGTGTGCACTCTGGGCACTTCCACTGCCATCCCAACGGGAACACAAAGGACAGGCCTCTGCTTTCAGCACTGCTGAGCTCCTCACCCAGCGATGAAGTCTCAGGAAGGGGCAGGAATTATGTGCACCAGAGAGCCTGGCCTCTAATAAAGGGCATGAATCCCACAGCCCACCCAAACCAATGCCTTGCATGTCTCTACATTTTCTGTCTTCTCTCCTATCTCGTGCCACTTTCCCCATTTTCTCTTACTGGGAACTTGGCTTCTCTCTCTCCTGTCTGCAGCTTAGGCCACACGTGTGACCCAGCAGTAACACCCTGAGCCACAGGGAAGTGGCAGAGCCCTCTTGGTCAAGAACTGTAGTGACAGGACAAGGGAGAATGGGACAAAACTGCAAGAGTTGAAAGAGATTTGATGATGGGAAGAAGTCCTTTACTCTCAGGGTGCCGGTCCCTGACACAGGGACCAGTGCAGAAATGCTGTGGATGCCCCATCCCCAGCAACATCCAAGGCCAGGTGGGACAGGGGCCGCAGCAACCTGCTGTGCTGGGAGCTTGCTCAGCTTGGAACCACATCATCTTTAGGGTCCCTTCCAAGACAAACCATTCACGGATTTGATCATTCTGCCATCCCCATCTTCCACTGAGCAGCGGTCCTGACACTTCAGTGACATCACAGCTCCCACAGGGTTCCAGGTGGAACGTCCAGCACCTGGAAACGAGCACAGCAGACACTTCACCGCCTGCCAAGGGTCAGTTGCTGCTCACCCTGCGCTCTGACCCTCAGCGCTGAGCTGCTGCTGCTGCCTGGGCTTTTCTTGCCACCTGCTGTGGAGCGCCAATCCCAGCAGGATGTGCTCTGCTGTGCCCGTGGAGGTACAGTGCCATGCCAGGCAGGGGGCATCCGGCTTGGGCAGGCTGCAGCCATGTGGGAATGGATGGGGTGGGACAGGAAGCCCACTGGGAGATTGTGCTGTCCCTTTGCAGGCTGACAGAGATACCGAGGAAGAGATGGAAGTGGACCAGGCTCTGGAGGAGGAAGAAATGATGGAGGTGGACTCCTCCTCTACTTCCATGTCCTCCCCTGTTGAGGACATGGAAGTAGACGAGGAGGACACCATCGAAGAGATGGAGGTGGATGAGGAAGACAAGACCGAGGAGATGGAAGTTGATGTGGAGGATGAGGAGGAGCCCATGGTCCTTGGGTGAATCTGGAGCCCCACGGGTAAGACAGGCAGATGCTTGCCACGCCCTGCCCACACACACACTGGGTCCCCTGACGCCAGGCTGGGGCTGGGCTGGATGGCCCCGCTCAGGGACACGGTGCCCGCAGGGGGCCTGGATTGTGCTGCCACAAGCACCAGCCCCGGCCTGCCCTGCGCTTGCCTGGGGCCACGCCAGCCCTGCCAGCCCCGGCCCAGCCCCTGGGGCCCAGCTCCCAGCCCTGCTGGGCCCAGTGCTGCCGCCTGAGTCCAGCTCTGCTGCTTCCTTTCTTCCAGGGCGCATGCACATGTTGGCACAGATGCCACAACTTTGTAAATATGTTTGAAAGTTTTGAAGATTCCTGTATATACGTTTGAAAGTTTAGAAGATTTTTGTAAATACGTTCACTACGTTTCAAGTTCCCTGTAAATACGTTTTGAAGATTGTTAGCCCATCGGACCCCATGTAAATACGTTCTGCACATTGTTGTTGTTGTTGTTATGACAATTGTTATAATGACACATGTTCTGTAAATCCTAGATTTGCCGATTATCGGCAAATAAATCCTGTTTCGTTTTAAAACCTGACTTCTCTTGGCCATTCCTTTGGGCACGGGCAGCCTTTGCACAATTGTGGGTTCCACTTGTTCCGCGTTCCCGGGGCTGGAGGTCCCTGGGGGTGCTGGCACGGCCACCCCGGGGCTGGGGGTCCCTGTGCACAGGGGCTCCCACTGACACCACTCCTGGCACTGGGCACTGCTGCTCTTCCTGGCCTGGGGCACAGCGCTGTCCCCAAGAGCTCAGCTCTCTCTCACCAGCTCTCACACAGGGGGCTCTCACACCACTGGCCCCTGCAGCCATGCCACCAAAGCAGGCAGCAAACCTTCAGCCACCCTTCCTGCTGCAGCCACAGGCACTCCTGGGCCCAGAGTCGCCAGCAGGCCACAGCCATCCAAAATCCACCTGCACGCTCTCAAGGCCACCACAGCCTTGGCAACTGGGCCACCTGCATCTGGGCTGCTGCAGGGGCTGATCTTTAAGCCTTGCAGCCTCCAAAGGCCCTGGGCTCTGCTTCCCAGCCTGCTCTGCACTGCCCTGAGCCCGCATTGTTCCAGAGACAAAAGCCAAGCCAGGGCATCCTCACCCTGCCCGCACTCCTGCTGCTGGCAGCGGCCACTGGGCCCTGGGCCCCACTCGGGTGACAGCTGCAGGGACAGGGCAGCTGTGCTGGGCAGGGGGCACGGGGCTTTGGGCCCTGCGGCTGCTGCTGCTGCTGCTGCTGCTGGGGGCCATAGGCCCAACAGGGCCCCGAGCTCAGCCCCTGCCCGGCCAGCTGCCCCCAAAGCCCCACACTCCCCCAGCATCCCCATCACAGCTGCCAGGGGGAAATCCTATGGGCTTCAGGAAAGAAATTCCCCATAGTGACTAAACCAAGGGGTCCAAGGGGAAAGTCAGCACCAGCTGATGTTTACAGCACCTTGACAAAGGTGGCTGCAGGGCAGCTGAGATCTCCAGGGCCTCTGGCAGTGCCTGCTCTGCACGTGAGCCTGTGGGGCTGCTCCCACTGGGACACAGCACCGGGCTCAGGCCTGCCCTCAGCCCCTCACAGCTGATCCCAAGGAGCAGGCTCACAAAGCAGTTTTAGACAACTGCCTGCAGATATTTCAAAGGACTAAATGTCATTCAAGGAAGGCACCGTGCACATTTAGTTTTGGTGTTGTGGCATGAGAAGCCATGAAGGTGCCTCTCAATGTGCTCTCAGGGCACCTCCACTGCCATCTCAAAGAGATCACAGCCCTCAGCCTTCAGCACTGCTGAGCTCCTCAGTGAAGTCAGCATTGAAGTCTCAGGATGTAGTAGTTTTTTGCTGGTCCAGGGGCCTACCCCTGGAATTCTAATACCTCATTAGTATTATGACGAACTCAACTAAGTTGCAGCACACCTCTAAAGCAATGATCTTGCGCATTGGCTTTTGTGGGGTCATGGGGATTCAGGTAAGTTTCATGATATCATGAAGATTTTTCTTTCCTTATATGTAGTCCCGTAGGTGTTCTCCCCTTTCTTATCCTCTATTGGTGTTAAGTTACTGCATACAACGTCCTGTTTTCCTGCATATAAAACCTTGTGTGCCCAGCCTCATTTTGTCTCCCTCCCTGGACCCTCTCCAGCGCAAACCACACTGTTTGGAGTTCCACACAAACGCTCCTCTCTTGCCTCATCCATCATCCATTCAAGCAAGCCTGCTCCCAGCTCTGGGAGTGCACGTCTCTCACAGAGGCTGGCTGTGGACATGCCACAACAAGGGGTGCCCAAACAGGGACCTTCTTTGAGAATTCCTGAGAGCGATTCCAGTGACGATTCGACTGTTCCACCGTCACTGGACAGAAGACACCTTGGGTCAGCCTCCGCCCTGGAGTGAGACCTGAGTTTTATCAGGGCTTGCTGAAGGCAGCCTTGGCACCCTCCAACAGCAAGCGGGCCGGCTCCATAGACAAAGCCCATGGAATATTTTGAAACACCTGCATAGAGAGCCATCAGAGCAGTGAGCTGGGGGACAGCCACCAGCAGTGCAGGATCTTTGGGTGATAGTTTAGTCCTGTGGGTGGGCCACATTTTACATCACGGGCAGCTCTGGGTAACAAATTATCCAAAGATGAGAGGGACATGTATCTTTGAGTTAGGGAGGTTCTCCTGTCAGAGTGGAAGACTTTTACTAAGGGAAGTTGGAAGTTGTTTGCTCATTGGCTGTTTACGGAGCTCCCAGACATTTCTGTTGATTCACTTCGTCATGTAGCATTTTGGGACTGAGTCAGGGAAAGACTCTATCTTTTGCAAACTCAGGGAGTGATAAGAGTCGCAACATTTTACCCAATTTTTCACATGTTTTATGGAGTTTTCTCAAGGGTTCAAAGTTCTAATATTCTTTCTGTTTCAGACTTTCTGTTCTGCCCCCAGCATTCCTGAACCCACTGACACCATTAGGATGAGAGACAGAAACTGCTGTAAAGCACAGAGGAGCCATCTGCTGTCTGACATCTCCCCTCCTTCTCTACCCCCTGCCCAGGTCTGTACTGATCACACAGGCTTGGATTCTACCCTAACCCATTCTCCAGTACCTCTCCTCACTGGATTCCCCTCAGATAGCTCACACAATGGAGTCCATCCTCTGGAGGGGGTCATCAATGTCAAACTCCCTCCCATCCCCAGCTCTCTCATCAGGTCCTCCCCCTGTTTGGGTCCCAGCTCTGTGTCAGATACCACCCCTGCATTGGGATCCAGCGCTTCCTTGCCTACTCCCGCTGCCCTATCCCCTCCAACTCAGCCCCTTGCGGATCCCACACTGTCAGAGCTGGAAGTGTGAGGGGCAGTAACCGGAAGGCCGCCATCTTGGCTACCAAAGGCCCACAACACCGGGCCTGGCCAGTCACCCCAAGGCCCCGCTCCTCTGCCAAAGACCAAGTTCCCTCTTCTGGAGAGGGGAGGGAAGGTTCATTCCACCTTGAGCATGAGCCTGAGGATACTTGGATGAGGATGTGGAAGGTGGCGGTGGAAGAGGGGGACTGGGAATTGGTAGCTAAAATACAAGCAGCACTGGTGCAGTACCAGAGGGGGGCTAAGCCCCAATTGGAAGCTCTCATACGTGGGAGATGAAAGACCTTTATAAAGTAGCGAAAGACCATGGGAGCGGCTCTCTGAATATTAATCATTTGTTAAATACCATCTATCCAATACATGTGTTGGTGTCCCACACTTTGCGCCATTTTATGCGCATCCTACATTCTCCCACTGAAATTATTCTGTGGGAAGGAATGGGGAAAAAACTACTACAGCAACTGTTAAAAGACTATGCTAGAGAAGACAGGCGGGCACACCTAACACTAGACCATCTAGCCAGGGATGAAGATTTCACTGAACCTCCTTCTATAGGCCTTCCCTGAGCTCTGTTAGAAGAGACCTGAATGGACCTGGGAAATCCCTTCTAAAATTTATTGACCACCTTACACAAGCAATAGAGAAGAAAGTTGAACATCCAAAAGCCAGGAAGGTACTCCTTACAAAACTTGCTGAAACAAAGGCTAACAACACCTGTAAAGACATTTTTACCTTCTCTACCCCTCAACAGAAAGCCTACCATTGCACAAAAGGTCGTGGCAGGCACCATTAGGGCATCCTCATGCTGCGATGCCAGCCTAGATAATGCTTCATGTCACGGTGTAGTAGAGGTGCTAGTAACCTCCCAGGTTATTCCCTGACACACACATGAAAAAGGACCTTGCATTAAATGTGGGGAGATGAGGCATTCTCAATAGAATTGTAAAAATACAGGCTATTACCAGGGACCTTCTAGTTGTCACAGCCACTGTCCTCACTGCCCCCCTTGTCCACACGCTTTCCAACACCAGCAAAACCGGTGGCCTGCAGGAAACCCCACACAGACACGGAAAGGCCCCGCACGATGACACCAAATGCGAGGCCTTTCCGCCCCACTCTCCCCAACATTGTGGAGAACCAGCACAGCGACCTTCTCAGATGCATCGGGACAGCTCGATAGCTGCAGAAAACTCGAGAGAAGACAGCTCTGCCCTGGAACCTAAAGGCAGCTGGCAGGGGCATTTTCAATTCCAATCCACGATATTTATGTTCACCATATTCCCACAGGCAATTACGAGACTGAAGGCCCAGAGACATTTTGATTTTAACCAACACCAGGAAAGGGACGGAGACACTCACTATACTGCCTGAGGTAGTCACTTCGGCATCTTTGCAGGAGAAAACTGTCCAGGCTCTAAGCTTATTCCCTCCCCTTTTCATTGCAAAAGGAACAGTTATAGCCAGAGCCTACCTCCCATGGGACATGATCACCACACGAGCTGATCCAATGCTGTTGAGGGCACAGATTACGGGTTGAAACAGACCTGTTCGAAAGTGTGCTTTGTCATGCAAAGGGAGAAAGACATGTCTCTTTGGAGAATTAGATACAGGAGATGACATTACCGTAATTTCCTGCTCTGACTGGCTAAAAGAATGGCCCCTGGTCCCAGCTGCTGGAGTAAATATTACCTACCAGGAGAGCCACTACCAGCTTCTGGAGTCACAGTAAAATCTGCATGGAAGGTCCTGAGGGCACAGTGGTACAGTAAGATCATTCGTCACCCGGACACCAATAACGCTTTGGGGAAGAGACCTCTTGTCCCAAAGGGGGATAGGGCCTGAGATCCTATCAACATTTCAGGATTTCTAGACGGGGCCACAGAGCAGCGCGCCACCCTTCAGTCAACCTGGAAGACCAACAATCCCATATGCGTGGATCAGTGGCCCCTCCCAGGCAGAAAGTTAAAGGCCCTGCAGTCCCTCGTGCAGCAGCAGCTGTCTGTGGGCCACATTGTACCATCTACTAGCCCCTGCAATGTGCCTGTCATTATCATATGAAAGCCTGGCAAAGACGAGAGGTGGCTCCTGCAGGACCTCAGGAAAATCAACGAGGTCATTGATGACATGGGTGCCCTCCAGTCCAGCCTGCCCTCAGCCTCCATGATACCTCAGATTGCCGATGTTGCGGCATGCCGTAGTTGTGGGTGCATCTTTTGGAGTCCACCTATTTTTCGGATATCTTGTTCGCCATTTTGGCTGTGACTGATGGAGCCTGAGCATAGGAAGAGCATTGCTTTGAAGATTGTGTGGGTTGAGATGCGAAGGAAAGCTAGTTCAGGGAGGTTTAGTCCAATCGTAATTTTATTACACAGTTATTGGCCGAGGGTTGTTATAGATCTTAATGACTACTTTTTTAATGCCCCCATGCATCCAAATGACACCCCCCTGGTTTGCCTTTTCCCTCCCTAAACTGACAAACACCTTTACAGAGGTACCAGTGGACTGCATTGCCTCAAGGAATGAAGAATAGCCTAACTATTTGTCAATGGCTTTGAGCCCAAATTCTCTTGCCCAGACGGAAATGACATCCTTATGCTATCATTTTTCATTACATGGATGATACAGTCATTTGTGCAGAAGGTCAAATAATTTTGGACATTGCAGTACAAGACGTCATCACTGTGGTACAGGAGAAAGGTTTTGAGATTGCAGCAGATAAAGTTCAAAAGACAGCTTCCTGGAAGTACCTCGGGCTAAAGAGCACAGAGAGAACCATCACATCCCAAACACTGCACATCAAGGACAACCCAAAGTCTCTGAAAGAACTCCAAACGCTCTATGGAAGCATCAGTTGGGTACTTTCACTGCTGGGGATCACCACAGAAGTTTTCATGCCACTGTTCCTGCTGCTCCTTAAACGCAGAGAAGGACTCTTCCCTGCAATCACTGACACCGGAGGCAGAAGCAGCTGTTGAAAAGGTTTCCTGGGTGATTCAAACTAAACAGGCACACAGATACCACACTACTTTTCCTTTCTCCCTGGCAATCCTTGGTGTAAGTCCAATATTCCATACATTATTTTTTCGGGGGCACTCAACTATCTCAGGTCTCCTCATAGAAATTGAATGTGTTTTCAGAGCACAACAACCTATGAAAACGATAACAACCACACAGAAAGTTATTATACAACTAATCAGGAAAGCTAGAGAGCGTCTGTGCTCCCTTGCAGGAACAGACCTTGTGAATATATACTTAGTTCTCACTCCAGAGCTCCTCAATTGCCTGCTTCAAACATCTGAGACACTGCAATACGCCTCATATAAGCAAATATCAGCCACCAATTCTACCACCAAAACATTCCTGTGCTACTCAGGATGTTTAAAATTACCCCAGACTCAGCAAGATCCCTTGTAGCCACCTGCCCCAATTGTCAGGAACATGCCCTGGCTTCTGTCAGAGCTGGAGGCAATCCAAGAGGACTAGAGAGTCTCCACATCTGGCAATCAGACATCACACACTAAGCTCCTTTGGACAGACTAAAGTACATCCACGTCTCAATCGACGCCTTTACCAGTGTGATTTTTGGCTCTGCCCATGCTGGACAAAAATCAGAAGATGCTATAAAATATTACTTTTTCGTTTTTTCCACCTCAGCAGTTCCACAGGAAATTAAAACTGATAATGCTCCTGCTTATACCTCACACTGATTCCAACAAGTTTCTAACCTCTGCGGTATGAAACATGTTATAGGCATATCACACTCTGCCACAGGACAGTCCATAGCTGAGAGGGCCCACTGATCAATCAAAAGGATCCTTGAGCAACTGAGAGGGGTAATCCAGATATTATCTTCCATTGACAGACTGGCCAAGGCCTTTTATGTATTCAGCTTTTTGAACAACTCATTTATGGAGCCAACTCCCCCCATCATCAGATATTTTACTAATTCAACTGCAGCCCAATAAAAAGAAAAGCCACCTGTGTTGATCAAAGACACTGAATCTAAACAATTTATCAGCACCTTCCCATTAATTACTTGGGAAAGAGAAGATGCCTTTGTTTCTTTACAGCAACATTGCTAAGATGGATCCCAGCAAAACACATAAAAACTCTTTCAGGAAACGGTGTGGCAAACACCAGAGCCACCATCAGAAGAACAGAATGGAAGCCTAAGAGGGACAGCAGCACCTCGAAAAGAACAAGAAGAAGGACAGAAGATCTCCTAAGCAGCGTTGAACACACACACCAAGACTAAGCTAGCTCAGACACCACTAACCAGGATATATATCTTGACATTTGTAAAAATTATGTTTTAGCATTGATACATGATTCTTCTAATAAGCTGTGTTCACACCCTTGGCTTACAGAAGAGAGAGTTTGATGGGACCACAATTTAAGTTTTATCTTCTAATCTCTATCTGTTTACTTTTAGGCCACACAAGCCTCCAGATACTACATCAGCTAAAGTCAGAGCATGCTGCCATTGGTTGCGGCTGAACAGGAATCTGGATGCTCCTCACTGAGCCACATGCTTTCAACTGGTTGCTTCCACAGACAAGCCACAATTTCTTGTCCATGGCTGTCAGGTATTTGAAGGCAGGTGCTTTTTCTACCTGCTGTCACATAGGGAGTCAGTATACCAGGGCATCCAGCTGCTAAAAGATGAAGGAAACAGGATCCAGATGGAAGGCAACAATGACTGGTTCACTGGACTTTTCAAACACTGGGGTATGAAAGGCTGGTTTTCATCTTCAGTTAAGACTGTTGTGTGGGCTTTGTTTTTTGTATTCATTGTGATAGTTATTTGATCCTTTTTTGCTAAATGTCTGCAAAACTCTATGGCAGAAGCCTTCTTTATAGACAACAAAAAGGGGGGAGATGTGAGGGCCCAGGGGCCTACCATAGGAACTGTAATACCCCAGGGCAAAGTGACCGAGGTAAAAGAGAGACACGGCTCTGAAAGCAACGGTCTCGCCCATGGGCATTTGCAGGCTCATGGTGATGCAGCCCGTTTTGCTGGCATCACCCAGTTCAACTGCTGTATTTTCCTTATATGTACTTGCCAAGGAAAGTTTTGTTCCTGGCTTACTGTAATACTCCTATGTTGTTCACCCTCATATTGTGTGCCCACCCCAATTTTGTCTCCATTCCTAGATCCTCGTCAGTGCAATCCACAGTGTTTGGAATTCCACACAAAGATCCCTCAATCGCTTCGTTCACCAGCAGTTTAAGAAGCGTGCTCCCAGATCTGAGAGGGCAGGACCCTCACAGAGGTTCCTGTGGACAGGCTGCAACACTGGAACTCAGTGCACCAGGGAACCTGGCCTCTAAGAAAGGGCATGAATCCCATAACCCACCGAAACCAAAGACTTCCATCTCTGAAATTCTTCCCTCCCCTCAGTTCTCATGCCACTTTCCCCATTATTTCTGATGGGGAATGAGGCTTCTCTCTCTCCTTTCTGCAGGTCCAGCCACACGTGAGACGCTGCAGGGAGAGCCTGACCCACAAGGCAGTGGGAGAGGACATTTTCTCAGGAACTGTAGTGACAGGACAAAGGAGAATGGGATCAAACTGCAAGAGTTGAAAGAGATTTGATGATGGGAAGAAGTCCTTTACTCTCAGGGTGCCTGTCCCTGAAACAGGGGCCAGTGCAGAAATGCTGTGGATGCCCCATGCCCAGCAACAGCCAAGGCCAGCTGGGACAGGGGCCGCAGCAACCTGCTGTGCTGGGAGCTTGATCAGCTTGGAACCACATCATCTTTAGGGTCCTTCCAAGGAAAACCATTCAAGGATTTGATCATTCTGCCATCCCCATCTTCCACTGAGCAGCGGCCCTGAAACTTCAGTGACATCACAGCTCCCACAGGGTTCCAGGTGGAACGTCCAGCACCTGGAAACGAGCACAGCAGACACTTCACCGCCTGCCAAGGGTCAGTTGCTGCTCACCCTGCGCTCTGACCCTCAGCGCTGAGCTGCTGCTGCTGCTGCCTGGGCTATTTCTGCCACCTGCTGTGGAGCGCCAATCCCAGCAGGATGTGCTCTGCTGTGCCCGTGGAGGTACAGTGCCATGCCAGGCAGGGGGCACCCGGCTTGGGCAGGCTGCAGCCATGTGGGAATGGATGGGGTGGGACAGGAAGCCCACTGGGAGATTGTGCTGCCCCTTGCAGGCTGCCAGAGACACCGTGGAGGACATGGAAGTGGACCAGGGCCTGGATGAGGACGAGATGATGGAGGTGGACTCCTCCTCTACTTCCATGTCCTCCCCTGTTGAGGACATGGAAGTAGACGAGGAGGACACCATCGAAGAGATGGAGGTGGATGCGGAGGATGACATCAACGAGATGGAAATTGACGTGGAGGATGAGGAGGAGCCCATGGTCCTTGGGTGAATGTGGAGCCCCACAGGTAAGACAGGCAGATGCTTGCCACGCCCTGCCCACACACACACTGGGTCCCCTGACGCCAGGCTGGGGCTGGGCTGGATGGCCCCGCTCAGGGACACGGTGCCCGCAGGGGGCCTGGATTGTGCTGCCACAAGCACCAGCCCCGGCCTGCCCTGCGCTTGCCTGGGGCCACGCCAGCCCTGCCAGCCCCTGCCCAGCCCCTGGGGCCCAGCTCCCAGCCCTGCTGGGCCCAGTGCTGCCGCCTGACTCCAGCTCTGCTGCTTCCTTTCTTCCAGGGCACACGCACATGTTGGCAAAGATGCCACGACTTTGTAAATACGTTTCAAAGTTTTGAAGATTCCTGTATATACGTTTGAAAGTTTAGAAGATTTTTGTAAATACGTTCACTACGTTTCAAGTTCCCTGTAAATACGTTTTGAAGATTGTTAGCCCATCGGACCCCATGTAAATACGTTCTGCACATTGTTGTTGCTGTTGTTATAACAATTGTTATAATGACACCTATTCTGTAAATCCTAGATTTGCCGACTATCGGCAAATAAATCCTGTTTCGTTTTAAAACCTGACTTCTCTTGGCCATTCCTTTGGGCACGGGCAGCCTTTGCACCCTTGTGGGTTCCACTTGTTCCGCGTTCCCGGGGCTGGAGGTCCCTGGGGGTGCTGGCACGGCCACCCCGGGGCTGGGGGTCCCTGTGCACAGGGGCTCCCACTGACACCACTCCTGGCACTGGGCACTGCTGCTCTTCCTGGCCTGGGGCACAGCGCTGTCCCCAAGAGCTCAGCTCTCTCTCACCAGCTCTCACACAGGGGGCTCTCACACCACTGGCCCCTGCATTCATGCCACCAAAGCAGGCAGCAAACCTTCAGCCACCCTTCTGCTGCAGCCACAGGCGCTCCTGGGCCCAGAGCGGCCAGCAGGCCACAGCCATGCAAAATCCACCTGCACGCTCTCAAGGCCACCACAGCCTTGGCAACTGGGACTGGGCCACCTGCATCTGGGCTGCTGCAGGGGCTGATCTTTAAGCCTTGCAGCCTCCAAAGGCCCTGGGCTCTGCTTCCCAGCCTGCTCTGCACTGCCCTGAGCCCGCATTGTTCCAGAGACAAAAGCCAGGCCAGGGCATCCTCGCCCTGCCCGCACTCCTGCTGCTGCCACCGGCCACTGGCCCCTGGGCCCCACTCGGGTGACAGCTGCAGGGACAGGGCAGCCTGTGCTGGGCAGGGGGCACGGGGCTTCAGGCCCTGCGGCTGCTGCTGCTGCTTCTGCTGCTGCTGCTGGGGGCCATGGGCCCAACAGGGCCCCGAGCTCAGCCCCTGCCCGGCCAGCTGCCGCCAAAGCCCCACACTCCCCCAGCATCCCCATCACAGCTGCCAGGGGGAAATCCCACGGGGTTCAGGAAAGAAATTCCCCATAGTGACGAAACCAAGGGGTCCAAGGGAAAAGTCAGCACCAGCTGATGTTTACAGCACCTTAACAAAGGTGGCTGAAGGGCAACTGAGATCTCCAGGGCCTCTGGCAGTGCCTGCTCTGCACGTGAGCCTGTGGGGCTGCTCCCACTGGGACACAGCACCGAGCTCAGGCCTGCCCTCTGCCCCTCACAGATGATCCCAAGGAGCAGGCTCACAAAGCAGTTTCAGACCACTGCCTGCAGGTATTTCAATAGACTAAATGTAATTCAAAAAGCCAACTTGCACATTTAGCTTTGGTGTCGTGGCATGAGAAGCCACGAAGGTGCCTCTCAATGTGCACTCTGGGCACTTCCACTGCCATCCCAATGGGAACACAAAGGACAGCCCTCTGCTTTCAGCACTGCTGAGCTCCTCACCCAGCAATGAAATCTCAGGAAGAGGCAGGAATTCAGTGCACCAGAGATTCTGGACTCCAATAAATGGCATGAATTCTACAGGCCATCCAACCCAATGACTTGCATGTCTCTACTTTTTCCTCTTTCTCTCATCCCTCATGTCACTTCCCCCAAAACCTACCATTGCACAAATGGCTGAGGCATCTACCATTAGGGTATCCTTACACCATGATGCCAGCCTAGCTAAGGCTACATTAGTTTGAGCAGAAGCTCAAATCATTTTGGATGTTGCACTACAAGATGTCATCACTGTGGTACAGGAGAAAGGTTTTGAGATTGCAGCAGATAAAGTCCAAAGAGAGCGCCCTATGGAAGTATCTCGGCCTAAAAAGCACAGAGAGAACCATCACACCCCAAACACTGCACATCAAGGAAAACCCAAAGACTCTGCCAGAGCTCCACATGCTGTGTGGAAGCTGTTTTGATGTCGTGGCATGAGAAGTCATGAAGTGCTCTGAAAGTGCACTCTGGGCACTTCCACTGCCATCCCAATGGGAACACAAAGGACAGGCCTCTGCTTTCAGCACTGCTGAGCTCCTCACCCAGCAATGAAGTCGCAGGAAGAGGCAGGAATTGAGCGCACCAGAGAGCCTGGCCTCTAATAAAGGGCATGAATGCCACAGCCCACCCAAACCAATGCCTTGCATGTCTCTACATTTTCCGTCTTCTCTCATATCTCGGGTCACTTTCCCCATTTTCTCTTACTGGGAACTTGGCTTCTCTCTCTCCTGTCTGCAGCTTAGGCCACACGTGTGACCCAGCAGTAACACCCTGACCCACAGGCAAGTGGGAGAGCCCTCTTGGTCAAGAACTGTAGTGACAGGACAAGGGAGAACGGGATCAAACTGCAAGAGTTGGAAGAGATTTGATGATGGGAAGAAGTCCTTTACTCTCAGGGTGCCTGTCCCTGACACAGGGGCCAGTGCAGAAATGCTGTGGATGCCCAAACCCCAGCAACATCCAAGGCCAGCTGGGACAGGGGCCGCAGCAACCTGCTGTGCTGGGAGCTTACTCAGCTTGGAACCACATCATCTTTAGGGTCCCTTCCAAGCCAAACCATTCAAGGACTTGATCATTCTGCCATCCCCATCTCCCAATGAGCAGCGGCCCTGAAACTTCAGTGACATCACAGCTCCCACAGGGTTCCAGGTGGAACGCCCAGAACCTGGAAACGAGCACAGCAGACACTTCACCGCCTGCCAAGGGTCAGTTGCTGCTCAACCTGCGCTCTGACCCTCAGCGCTGAGCTGCTGCTGCTGCCGGGGCTATTTCTGCCACCTGCTGTGGAGCGCCAATCCCAGCAGGATGTGCTCTGCTGTGCCCATGGAGGTACAGTGCCATGCCAGGCAGGGGGCACCCGGCTTGGGCAGGCTGCAGCCATGTGGGAATGGATGGGGTGGGACAGGAAGCCCACTGGGAGATTGTGCTGCCCCTTGCAGGCTGCCAGAGACACCGTGGAGGACATGGAAGTGGACCAGGGCCTGGATGAGGACGAGATGATGGAGGTGGACTCCTCCTCTACTTCCATGTCCTCCCCTGTTGAGGACATGGAAGTAGACGAGGAGGACACCATTGAAGACATGGAGGTGGATGAGGAGGAAGACATCGAGGAGATGGAAGTTGACGTGGATGAGGATGAGGAGGAGCCCATGGTCCTTGGGTGAATCTGGAGCCCCACAGGTAAGACAGGCAGATGCTTGCCACGCCCTGCCCACACACACACTGGGTCCCCTGACGCCAGGCTGGGGCTGGGCTGGATGGCCCCGCTCAGGGACACGGTGCCCGCAGGGGGCCTGGCTTGTGCTGCCACAAGCACCAGCCCCGGCCTGCCCTGCGCTTGCCTGGGGCCACGCCAGCCCTGCCAGCCCCGGCCCAGCCCCTGGGGCCCAGCTCCCAGCTCTGCTGGGCCCAGTGCTGCCGCCTGAGTCCAGCTCTGCTGCTTCCTTTCTTCCAGGACTCATGCATATGATGGCAAAGATGCCACGTCTGTAAATACGTTTCAAAGTTTTGAAGATTCCTGTAAATACGTTTGAAAGCTTAGAAGATTTTTGTAAATATGTTCACTACGTTTGAAGTTCTCTGTAAATACGTTTTGAAGATTGTTAGCCCATCGGAGCCCATGTAAATACGTTCTGTACATTGTTGTTGTTGTTGTTGTTATAACAATTGTGATAATGACACATATTCTGTAAATCCTAGATTTGCCGATTATCGGCAAATAAATCCTGTTTCGTTTTAACACCTGACTTCTCTTGGCCATTCCTTTGGGAACAGGCAGCCTTTGCACACTGGTGGGTTCCACTTGTTCCGCGTTCCCTGGTCTGGAGATCCCTGGGGGTGCTGGCACGGCCACCCCGGGGCTGGGGGTCCCTGTGCACAGGGGCTCCCACTGACACCACTCCTGGCACTGGGCACTGCTGCTCTTCCTGGCCTGGGGCACAGCGCTGTCCCCAAGAGCTCAGCTCTCTCTCACCAGCTCTCACACAGGGGGCTCTAACACCACTGGCCCCTGCAGCCATGCCACCAAAGCAGGCAGCAAACCTTCAGCCACCATTCCTGCTGCAGCCACAGGCACTCCTGGGCCCAGAGCCGCCAGCAGGCCACAGCCATCCAAAATCCACCTGCACGCTCTCAAGGCCACCATAGCTTTGGCAACTGGGCCACCTGCATCTGGGCTGCTGCAGGGGCTGATCTTTAAGCCTTGCAGCCTCCAAAGGCCCTGGGCTCTGCTTCCCAGCCTGCTCTGCACTGCCCTGAGCTCACAAGGTTCCAGAGACAAAAGCCAAGCCAGGGCATCCTCACCCTGCCCGCACTCCTGCTGCTGCCAGCGGCCACTGGGCCCTGGGCCCCACTCGGGTGACGGCTGCAGGGTCAGGGCAGCCTGTGCTGGGCAGGGGGCACGGGGCTTCGGGCCCTGCGGCTGCTGCTGCTGCTGCTGCTGCTGCTGCTGCTGCTGCTGCTGGGGGCCATGGGCCCAACAGAGCCCTGAGCTCAGCCCCTGCCCGGCCAGCTGCCCCCAAAGCCCCACACTCCCCCAGCATCCCCATCACAGCTGCCGGGGGAAATCCCACGGGCTTCAGGAAAGAAATTCCCCATAGTGACGAAACCAAGGGGTCCAAGGGGAAGGTCAGCACCAGCTGATGTTTACAGCACCTTGACAAAGGTGGCTGCAGGGCAGCTGAGATCTCCAGGGCCTCTGGCAGTGCCTGCTCTGCACGTGAGCCTGTGGGGCTGCTCCCAGTGGGACACAGCACCGGGCTCTGGCCTGCCCTCTGCCCCTCACAGCTGATCCCAAGGAGCAGGCTCACAAAGCAGTTTCAGACCACTGCCTGCAGATATTTCAATAGACTACATGTCATTCAAAGAAGCCACCTTGCACATTTAGCTTTGGTGTCGTGGCATGAGAAGCCATGAAGGTGCCTCTCAATGTGCACTCTGCGCACTTCCACTGCCATCTCAACGGGAACACAAAGGACAGGCCTCTGCTTTCAGCACTGCTGAGCTCCTCACCCAGCAATGAAGTCTCAGGAAGATGCAGGGCTGTGCAGGCCCAGGGGCCCCTTACTGGAACTATAATACCTCACAACAAAAATGACAAATTAAAGTGAGGCAGCCCTCCAAGTGCTGTTTTTTATCAGTTTTATCAGGGCTTGCTGAATGCAGCGCCGGCACCCTGCACCAGCATGAGGGATGAGGGCTGGCTCAGCTGGTGAAGCCCAGGGGACATTTTGAAACACCTGCATCCAGAGCCATCAGAGCAGTGAGTTGGGGGACAGCAGCCTGCAGTGCAGGATCCTTGGGAGATATTTTAGTCCTGTAGGTGGGCCACCCTTTACATCAGGGCTAGCTCTGGGTAACAAATTATCCAAAGTTGTGAGGGATATATATGTTGCAGTTAGGGAGGTTCTCCTTTCATGAGGGAAGACTTGTATTAAGGGAAGTTGGAAGTAATTTGTTCATTGGCTTTTAAAGGAGTTCCCAGATATTTCTGTTGATTCAATTCGTCATGTAGCATTTTGGGACTGAGTTAGGGAAAGACTCTAGCTTTTGAAAACTGAGGGAGGGATAAGAGTCACAACATTTTACCTAATTTTTCACATGATTTATACAGTTTTCTCAAGGTTTCAAAGTTCTAATACTCAAATCATATTTTGAATTCTGCCCCCGGCATTCCTAGACCCACTGATACCAAGATAAGGGTGAGAGACAGGAACTGCTTTAAAGCACAGTCAAGTCACCTGCTGTCTGACATCTTCCCTCCTTCTCTCCCCCCTGCCCAGGTCACACAGGCTTGGATTCTACCCTAACCCATTCTCCAGTACCTCTCCTCACTGTATCCCCCTCAGATAGCCCACAAAATGGAGTCCATCCTCTGGAGAGGGTTGTCAATGTCAAACTCCCTCTCACCTCCAGCTCTCTCATCGGGTCTTCCCTGTGTTGGGTCCTACCCCTGCATCAGGTACCACCTCTGCATTGGGATCCAGCGCTTCCTTGCCTACTCCCGCTGCCCTACCCCCTCCAACTCAGCCCCTTGCGGATCCCACTCTGTCAGAGCTGGAAGTGTGAGGGGCGGTAACCGGAAGGCCGCCATCTTGGCTACCAAAGGCCCACAACACCGGGCCTGGCCAGTCACAACAAGGCCCCGCTCCTCTGCCAAAGACCAAGTTCCCTCTTCTGGAGAGGAGAGGGAAGGTTCATCCCACTTTGAGCATGAGCCTGAGGATACTTGGCAGAGGATGCGGCAGCAGGCGGTGGAAGAGGGGTACTGGGAATTGGTAGCTAAAATACAAGCAGCACCGGTGCAGTACCAGAGTGTGGCTAACCCCTGATGGGAAGCTGTCACATACTGGGAGATGAAAGGCCTTTGTAAAGCAGCGAAACACCATGGGAGGGGCTCACCATATTTTAATAATTTCTTAAATGCCAGCTTCACTGCTCATGTTATGGTGCCTCATGATCTCCTCCATTTTATGCACATCCTACTTTCTCCCACTGAAATTATTCTGTGGGAAGGAATGCGGAAAAAAGTAATAAAACAATTATTAAAAGACTATACTAGGGAAGACTATACTAGGGAAGTGTTAGGTGGGCACACCTAAGACTAGTCCATCTAGGGAGGAAGATTTCACTAAATCTCATTCCATAGACCTTCCTGAGCTCTGTTAGAAGAGATAAAAGTGCTGCAAAGACACCTCTCAAGCAGACACCAATGGAACAACACCTACTCTAGATTTCATAGACATTTTGCAAGGACCTGGGCAATCCTTTCTAAAATTTATTGACCACCTTACACAAGCAATAGAGAAGCAAGCTGAACATCCAAAAGCCAGGAAGGTACTTCTTACTAAACTTGCTGAAACAAATGCTAACACAAGCATAAAGACATTTTTCCTTCACTACCCCTTAACTCAAAGCCAACCATTGCACAAATGGTCGAGGCATGCACACTTAGGGCATCCTTACACTGTGATGCCAGCCTAGCTAAGGCTACCAGTCAGGGTGTAGTAGAGGTGCTAGTAGCCTCCCAAGTTATTCCCTGACATACACATGAAAAAGGACCTGGCTTTCAGTGTAGGGAGATGGGGCATTTTCAACAGAATTTTAAAAATAAAGGCTATTACCAGGGACCTTCTCGTTGTCACAGCCACTGTCCTCTCTGCCCCCCTCGTCCACACGCTTTCCAATGTCACCAAAACCGGTGGCCTGCAGGAAACCCCACACAGACACGGAAAGGCCCCGTGCGATGACACCAAATGCGAGGCCGTTCCGCCCCACTCTCCCCAACATTGTGGAGAACCAGCACAGTGACCTTCTCTGATGCATAAGGACAGCTCGATCGCTGCAGAAAACTCGACAGAAGACAGCTCTGCCCTGGAACCCAAAGGCAGCTGGTAGGGGCCTTTTCAATTCCAATCCATGATATTTATGTTCACCATATCCCAACAGGCAAATACAGGCCTGAAGGACGGCCCAGAGACATTTTGATTTTAACCAACACCAGGGAAGGGATGGAGACACTCACTCTACTACCTGATGTACTTGCCTTGACGTCTTTGCAGGAGATAACTGTCCAGGCTCTATGCTTAGACTCTCCCCTTTTCATTCCAAAAGGAACAGTTATAGCCAGAGCCATCCTCCTGCTGCACATGATCACCACACCAGTTGATCCAATGGTGTTGTGGGCACAGACAACAGGCAGAAACAGACCCATTCCAAAGTGTGCTCTGTCATGTAAAGGGAGAAAGTGATATCTTTCAGGACTATAAGATACAAGAGCTGATGTCACCATAATTTCCTGCTCTGATTGCCTAAAAGAATGGCCCCTGGTTCCAGCTGCTGGGGTAATTATTAGCTACCAGGGAGCCACTACCAGCTTCTGGAATCACAGTAACATCTGCATGGAAGGTCCTGAGGGCACAGTTGCTACAGTAAGATCTTTTGTCACCCGGACACCAATAACAATTTGAGGAAAATACCTCTTGTCCCAATGGGGGACAAGGCCTGAGATCCTATCAACAACTCAAGATTTCTAGACGGGGCCACAGAGCAGCGCGCCACACTTCAGTCAAACTGGAAGACCAACGACCCCATATGGGTGGATCAGTGGCCCCTCCCAGGCAGAAAGTTAAAGGCCCTGCAGTCCCTCGTGCAGCAGCAGCAGCTGTCTGTGGGCCACATTGTACCATCTACCAGCCCCTGCAATGTGCCTGTCATTATCATATGAAAGCCTGGCAAAGACAAGAGGCGGCTCCTGCAGGACCTCAGAAAAATCAACGAGGTCATTGATGACATGGGTGCCCTCCAGTCCAGCCTGCCCTCAGCCTCCATGATACCTCAGATTGCTGATGGGGCAGTGTGCCGTAGTTGCGGGTGCATCTTTCGGACTCCTCCTATTTTTCGGATATCTTGTTCGCCATTTTGGCTGTGATTGATGGAGCCTGAGCTTAGGAAGAGCATTGCTTTGAAGATTGCATGGGTTGAGATGTGAAGGAACGCTAGTTCAGGGAGGTTTAGTCCAATTGTACCTATGATTACACTGTTATTGTCAGATGGTTGATATAGATCTTATTGACTACTTTTTTGATGCCCCCATGCATCCAAATGACACGCCCTTGGTCTGCCTTTCCATCACTAAATCGACAAACACCTTTACAGAGGTACCAATGGACTGTATTGCCTCAAATAATGAAGAGTAGCCCAAATATTTGTCAGTGGCTTGAAGTCCAAATTCGCTCGCCCTAATGCTAATTGTTTTTTGTTATATGGACCATTAAATGAACATCCTAATGCAATCATTTTTCATTACATGGATGGCACAGTCGTTTGTGCAGGAGCTCAAATCATTTTGGATGTTGCACTACTGCGGCAAAGGAGAAAGGTTTTAACATTGTAGCAGATAAAGTTCAAAGGACAGCCCCTTGGAAGTGCCTCGGCCTAAAAACTACAGAGAGAACCATCACATCCCAAACACTGCACATCAAGGACAACCCAAAGACTCTGCCAGAACCCCAAATGCTCTGTGGAAGCATCAGTTGGGTACATTCACTGCTGGGAATCACCACAGATCTCACACCAGTGTTCCTGCTGCTCCTTAAAGGCAAAGAAGGACTCTTTTCCCTGCAATCACTGACACTGGAGGCAGAAGCAGCTGTACAAAAGGTATCCTGGGTGATTCAAACTAAACAGGCACACAGATACCACATTACTTTTCCTTTCTCCCTTGCAATCCTGGGTGTAAGTCCAATATTCCATGCATTATTCTTTCAGGGGGACTCAACTATCTCAGATCCCCTCATAGAAATTGAATGCATTTTCAGAGCACACCAACCTACTAAAATTATAAAAACCCAACAGAAAGTTATTGCACAACTAATCAGAAAAGCTAGAGAGCATCTGTGCTCCCTTGCAGGAACAGACCTTGTGAATATATACTTACTTCTCACACAAGAGCCCCTCAATTGCCTACTTCAAACATCTGAAACACTGCAATATGCCTTAGATCGTTTTTACACAGGCTAGGATCAGCCACCAATTCTACCACCAAAACATTCCTGCGCTGCTCAGGATGTTCAAAAACACCCGACACCCAGCAAGATCCCATGTAACCACCTGCCCCAATTGTCAGGAACATGGCCTTGCTTCTGTCAGAGCTTGAGGCAATCCAAGAGGACTAGAGAGTCTCCACATCTGGCAATCAGACATCACACACTAAGCCCCTTTCGGCAGACTAAAGTACATCCATGTCACAATCGGTGCCTTTTCCAGTGTGATTTTTACCTCTGCCCATGCTGGTGAAAAATCAGAAGATGCTATAAACATTTCTTTTTAGGTTTTTCCACCTTAGCAATTACACAGGAAATTAAAACTGATAATGCTCTTGCTTACACCTTTCACTGATTCCAACAAGTTTCTCACCTCTGGTGTATAAAACACGTCACAGGCATACCACACTCCGCCACAGGACAGTCCATAGCCGAGAGGGCCCACTGATCAATCCAAAGGATCCTTGAGCAACTGAGAGGGGTAATCCAGATATTATCTTCCATTGACAGACTGGCCAAGGCCTTTTATGTATTCAACTTTTTGAACAACTCATTTATGGAGCCAACTCCCCCATCATCAGGCATTTTACTAATTCAAATGCAGCCCAATAAAAAGAAAAGCCACCTGTGCTGATGAAAGACCCTGAATCTAAACAATTTATCTGCACCTTCCCATTAATTACTTGGGAAAGAGAAGATGCCTTTGTCTCTTTACAGCAACATTCCTAAGATGGATCCCAGCAAAACACATAAAAACTCTTTCTGGAAACGGTGTGGCAAACACCAGAGCCACCATCAGAAGAACAGAATGGAAGCCTAAGAGGGACAGCAGCACCATCAAAAAGAACAAGAAGAAGGACAGAAGATCTCCTAAGCAGCTGTGGTGGTTTGACCAGGAAGAAGTGGGAATTCTGGGATGCTGTGGTCAAACCAATGGATGTTCGGAGTTTGATACTGGCACCTGGTGTAGCCAGTGGGGTTTGGACACACCTCCGAGAATACACAGGGGTTAAAAAGCAGAGCTCTGGCCCTGGGAGGTTCTCTTGGGACGTCGAGGAGAAGAGGTCAGATCTCCCTCCTCTGTCCAGCCGCTGCTGCTGGGCGGGGGAGGCAGCCATGCGGTAGGCCTGGGCCTGGACAGAGATGGGGGTGAGAAGGCCCTCAAAGATGGAAGGGTAGAGGAGCCCCAAGAGACATCGGGCAGCCATTCCCCCCCCAGGAGAGAGAGAGAGGGAGAGTCGGCGAGATGGAATGTGATAGCAGCCGGCCCAGGAGGAGAAAGGGGGGAGAAGGGTGCAGCCCGGCCGGCCGCAGCAGCAGCGCGTGTGAGAGTATCGTCGTTCTGAGACAGGCAGAGACTGAAATTTTTAACCCCTTTCTTTCATGATTGGGGCCTTGCAAGAATGCTGATCCTCCTCGGAGCTGACTAAGAAGGGAGATAAGAGATAAGATGAAACAAGGACCTGGCCCGAAAGACGTAGAGAAGACTGGCTGAGTGAAGAGAGAGATGCTTAGAGTGGCCTTTTGGCTGGACTTTTCTTGTGGCCATGGACTCAGTTTGTTCCTGTGACACAGAGACTGCACTTAGGGGGAGGCAGTGCCTCGGAACCAGGAGGGTTCATCGTGGAGACCCCTCGGCCCCAGGGGGTTGGAAAAATATGGGGGGGACAGATGTCCCAAAGCAGAGACTGTGCCTTTTTGGAGTGAGACAAGGCATCCTTAAAAGACAACCCTAAAAGCAGCTCTGGTCCATGCACGGTAGTGAGAGCACTGGGCATGGAAGGAAGATGTCACAAGCAGCAAAAAGACTTTCCGGGAAGTGCCGAGTGACATTGGAAGCACAGAGGTTTCAGCGTGTTTCCAGGGGAAGCCTATGGAACAAGAAGCACTCCTCTCCTCTTCATGAACTGAAGTTTGAGTATACTAAAGTGTGGTGCCAGGCTGGGCAGTTGGTGATTTGGGAGAATGTATCGGATTGGGAAATTCAGGTAGTGGAGAAGAGGAAAGTGGTTTTTTTTGTAAAGTTTTCAATTTTTTTTTTTCCTTTTCCTTATAGTTTTTCCCTATTTTCCTGTAGTTTAAGTAATAAAGTGTTCTTTATGTTTAAGCTAGAGCCTGTTTTGCTTATTCCTGGTCACATCTCACAGCAGACACCAGGGTGAGGGCATTTTCATGGGGGCACTGGCTCTGTGCCAGGCCCAAACCATGACAGCAGCGTTGAACACACACACCAAGACCAAGCTAGCTCAGACACCACTAACCAGGATATATATCTTAACATTTCTAAAATTATGTTTTAGCATTGATACATGATCCTTCTAATAAGCGGTGTTCACACCGTTGGCTTACAGAAGAGAAAGTTTAGTGGGACCACAACTTAAGTTTCATCTTCTAATTTCTTTATCTGTTTACTTTTAGGCCACACAAGCCTCCAGATACTACATCAGCTAAAGTCAGAGCATGCTGCCATTGGCTGCGGCTGAACAGGAATCTGGATGCTCCTCACTGAGCCACATGCTTTCAACTGGTTGCTTCCACAGACAAGCCACAATTTCTTGTCCATGGCTGTCAGGCACTTGAAGGCAGGTGTTTTTGCTGCCTGCTGTCACATAGGGAGTCAGTATACCAGGGCATCCAGCTGCTAAAAGATGAAGGAAACAGGATCCAGATGGAAGGCAACAATGACTGGTTCACTGGACTTTTCAAACACTGGGGTATGAAAGGCTAGTTTTCATCTTTAGTTAAGACTGTTGTGTGGGATTGGTTTTTTGTATTCATTGTGATAGTTATTTGATCCTTTTTTGCTAAATGTCTGCAAAACTCTATGGCAGAAGCCTTCTTAATAGACAACAAAAAGGGGGGAGATGTGAGGGCCCAGGGGCCTACCATAGGAACTGTAATACCCCAGGGCAAAGTGACCGAGGTAAAAGAGAGACACCGCTCTGAATGCAACGGTCTCGCCCATGGGCATTTGCAGGCTCAGGGTGATGCAGCACGTTTTGCTGGCATCAGCCAGTTAAACTGCTGTATTTTCCTTATATGTACTCACCAAGGAAAGTTTTGTTCCTGGCTTTCTGTAATACCCCTATGCTGTTCACCCCCATATTGTGTGCCCACCCCAATTTTGTCTCCATTCCTGGATCCTCGTCAGTGCAATCCACAGTGTTTGGAATTCCACACAAAGATCCCTCAATCGCCTCGTTCACCAGCAGTTTAAGAAGCGTGCTCCCAGATCTGTGAGGGCAGGACCCTCACAGAGGTTCCTGTGGACAGGCTGCAACACTGGAACTCAGTGCACCAGGGAACCTGGCCTCTAAAAAAAGGCATGAATCCCATAACCCACCAAAACCAAAGACTTCAATCTCTCAAATTCTTCCCTCTACTCTCAGTTCTCATGCCACTTTCCCCATTGTTTCGGAGGGGGAACGAGGCTTCTCTCTCTCTTTTCTGTAGGTCCAGTCACACGTGAGACGCTGCAGGAAAAGCCTGACCAACAAGGCAGTGTGAGAGGACATTTTCTCAGGAACTGTAGTGACAGGACAAGGGGGAATGGGATAAAACTGCAAGAGGTAGAGGAGATTTATTGATGGGAAGAAGTCCTTTACTCTCAGGGTGCCTGTCCCTGACACAGGGGCCAGTGCAGAAATGCTGTGGATGCCCCATCCCCAGCAACATCCAACGCCAGGTGGGACAGGGGCCGCAGCAACCTGCTGTGCTGGGAGCTTGCTCAGCTTGGAACCACATCATCTTCAGGGTCCCTTCCAAGCCAAACCATTCAAGGATTTGATCATTCTGCCATCCCCATCTCCCACTGAGCAGCGGCCCTGAAACTTCAGTGACATCATAGTTCCCACAGGGTTCCAGGTGGAACGTCCAGCACCTGGAAACGAGCACAGCAGACACTTCACCGCCTGCCAAGGGTCAGTTGCTGCTCACCCTGCGCTCTGACCCTCAGCGCTGAGCTGCTGCTGCTGCCTGGGCTATTTCTGCCACCTGCTGTGGAGCGCCAATCCCAGCAGGATGTGCTCTGCTGTGCCCGTGGAGGTACAGTGCCATGCCAGGCAGGGGGCACCCGGCTTGGGCAGGCTGCAGCCATGTGGGAATGGATGGGGTGGGACAGGAAGCCCACTGGGAGATTGTGCTGCCCCTTGCAGGCTGACAGAGACACCGTGGAGGACATGGAAGTGGACCAGGGGCTGGATGAGGACGAGATGATGGAGGTGGACTCCTCCTCTACTTCCATGTCCTCCCCTGTTGAGGACATGGAAGTAGACGAGGAGGACACCATCGAGGAGATGGAGGTGGACGTGGAGGACGACATCGAAGACATGGAAGTTGACGTGGAGGATGAGGAGGAGCCCATGGTCCTTGGGTGAATCTGGAGCCCCACAGGTAAGACAGGCAGATGCTTGCCACGCCCTGCCCACACACACACTGGGTCCCCTGACGCCAGGCTGGGGCTGGGCTGGATGGCCCCGCTCAGGGACACGGTGCCCGCAGGGGGCCTGGATTGTGCTGCCACAAGCACCAGCCCCGGCCTGCCCTGCGCTTGCCTGGGGCCACGCCAGCCCTGCCAGCCCCGGCCCAGCCCCTGGGGCCCAGCTCCCAGCCCTGCTGGGCCCAGTGCTGCCGCCTGAGTCCAGCTCTGCTGCTTCCTTTCTTCCAGGGCACACGCACATGTTGGCAAAGATGCCACGTCTTTGTAAATACGTTTGAAAGTTTCGAAGATTTCTGTAAATATGTTTGAAAGTTTTGAAGATTCCTGTAAATACGTTTGAAAGTTTAGAAGATTTCTGTAAATACGTTCACTCCGTTTCAAGTTCTCTGTAAATACGTTTTGAAGATTGTTAGCCCATCGGACCCTATGTAAATGCGTTCTGTACATCGTTGCTGTTGTTGTTATAACAATTTTTATAATGACACATATTCTGTAAATCCTAGATTTGTCGATTATCGGCAAATAAATCCTGTTTCGTTTTAAAACCTGACTTCTCTTGGCCATTCCTTTGGACACGGCAGCCTTTGCACACTTGTGGGTTCCACTTGTTCCACGTTCCCGGGGCTGGAGGTCCCTGGAGGTGCTGGCACGACCACCACGGGGCTGGGGGTCCCTGTGCACAGGGGCTCCCACTGACACCACTCCTGGCACTGGGCACTGCTGCTCTTCCTGGCCTGGGGCACAGCGCTGTCCCCAAGAGCGCAGCTCTCTCTCACCAGCTCTCACCCAGGGGGCTCTCACACCACTGGCCCCTGCATTCATGCAACCAAAGCAGGCAGCAAACCTTCAGCCACCCTTCCTGCTGCAGCCACAGGCACTCCTGGGCCCAGAGCCGCCAGCAGGCCACAGCCATCCAAAATCCACCTGCCCAATCTCAAGGCCACCACAGCCTTGGCAACTGGGCCACCTGCATCTGGGCTGCTGCAGGGGCTGATCTTTAAGCCTTGCAGCCTCCAAAGGCCCTGGGCTCTGCTTCCCAGCCTGCTCTGCACTGCCCTGAGCCCGCAAGGTACCAGAGACAAAAGCCAGGCCAGGGCATCCTCACCCTGCCCGCACTCCTGCTGCTGGCAGCGGCCACTGGGCCCTGGGCCCCACTCGGGTGACAGCTGCAGGGACAGGGCAGCCTGTGCTGGGCAGGGGGCATGGGGCTTTGGGCTCTGCGGCTGCTGCTGTTGCTGCTGCTGGGGGCCATGGGCCCAACTGGGCCCCGAGCTCAGCCCCTGCCCGGCCAGCTGCCCCCAAAGCCCCACACTCCCCCAGCATCCCCATCACAGCTGCCAGAGGGAAATCCCATGGGCTTCAGGAAAGAAATTCCCCACAGTGACTAAACCAAGGGGTCCAAGGGGAAAGTCGGCACCAGCTGATATTTACAGCACCTTGACAAAGGTGGCTGCAGGGCAGCTGAGATCTCCAGGCCCTCTGGCAGTGCCTGCTCTGCACGTGAGCCTGTGGGGCTGCTCCCACTGGGACACAGCACCGGGCTCAGGCCTGCCCTCTGCCCCTCAGAGCTGATCCCAAGGAGCAGGCTCACAAAGCAGTTTCAGACCAGTGCCTGCAGATTTTTCAACAGACTAAATGTCATTCAAAGAAGCCACCTTGCACATTTAGCTTTTCTGTCGTGGCATGAGAAGCCATGAAGGTGCCTCTCAATGTGCACTCTGGGCACTTCCACCGGCATCCCAAAGGCATCACAAAGGACAGGCCTCTGCTTTCAGCACTACTGAGCTCCTCACTAGCAATGATATCTCAGGAGGACGCAGGGTTTTTTCAGGCTCAGGGGCCTCTTACTGGAAGTATAATACCACACAACAAAAATGACAAATTAAAGTGAGGCAGCCGTCTAAATGCAATGTTTTTTCAGTTTTATCAGGGCTTGCTGAGGGCAGTGCTAGCACCCTGCACCAGCATGAGGGATGAGGGCCAGGTCATCTGCTGAAGCCCAGGGGACATTTTGAAACACCTGCATCCAGAGCCACCAGAGCAGTGAGTTGGGGGACGGCCGCCTGCAGTGCAGGATCCTTGGGAGATATTTTAGTCCTGTAGGTGGGCCGCCATTTACATCAGGGCTAGCTCTGGGTAACAAATTATCCAAAGTTGTGAGGGATATATATGTTCCACTTAGGGAGGTTCGCCTTTCATGGGGGAAGACTTGTATTAAGGGAAGTTGGAAGTCATTTGTTCATTGGCTTTTAAAGGAGTTCCCAGATATTTCTGTTGATTCAATTCGTCATGTAGCATTTTGGGACTGAGTTAGGGAAAGACTCTATCTTTTGAAAAACTGAGGTAGGGATAAGAGTCGTAAAATTTTACCTCCTTTTTTTCATGATTTATACACTTTTCTCAAGGGTTCAATGTTCTAATATTCAAATCATATTTTGAGTTCTGCCCCCGGCATTCCTGAACCCACTGATAGCAAGATAAGGGTGAGAGACAGGAACTGCTGTAAAGCACAGACGAGCCACCTGCTGTCTGACACCTTCCCTCCTTCTCTCCCCCTTGCCCAGGTCACACAGGCTTGGATTCTACCCTAACCCATTCTCCAGTACCTCTCCTCACTGGATCCCCCTCAGATAGCCCACAAAATGGAGTCCATCCTCTGGAGGGGCTTGTCAATGTCAAACTCCCTCTCACCCCCAGCTCTCTCATTGGGTCTTCCCCGTATTGGGTCCTACCCCTGCATCAGGTACCACCTCTGCATTGGGATCCAGCGCTTCCTTGCCTACTCCCGCTGCCCTACCCCCTCCAACTCAGCCCCTTGCGGATCCCACACTGTCAGAGATGGAAGCGTGAGGGGCGGTAACCGGAAGGCCGCCATCTTGGCTACCAAAGGCCCACAACCCCGGGCCTGGCCAGTCACCCCAAGGCCCCGCTCCTCTGCCAAAGACCAAGGTCCCTCTTCTGGAGAGGAGAGGGAAGGTTCATCCCACCTTGAGCATGAGCCTGAGGACACTTGGCAAAGGATGCGGAAGCTGGCGGCGGAAGAGGGGGACTGGGAATTGGTAGCTAAAATACAAGCAGCACTGGTGCAGTACCAGAGTGGGGCTAACCCCTGATGGGAAGCTGTCACACACGGGGAGATGAAAGGCCTTTGTAAAGCAGCGAAACGCCATGGGAGGGGCTCACCATATTTTAATAATTTCTTAAATGCCACCTTCATTGCACATGTTATGGTGCCTCACGATCAGCTCCATTTTATGCACATCCTACATTCTCCCACTGAAATTATTCTGTGGGAAGGAATGGGGAAAAAATAATAAAATAATTATTAAAAGACTAAACTAGGGAAGGCAGATGGGCACACCTAACACTAGTCCATCTAGGGAGGAAGATTTCACTAAACCTCATTCCATAGACCTTCCTGAGCTCTGTTAGAAGAGATAAAAGTGCTGCAAAGACAGCTCTCAAGCAGACACGCAATGGAACAACACCTACTCTAGATTTCATAGACATTCTGCAAGGACCTGGGCAATCCTTCCCAAAATTTATTGACCACCTTACACAAGCAATAGAGAAGCAAGCTGAACATCCAAAAGCCAGGAAGGTACTTCTTACTAAACTTGCTGAAACAAATGCTAACAACAAGCATAAAGACATTTTTCCTTCACTACCCCTTAACTCAAAGCCAACCATTGCACAAATGGTCGAGGCATGCACACTTAGGGCATCCTTACACTGTGATGCCAGCCTAGCTAAGGCTACCAGTCAGGGTGTAGTAGAGGTGCTAGGAACCTCCCAAGTTATTCCCTGACATACACATGAAAAAGGACCTGGCTTTCAGTGTAGGGAAATGGGGCATTTTCAACAGAATTTTAAAAATAAAGGCTATTGCCAGGGACCTTCTAGTTGTCACAGTCACTGTCCTCACTGCCCCCCTCGTCCACACGCTTTCCAACGTCATCAAAACCGGTGGCCTGCAGGAAACCCCACACAGACACGGAAAGGCCTCGCATGATGACACCAAATGCGAGGCCGTTCCGCCCCACTCTCCCCAACATCATGGAGAACCATCTCAGCAACCTTCTCAGATGCATCGTGACAGCTCGACAGCTGCAGAAAACTCGACAGAAGACAGCTCTGCCCTGGAATCTAAAGGCAGCTGGTAGGGGCGTTTTCAATTCCAATCCACGATATTTATGTTCACCATATTCCAACAGGCAAATACAGGCCTGAAGAACGGCCCAGAGACATTTTGATTTTAACCACCACCAGGAAAGGGACGGAGACACTCACTCTACTACCTGAGGTACTCGCCTTGACGTCTTTGCAGGAGATAACTGTCCAGGCTCTATGCTTAGACTCTCCCCTTTTCATTCCAAAAGGAACAGTTATAGCCAGAGCCATCCTCCTGCTGCACATGATCACCACACCAGTTGATCCAATGGTGTTGTGGGCACAGACAACAGGCAGAAACAGACCCATTCCAAACTGTGCTTTGTCATGTAAAGGGAGAAAGTGATGTCTTTCTGGACTATTAGATACAAGAGCTGATGTCACCATAATTTCCTGCTCTGATTGCCTAAAAGAATGGCCCCTGGTTCCAGCTGCTGGAGTAATTATTAGCTACCAGGGGAGCCACTACCAGCTTCTGGAGTCACAGTAACATCTGCAGGGAAGGTCCTGAGGGCACAGTTGCTACAATAAGATCTTTTGTCACCCGGGCACCAATAACAATTTGAGGAAAAGAATTTTTGTCCCAATGAAGGACAAGGCCAGTGATCCTATAAACACCTCAGGATTTCTAGACAGGGCCACAGAGCAGCGCGCCACCCTTCAGGCAACCTGGAAGACCAGCGACCCCATATGGGTGGATCAGTGGCCCCTCCCAGGCAGAAAGTTAAAGGCCCTGCAGTCCCTCGTGCAGCAGCAGCTGTCTGTGGGCCACATTGTACCATCTACTAGCCCCTGCAATGTGCCTGTCATTATCATATGAAAGCCTGGCAAAGACGAGAGGCGGCTCCTGCAGGACCTCAGGAAAATCAACGAGGTCATTGATGACATGGGTGCCCTCCAGTCCAGCCTGCCCTCAGCCTCCATGATACCTCAGATTGCCGATGTTGCGGCGTGCCGTAGTTGTGGGTGCATCTTTTAGAGTCCACCTATTTTTCGGATATCTTGTTTGCCATTTTGGCTGTGATTGATGGAGCCTGAGCATAGGAAGAGCATTGCTTTGAAGATTGCGTGGGTTGAGATGTGAAGGAAGGCTAGTTCAGGAAGGTTTAGTCCAATTGTAATTTTATTACACAGTTATTGGCAGAGGGTTGTTATAGATCTTAATGACTACTTTTTTAATGCCCCCATGCATCCAAATGACACCCCCTTGGTTTGCCTTTTCCGTCCCTAAACCGACAAACACCTTTACAGAGGTACCAATGGATTGTATTGCCTCAAATAATGAAGAGTAGCCCAAATATTTGTCAATGGCTTGAAGTCCAAATTCGCTCGCACTAATGCTAATCGCTTTTTTGTTATATGGACCACTAAATGAACATCCTAATGCTATCATTTTTCGCTACATGGACGACACAGTCGTTTGTGCAGGAGCTCAAATCATTTTGGATGTTGCAGTACAAGATGTCATCACTGCGGTAAAGGAGAAAAGTTTTTACATTGTAGCAGATAAAGTTAAAGGACAGTCCCTTGGAAGTGGCTCGGCCTAAAAACTAAAGAGAGAACCATCACATCCCAAACACTGCACATCAAGGACAACCCAAAGACTAAGCCAGAACCCCAAATGCTCTGTGGAAGCATCAGTTGGGTACATTCACTGCTGGGAATCACCACAGAAGATCTCATGCCACTGTTCCTGCTCCTTAAAGGCAGCGAAGGACTCGATTCCAGTGATCACTGACACCACAGGCAGAAGCAGCTGTACAAAAGGTCTCCTGGGTGATTCAAACTAAACAGGCACACAGATACCACATTACTTTTCCTTTCTCCCTTGCAATCCTGGGTGTAAGTCCAATATTCCATGCATTATTCTTTCAGGGGGACTCAACTATCTCAGATCCCCTCATAGAAATTGAATGCATTTTCAGAGCACACCAACCTACTAAAATTAAAAAACCCAACAGAAAGTTATTGCACAACTAAAAAGAAAAGCTAGGGAGCGTCTGTGCTCCCTTGCAGGAACAGACCTTGTGAATATATACTTACTTCTCACTCAAGAGCCCCCCAATTGCCTACTTCAAACATCTGAAACACTGTAATATGCCTTAGATCGTTTTTACACAGGCTAGGATCAGCCACCAATTCTACCACCAAAACATTCCTGCGCTGCTCAGGATGTTCAAACACCCGACACCCAGACAGATCCATTGTAGCCACCTGCCCCAATTGTCAGGAACATGGCCTTGCTTCTGTCAGAGCTTGAGGCATTCCAAGAGGACTAGAGAGTCTCCACATCTGGCAATCAGACATCACACACTAAGCCCCTTTCGGCAGACTAAAGTACATCCATGTCACAATCGATGCCTTTTCCAGGGCGGTTTTCACCTCTGCCCATGCTGGTGAAAAATCAGAAGATGCTATAAAACATTACTTTTTAGTTTTTTCCACCTTAGCAATTCCACAGGAAATTAAAACTGATAAGGCTCTTGCTTACACCTTGCACTGATTCCAACAAGTTTCTGACCACTGTGGTATGAAACATGTCACAGGCATACCACACTCCGCCACAGGACAGTCCATAGCCGAGAGGGCCCACTGATCAATCCAAAGGATCCTTGAGCAACTGAGAGGGGTAATCCAGATATTATCTTCCATTGACAGACTGGCCAAGGCCTTTTATGTATTCAGCTTTTTGAACAACTCATTTATGGAGCCAACTCCCCCCATCATTCGGCATTTTACTAATTCAACTGCAGCCCAATAAAAAGAAAAGCCACCTGTGATGATCAAAGACCCTGAATCTAAACAATTTATCAGCACCTTCCCATTAATTACTTGGGAAAGAGAAGATGCCTTTGTCTCTTTACAGCAACATTCCTAAGATGGATCCCAGCAAAACACATAAAAACTCTTTCTGGAAACGGTGAGGCAAACACCAGAGCCACCATCAGAAGAACAGAATGGAAGCCTAAGAGGGACAGCAGCACCATCGAAAAGAACAAGAAGAAGGATAGAAGATCTCCTAAGCAGCATTGAACACACACACCAAGACCAAGCTAGCTCAGACACCACTAACCAGGATCTATGTCTTAACATTTCTAAAATTATATTTTAGCATTGATATATGATTCATGTAATAAGCTGTGTTCACACCCTTGGCTTACAGAAGAGAAATTTAGTGGGACCTGAACTTATGATTCATCTTCTAATCTCTTTATCTGTTTACTTTTAGGCCACACAAGCCTCCAGATACTACATCAGCTAAAGTCAGAGCATGCTGCCATTGGTTACTGCTGAATAGGAATCTGGATGCTCCTCACAGAGCCACATGCTTTCAACTGGTTGCTTCCACAGACAAGCCACAATTTCTTGTCCATGGCTGTCAGGCACTTGAAGGCAGGTGTTTTTTCTACCTGCTGTCATATAGGGAGTCAGTATATCGGGGCATCCAGCTGCTAAAAATCAAGGAAAGAAGATCCAGATGGAAGGCAACAATGACTGGTACACTGGACTTTTCAAAAACTGGGGCATGAAAGGCTGGTTTTCATCTTCAGTTAAGACTGTTTTATGGACTTTGTTTATTGTATTCATTGTGTGGGTTATTTTATCCACTATGCTAAATGTCTGCAAAACTCTATGGCAGAAGCCTTCTTTATAGACAACAAAAAGGGGGAAGATGTGAGGGCCCAGGGCCCTACCATAGGAACTGTAATACCCCAGGGCAAAGTGACCGAGGTAAAAGAGACACGGCTCTGAAAGCAACGGTCTTGCCCATGGGCATTTGCAGGCTCATGGAGGTGCAGCACGTTTTGCTGGCATCACCCAGTTCAACTGCTGTATTTTCCTTATATGTACTTGCCAAGGAAAGTTTTGTTCCTGGCTTACTGTAATACCCCTATGCTGTTCACTCTCCTATTGTGTGCCCAGCCCAATTTTGTCTCCATTCCTGGATCCCCTTCAGTGCAATCCACAGTGTTTGGAATTCCACACAAAGATCCCTCAATCGCCTCGTTCACCAGCAGTTTAAGAAGCGTGCTCCCAGATCTGTGAGGGCAGGACCCTCACAGAGGTTCCTGTGGACAGGCTATAACACTGGAACTCAGTGCACCAGGGAACCTGGCATCTAAGAAAGGGCATGAATCCCATAACCCACCCAAAGCAAAGACTTTCATCTCTGAAATTCTTCCCTCCCCTCAGTTCTGATGCCACTTTCCCCATTATTTCTGATGGGGAATGAGGCTTCTCTCTCTCCTTTCTGCAGGTCCAGCCACACGTGAGACGCTGCAGGAACAGCCTGACCAACAAGGCAGTGGGAGAGGACATTTTCTCAGGAACTGTAGTGATAGGACAAGGGGGAATGGAATAAAACTGCAAGAGGTAGAGGAGATTTGTTGATGGGAAGAAGTCCTTTACTCTCAGGGTGCCTGTCCCTGACACAGGGGCCAGTGCAGAAATGCTGTGGATGCCCCATCCCCAGCAACATCCAAGGCCAGGTGGGACAGGGGCCGCAGCAACCTGCTGTGCTGGGAGCTTGCTCAGCTTGGAACCACATCATCTTCAGGGTCCCTTCCAAGCCAAACCATTCAAGGATTTGATCATTCTGCCATCCCCATCTCCCACTGAGCAGCGGCCCTGAAACTTCAGTGACATCACAGCTCCCACAGGGTTCCAGGTGGAACGTCCAGCACCTGGAAACGAGCACAGCAGACACTTCACCGCCTGCCAAGGGTCAGTTGCTGCTCACCCTGCGCTCTGACCCTCAGCGCTGAGCTGCTGCTGCTGCCTGGGCTATTTCTGCCACCTGCTGTGGAGCGCCAATCCCAGCAGGATGTGCTCTGCTGTGCCCGTGGAGGTACAGTGCCATGCCAGGCAGGGGGCACCCGGCTTGGGCAGGCTGCAGCCATGTGGGAATGGATGGGGTGGGACAGGAAGCCCACTGGGAGATTGTGCTGCCCCTTGCAGGCTGCCAGAGACACCGTGGAGGACATGGAAGTGGACCAGGGGCTGGAGGATGAAGAGATGATGGAGGTGGACTCCTCCTCTACTTCCACGTCCTCACCTGTTGAGGACATGGAAGTAGACGAGGAGGACGCCATCGAAGACATGGAGGTGGATGAGGAGGAAGAAATCGAGGACATGGAGGTGGATGAGAATGAGGAGGAGCCCATGGTCCTTGGGTGAATCTGGAGCCCCACAGGTAAGACAGGCAGATGCTTGCCACGCCCTGCCCACACACACACTGGGTCCCCTGACGCCAGGCTGGGGCTGGGCTGGATGGCCCCGCTCAGGGACACAGTGCCCGCAGGGGGCCTGGATTGTGCTGCCACAAGCACCAGCCCCGGCCTGCCCTGCGCTTGCCTGGGGCCACGCCAGCCCCGGCCCAGCCCCTGGGGCCCAGCTCCCAGCCCTGCTGGGCCCAGTGCTGCCGCCTGAGTCCAGCTCTGCTGCTTCCTTTCTTCCAGGACTCATGCATTTGATGGCAAAGATGCCACGTCTGTAAATACGTTTCAAAGTTTTGAAGATTTCTGTAAATACGTTTGGAAGTTTAGAAGATTTTTGTAAATACGTTCACTACGTTTGAAGTTCTCTGTAAATACGTTTTGAAGATTGTTAGCCCATCGGATCCCATGTAAATACGTTCTGTACATTGTTGTTGTTGTTGTTGTTATAACAATTGTTATAATGACACATATTCTGTAAATCCTAGATTTACCGATTATCGGCAAATAAATCCTGTTTCTTTTTAAAACCTGACTTCTCTTGGCCATTCCTTTGGGTACAGGCAGCCTTTGCACACTTGTGGGTTCCACTTGTTCCGCGTTCCTGGGGCTGGAGGTCCCTGGGGGTGCTGGCACGGCCACCCCGGGGCTGGGGGTCCCTGTGCACAGGGGCTCCCACTGACACCACTCCTGGCACTGGGCACTGCTGCTCTTCCTGGCCTGGGGCACAGCGCTGTCCCCAAGAGCGCAGCTCTCTCTCACCAGCTCTCACACAGGGGGCTCTCACACCACTGGCCCCTGCAGCCATGCCACCAAAGCAGGCAGCAAACCTTCAGCCACCCTTCCTGCTGCAGCCACAGGCACTCCTGGGCCCAGAGCCGCCAGCAGGCCACAGCCATCCAAAATCCACCTGCACGCTCTCAAGGCCACCGCAGCCTTGGCAACTGGGCCACCTGCATCTGGGCTGCTGCAGGGGCTGATCTTTAAGCCTTGCAGCCTCCAAAGGCCCTGGGCTCTGCTTCCCAGCCTGCTCTGCACTGCCCTGAGCCCGCATTGTTGCAGAGACAAAAGCCAGGCCAGGGCATCCTCACCCTGCCCGCACTCCTGCTGCTGGCAGCGGCCACTGGCCCCTGGGCCCCACTCGGGTGACAGCTGCAGGGACAGGGCAGCCTGTGCTGGGCAGGGGGCACGGGGCTTTGGGCCCTGCGGCTGCTGCTGCTGCTGCTGGGGGCCATGGGCCCCGAGCTCAGCCCCTGCCCGGCCAGCTGCCCCCAAAGCCCCACACTCCCCCAGCATCCCCATCACAGCTGCCAGGGGGAAATCCCACGGGCTTCAGGAAAGAAATTCCCCATAGTGACGAAACCAAGAGGTCCAAGGGAAAAGTCAGCACCAGCTGATGTTTACAGCACCTTGACAAAGGTGGCTGCAGGGCAGCTGAGATCTCCAGGCCCTCTGGCAGTGCCTGCTCTGCACGTGAGCCTGTGGGGCTGCTCCCAGTGGGACACAGCATGGGGCTCAGGCCTGCCCTCAGCCCCTCACAGCTGATCCCAAGGAGCAGGCTCACAAAGCAGTTTCAGACCAGTGCCTGCAGATATTTCAATAGACTAAATGTCATTCAAAGAAGCCACCTTGCACATTTAGCTTTTCTGTCGTGGCATGAGAAGCCATGAAGGTGCCTCTCAATGTGCACTCTGGGCACTTCCACTGGCATCCCAAAGGCATCACAAAGGACAGGCCTCTGCTTTCAGCGCTGCTGAGCTCCTCACTAGCAATGATATCTCAGGAGGACACAGGGTTTTTTCAGGCCCAGGGGCCTCTTACTGGAACTATAACACCTCACGACAAAAATTACAAATTAAAGTGAGGCAGCCGTCTAAATGCAATGTTTTTTCAGGTTTATCAGAGCTTGCTGAATGCAGCGCTAGCACCCTGCACCAGCATGAGGGATGAGGGACAGCTCATCTGGTGAAGCCTGCATCCAGAGCCATCAGAGCAGTGAGTTGGGGTACAGCCGCCTCCAGTGCAGGATCCTTGGGAGATATTTTAGTCCTGTAGGTGGGCCACCCTTTACATCAGGGCTAGCTCTGCATAACAAAATATCCAAAGATGTGAGGGACATATATGTTCCAGTTAGGGAGGTACTCCTTTCATGAGGGAAGACTTGTATTAAGGGAAGTTGGAAGTAATTTGTTCATTGGCTTTTAAAGGAGTTCCCAGATATTTCTGTTGATTCAATTCGTCATGTAGCATTTTGGGACTAAGTTAGGGAAAGACTCTATCTTTTGAAAACTCAGGGAGGCATAAGAGTCGTAAAATTTTACCTAATTTTTCACATGATTTATACACTTTTCTCAAGGGTTCAATGTTCTGATACTCAAATCATATTTTGAGTTCTGCCCCCGGCATTCCAAAACCCACTGATACCAAGATAAGGGTGAGAGACAGGAACTGGTTTAAAGCACAGACAAGTCATCTCCTGTCTGACATCTTCCCTCCTTCTCTACCCCTTGCCCAGGTCACACAGGCTTGGATTCTACCCTAACCCATTCTCCAGTACCTCTCCTCACTGTATCCCCCTCAGATAGCCCACAAAATGAAGTCCATCCTCTGGAGGGCATTGTCAATGTCAAACTCCCTCTCACCCCCAGCACTCTCATCGGGTCTTCCCCGTATTGGGTCCTACCCCTGCATGAGGTACCCCCTCTGCATTGGGATCCAGCGCTTCCTTGCCTACTCCCGCTGCCCTACCCCCTCCAACTCAGCCCCTTGCGGATACCACACTGTCAGAGATGGAAGTGTGAGGGGCGGTAACTGGAAGGCCGCCATCTTGGCTGCCAAAGGCCCACAACACCGGGCCTGGCCAGTCACACCAAGGCCCCGCTCCTCTGCCAAAGACCAAGTTCCCTCTTCTGGAGAGGAGAGGGAAGGTTCATCCCACCTTGAGCATGAGCCTGAGGATACTTGGCAAAGGATGCGGAAGCTGGCGGTGGAAGAGGGGGACTGCGAATTAGTAGCTAAAATACAAGCAGCACCGGTGCAGTACCATAGCGGGGCTAACCCCTAATGGGAAGCTGTCACACACGGGGAGATGAAAGGCCTTTGTAAAGCAGCGAAACACCATGGGAGGGGCTCAGCATATTTTAATAATTTCTTAAATGCCACCTTCACTGCACATGTTATGTTGTTTCACGATCTGCTCCATTTTATGCACATCCTACTTTCTCCCACTGAAATTATTCTGTGGGAAGGAATGGGGAAAAAACTAATAGAACAACTATTAAAAGACTATGCCACAGAAGACAGGCAGGCACACCTAACACTAGTCCATCTAGCCAGTGAAGAAGATTTCACAAAACCTCATTCAATAGACCTTTCCTGAGCTCTGTTAGAAGAGATAATAGTGCTGCAAAGACAGCTCTCAAGCAGACACCCAATGGAACAACACCTACTCTAGATTTCATAGACATTCTGCAAGGACCTGGGAAATCCTTTCTAAAATTTATTGACCACCTTATTCAAGCAATAGAGAAGCAAGGTGAACGTCCAAAAGCCAGGAAGGTTCTCCTTGCTAAACTTGCTGAAACAAATGCTAACAACACCTGTAAAGACATTTTTCCTTTGCTACCCCTTAACTCAAAGCCAACCATTGCACAAATGCTCGAGGCATGCACACTTAGGGCATCCTTACACTATGATGTCAGCCTAGTTAAGGGTACCAGTCAGGGTGTAGTAGAGGTGCTAGGAACCTCCCAAGTTCCCCATATTCCCTGACATACACATGAAAAAGGACCTGGCTTTCAGTGTAGGGAGATGGGGCATTTTCAACAGAATTTTAAAAATAAAGGCTATTACCAGGGACCTTTTAGCTGTCACAGCCACTGTCGTCACTGCCCCCCTCGTCCACACGCTTTCCAACGTCACCAAAACCGGTGGCCTGTGGGAAACCCCACACAGACACTGAAAGGCCCCGCGCGATGACACCAAATACGAGGCCGTTCCGCCCCACTCTCCCCAACATCGTGGAGAACCAGCACAGCGACCTTCTCAGATGCATCGGGACAGCTCGATAGCTGCAGAAAACTCGACAGAAGACAGCTCTGCCCTGGAACCCAAAGGCAGCTGGTAGGGGCCTTTTCTATTCCAATCCATGATATTTATGTTCATATTCCAACAGGCAAATACAGGCCTGAAGGACGGCCCAGAGACATTTTAACCACCACCAGGGAAGGGATGGAGACACTCACTCTACTACCTGAGGTACTCGCCTTGACATCTTTGCAGGAGATAACTGTCCAGGCTCTATGCTTAGACTCTCCCCTTTTCATTCCAAAAGGAACAGTTATAGCCAGAGCCATCCTCCTGCTGCACATGATCACCACACCAGTTGATCCAATGGTGTTGTGGGCACAGACAACAGGCAGAAACAGACCCATTCCAAACTGTGCTTTGTCATGTAAAGGGAGAAAGTGATGTCTTTCTGGACTATTTGAAACAAGAGCTGATGTCACCATAATTTCCTGCTCTGATTGCCTAAAAGAATGGCCCCTGGTTCCAGCTGCTGGGGTAATTATTAGCTACCAGGGGAGCCACTACCAGCTTCTGGAGTCACAGTAACATCTGCATGGAAGGTCCTGAGGGCACAGTTACTACAGTAAGATCATTCGTCACCCGGGCACAAATAACACTTTGAGGAAAAGAATTCTTGTCCCAATGAGGGACAAGACCAGAGATCCTATCAACCCCTCAGGATTTCTAGACAGGGCCACAGAGCAGCGCGCTACCCTTCAGTTAACCTGGAAGACCAACGACCCCATATGGGTGGATCAGTGGCCCCTCCCAGGCAGAAAGTTAAAGGCCCTGCAGTCCCTCGTGCAGCAGCAGCTGTCTGTGGGCCACATTGTACCATCTACTAGCCCCTGCAATGTGCCTGTCATTATCATATGAAAGCCTGGCAAAGACGAGAGGGGGCTCCTGCAGGACCTCAGGAAAACCAACGAGGTCATTGATGACATGGGTTCCCTCCAGTCCAGCCTGCCCTCAGCCTCCATGATACCTCAGATTGCCGGTGTGGCGGCATGCCATAGTTGTGGGTAGCATCTTTTGGAGTCCACCTATTTTTCGGATATCTTGTTCGCCATTTTGGCTGTGACTGATGGAGCCTGAGCATAGGAAGAGCATTGCTTTGAAGATTGCGTGGGTTGAGATGTGAAGGAAGGCTAGTTCAGGGAGGTTTAGTCCAATTGTAATTTTATTACACAGTTATTGGCAGAGGGTTGTTATAGATCTTAATGACTACTTTTTTAATGCCCCCATGCATCCAAATGACACCCCCCTGGTTTGCCTTTTCCCTCCCTAAACTGACAAACACCTTTACAGAGGTACCAGTGGACTGCATTGCCTCAAGGAATGAAGAATAGCCTAACTATTTGTCAATGGCTTTGAGCCCAAATTCTCTTGCCCAGACGGAAATGACATCCTAATGCTATCATTTTTCATTACATGGATGATACAGTCATTTGTGCAGAAGGTCAAATAATTTTGGACATTGCAGTACAAGATGTCATCACTGTGGTACAGGAGAAAGGTTTTGAGATTGCAGCAGATAAAGTTCAAAAGACAGCGCCCTGGAAGTACCTCGGGCTAAAGAGCACAGAGAGAACCATCACATCCCAAACACTGCACATCAAGGACAACCCAAAGACTCTGCCAGAACTCCAAACACTCTGTGGAACCATCAGTTGCGTACTTTCACTGCTGGGGATCACCACAGAAGTTTTCATGCCACTGTTCCTGTTCCTTAAAGGCAGTGAAGGACTCGATTCCCGTGATCACTGACACCGGAGGCAGAAGCAGCTGTTGAAAAGGTCTCCTGGGTGATTCAAACTAAACAGGCACACAGATACCACACTACTTTTCCTTTCTCCCTGGCAATCCTTGGTGTAAGTCCAATATTCCATACATTATTTTTTCGGGGGCACTCAACTATCTCAGGTCTCCTCATAGAAATTGAATGCGTTTTCAGAGCACAACAACCTATGAAAACGATAACAACCACACAGAACGTTATTATACAACTAATCAGGAAATCTAGAGAGCGTCTGTGCTCCCTTGCAGGAACAGACCTTGTGAATATATACTTAGTTCTCACTCCAGAGCTCCTCAATTGCCTGCTTCAAACATCTGAGACACTGCAATACGCCTCATATAAGCAAATATCAGCCACCAATTCTACCACCAAAACATTCCTGTGCTACTCAGGATGTTTAAAATTACCCCAGACCCAGCAAGATCCCTTGTAGCCACCTGCCCCAATTGTCAGGAACATGCCCTGGCTTCTGTCAGAGCTGGAGGCAATCCAAGAGGACTAGAGAGTCTCCACATCTGGCAATCAGACATCACACACTAAGCTCCTTTGGACAGACTAAAGTACATCCACGTCTCAATCGACGCCTTTACCAGTGTGTTTTTTGGCTCTGCCCATGCTGGACAAAAATCAGAAGATGCTATAAAACATTACTTTTTAGTTTTTTCCACCTCAGCAGTTCCACAGGAAATTAAAACTGATAATGCTCCTGCTTATACCTCACACTAATTCCAACAAGTTTCTGACCACTGGTGTATAAAACACATCACAGGCATACCACACTCCGCCACAGGACAGTCCATAGCCGAGAGGGCCCACTGATCAATCAAAAGGATCCTTGAGCAACTGAGAGGGGTAATCCAGATATTATCTTCCATTGACAGACTGGCCAAGGCCTTTTATGTATTCAACTTTTTGAACAACTCATTTATGGAGCCAACTCCCCCCATCATTTGGCATTTTACTAATTCAACTGCAGCCCAATAAAAAGAAAAGCCACCTGTGTTGATCAAAGACCCTGAATCTAAACAATTTATGGGCACCTTCCCATTAATTACTTGGGAAAGAGAAGATGCCCTTGTCTGTACAGCAACATTCCTAAGATGAATCCCACCAAAATACATAAAAACTCTTTCTGGAAACGGTGCGGCAAACACCAGAGCCACCATCAGAAGAACAGAATGGAAGCCTAAGAAAAAAAAAAAAAAGCAGCCTGGAAAAAAACAAGAAGAAGGACAGAAGATCACCCAAGCAGCGTTGACCACACACACCAAGACCAAGCTAGCTCAGACATCACTAACCAGGATATATGTCTTAACATTTGTAAAAATTATGTTTTAGCATTGCTCTATGATTCTTCTAATAAGCTGTGTTCACACCCTTGGCTTACAGAAGAGAAATTTAGTGGGACCTGAACTTATGATTCATCTTCTAATCTCTTTATCTGTTTACTTTTAGGACACCCAAGCCTCCAGGTAATAAATTAGCCTAAGTCCGAGGATGCTGCCGTTTGTTGCCGCTGCAGCAGGAATCTGGGTGCTCCTCACTGAGCCGCATGCCTTCAGCTGGGCGCTTCCACAGACAAGCCACAATTTCTTGTCCATGGCCATGCCTGTCAGGCACTTGAAGGCAGGTGTTTTTTCTACCTGCTGTCACATAGGGAGTCAGTATACCTGGGCATCCAGCTGCTAAAAATCAAGGAAAGAAGATCCAGATGGAAAGCAACAACGACTGGTTCACTGGACTTTTTAAACACGGGGGGATGAAAGGCTGACTTTCATGTTTAGTTAAGACTGTTTTATGTGACTTTGTTTATTGTATTCATTGTGTTGGTTATTTTATCCACTATGCTAAATGTCTGCAAAACTCTATGGCAGAAGCCTTCTTAATAGACAACAAAAAGGGGAAGTTCTGGGGCTGAGGGGCCGACCATTGGAGCTGTAATACCTCTGGGCAAAGTGACCAAGGTAAAAGAGAGACATTGCTCTGAATGCAACGGTCTTGCCCATGGGCATTTGCAGGCTCATGGTCATGCAGCACGTTTTGCTGGTATCTCCCAGTTCAACTGCTGTATTTTTCTTATATGTACTCACTCAAGAATGTTCTCCCCTCTCTTATACCATTTTGGACCTGGCTTACTGCAATCCTACCCCGATTTCCCCCCACTCCCATCTTACCGCTGAGTGCGCAGCCCCATTTTGTCTCCCTTTCTGGACCGTCGTCAGTGTAATCCACTGAAATGTTTGCAGTTCCACACAAAGATTCCTCTCTCACCTCGTTCACCAGCAGTTGAGGCAAGCATGCTCCCAGGTCTGGGAGTGCAGGTCGCTCAAAGAGGCTGACTGTGGGCAGGCTGAGCCACAGGAACTGAGTGTACAAGGGAACCTGGCCACAAATAAAAGGCATGAATCTAGCAGCACACCCAATGTAAAGCCTTGCATGTCTCTTTTTTATCCTTCTTCTCACAGTCCTCATGCCACTTACCCCATTTTGTTTGACTGGGTACTTGGCCTCTCTCAGTCCAATCTGCAGGCTCAGTTACACGTGTGACCCTGCAGGAAAACCCTGAGCCATAGGGAAGTGAGAGAGGACAAAAGGCCAGGAACTGTAGTGACAGGATAAGGAGGAATGGGATCAAACTGCAAGAGGTGGAAGAGATATGATGATGGGAAGAAGTTCTTTACTCTCAGGGTGCTTCTCCCTGACACAGGGGCCAGTGCAGAAATGCTGTGGATGCCCCATGCCCAGCAACATCCAAGGCCAGGTGGGACAGGGGCCGCAGCAACCGGCTGTGCTGGGAGCTTGCTCAGCTTGGAACCACATCATCTTTAGGGTCCCTTCCAAGCCAAACCATTCAAGGATTTGATCATTCTGCCATCCACATCTCCCACTGAGCAGCGGCCCTGAAACTTCAGTGACATCACAGCTCCCACAGGGTTCCAGGTGGAACGTCCAGGACCTGGAAACGAGCACAGCAGACACTTCACCGCCTGCCAAGGGTCAGTTGCTGCTCACCCTGCGCTCTGACCCTCAGCGCTGAGCTGCTGCTGCTGCCTGGGCTATTTCTGCCACCTGCTGTGGAGCGCCAATCCCAGCAGGATGTGCTCTGCTGTGCCCGTGGAGGTACAGTGCCATGCCAGGCAGGGGGCACCCGGCTTGGGCAGGCTGCAGCCACGTGGGAATGGATGGGGTGGGACAGGAAGCCCACTGGGAGATTGTGCTGCCCCTTGCAGGCTGACAGAGACAACGTGGAAGAGATGGAAGTGGACCAGGGGCTGGATGAGGAAGAGATGATGGAGGTGGACTCCTCCTCTACTTCCATGTCCTCCCCTGTTGAGGACATGGAAGTAGACGAGGAGGACACCATCGAGGAGATGGAGGTGGATGAGGAGGATGAAATCGAGGACATGGAGGTGGATGAGAATGAGGAGGAGCCCATGGTCCTTGGGTGAATCTGGAGCCCCACGGGTAAGACAGGCAGATGCTTGCCACGCCCTGCCCACACACACACTGGGTCCCCTGACGCCAGGCTGGGGCTGGGCTGGACGGCCCCGCTCAGGGACACGGTGCCCGCAGGGGGCCTGGATTGTGCTGCCACAAGCACCAGCCCCGGCCTGCCCTGCGCTTGCCTGGGGCCACGCCAGCCCTGCCAGCCCCGGCCCAGCCCCTGGGGCCCAGCTCCCAGCCCTGCTGGGCCCAGTGCTGCCGCCTGAGTCCAGCTCTGCTGCTTCCTTTCTTCCAGGGCGCATGCACATGTTGGCACAGATGCCACAACTTTGTAAATATGTTTGAAAGTTTTGAAGATTCCTGTATATACGTTTGAAAGTTTAGAAGATTTTTGTAAATACGTTCACTACGTTTGAAGTTCCCTGTAAATACGTTTTGAAGATTGTTAGCCCATCGGACCCCATGTAAATACATTCTGCACATTGTTGTTGTTATAACAATTGTTATAATGACACCTATTCTGTAAATCCTAGATTTGCCGACTATCGGCAAATAAATCCTGTTTCGTTTTAAAACCTGACTTCTCTTGGCCATTCCTTTGGGCACGGGCAGCCTTTGCACACTTGTGGGTTCCACTTGTTCCGCGTTCCCGGGGCTGGAGGTCCCTGCGGGTGCTGGCACGGCCACCCCGGGGCTGGGGGTCCCTGTGCACAGGGGCTCCCACTGACACCACTCCTGGCACTGGGCACTGCTGCTCTTCCTGGCCTGGGGCACAGCGCTGTCCCCAAGAGCTCAGCTCTCTCTCACCAGCTCTCACACAGGGGGCTCTCACACCACTGGCCCCTGCAGCCATGCCACCAAAGCAGGCAGCAAACCTTCAGCCACCCTTCCTGCTGCAGCCACAGGCACTCCTGGGCCCAGAGCCTCCAGCAGGCCACAGCCATGCAAAATCCACCTGCACGCTCTCAAGGCCACCACAGCCTTGGCAACTGGGCCACCTGCATCTGGGCTGCTGCAGGGGCTGATCTTTAAGCCTTGCAGCCTCCAAAGGCCCTGGGCGCTGCTTCCCAGCCTGCTCTGCACTGCCCTGAGCCCGCATTGTTCCAGAGACAAAAGCCAAGCCAGGGCATCCTCACCCTGCCCGCACTCCTGCTGCTGGCAGCGGCCACTGGCCCCTGGGCCCCACTCGGGTGACAGCTGCAGGGTCAGGGCAGCCTGTGCTGGGCAGGGGGCACGGGGCTTTGGGCCCTGCTGCTGCTGCTGCTGCTGCTGCTGCTGCTGCTGCTGGGGGCCATGGGCCCAACAGGGCCCCGAGCTCAGCCCCTGCCCGGCCAGCTGCCCCCAAAGCCCCACACTCCCCGAGCATCCCCATCACAGCTGCCAGGGGGAAATCCCATGGGCTACAGGAAAGAAATTCCCCAGAGTGACTAAACCAAGGGGTCCAAGGGAAAAGTCAGCACCAGCTGATGTTTACAGCACCTTGACAAAGGTGGCTGAAGGGCAGCTGAGATCTCCAGGGCCTCTGGCAGTGCCTGCTCTGCACGTGAGCCTGTGGGGCTGCTCCCAGTGGGACACAGCACCGAGCTCAGGCCTGCCCTCTGCCCCTCACAGCTGATCCCAAGGAGCAGGCTCACAAAGCAGTTTCAGACCACTGCCTGCAGGTATTTCAATAGACTAAATGTAATTCAAAAAGCCAACTTGCACATTTAGCTCTGGTGTCGTGGCATGAGAAGCCCTGAAGGTGCCTCTCAATGTGCACTCTGGGCACTTCCACTGCCATCCCAGTGGGAACACAAAGGACAGCCCTCTGCTTTCAGCACTGCTGAGCTCCTCACGCAGCAATGAAATCTCAGGAAGAGGCAGGAATTATGTGCGCCAGAGATTCTGGATTCTAATAAATGGCATGAATTCTACAGGCCATCCAACCCAATGACCTGCATGTCTCTACTTTTTCCTCTTTCTCTCATCCCTCATGTCACTTTCCCCAAAACCTACCATTGCACAAATGGCTGAGGCATCTACCATTAGGGTATCCTTTCACCATGATGCCAGCCTAGCTAAGGCTACATTAGTTTGAGCAGAAGCTCAAATCTTTTTGGATGTTGCACTACAAGATGTCATCACTGTGATACAGGAGAAAGGTTTTGAGATTGCAGCAGATAAAGTCCAAAGAGAGCGCCCTATGGAAGTAGCTCGGCCTAAAAAGCACAGAGAGAACCACCACACCCCAAACACTGCACATCAAGGAAAACCCAAAGACTCTGCCAGAGCTCCACATGCTGTGTGGAAGCTGTTTTGATGTCATGGCATGAGAAGTCATGAAGTGCTCTGAAAGTGCACTCTGGGCACTTCCACTGCCATCCCAAAGGGAACACAAAGGACAGGCCTCTGCTTTCAGCACTGCTGAGCTCCTCACCCAGCAATGAAGTCGCAGGAAGAGGCAGGAATTGAGTGCACCAGAGATTCTGGACTCCAATAAATGGCATGAATTACACAGCCCACCCAAACCAATGCCTTGCATGTCTCTACATTTTCTGTCTTCTCTCATTTCTCGTGTCACTTTCCCCATTTTCTCTTACTGGGAACTTGGCTTCTCTCTCTCCTGTCTGCAGGTTAGGCCACACGTGTGACCCAGCAGTAACACCCTGAGCCACAGGCAAGTGGGAGAGCCCTCTTGGTCAAGAACTGTAGTGACAGGACAAGGGAGAGTGGGATAAAACTGCAAGAGTTGGAAGAGATTTGATGATGGGAAGAAGTCCTTCATTCGCAGGGTGCCTGTCCCTGACACAGGGGCCAGTGCAGAAATGCTGTGGATGCCCAAACCCCAGTAACATCCAAGGCCAGGTAGGACAGGGGCCGCAGCAACCTGCTGTGCTGGGAGCTTGCTCAGCTTGGAACCACATCATCATTAGGGTCCCTTCCAAGCCAAACCATTCAAGGATTTGATCATTCTGCAATCTCCATCTCCCACTGAGCAGCGGCCCTGAAACTTCAGTGACATCACAGCTCCCACAGGGTTCCAGGTGGAACGTCCAGGACCTGGAAACGAGCACAGCAGACACTTCACCGCCTGCCAAGGGTCAGTTGCTGCTCACCCTGCGCTCTGACCCTCAGCGCTGAGCTGCTGCTGCTGCTGCCTGGGCTATTTCTGCCACCTGCTGTGGAGCGCCAATCCCAGCAGGATGTGCTCTGCTGTGCCCGTGGAGGTACAGTGCCATGCCAGGCAGGGGGCACCCGGCTTGGGCAGGCTGCAGCCATGTGGGAATGGATGGGGTGGGACAGGAAGCCCACTGGGAGATTGTGCTGCCCCTTGCAGGCTGACAGAGACACCGAGGAAGAGATGGAAGTGGACCAGGGGCTGGAGGAGGAAGAGATGATGGAGGTGGACTCCTCCTCTACTTCCATGTCCTCCCCTGTTGAGGACATGGAAGTAGACGAGGAGGACACCATCGAAGACATGGAGGTGGATGCGGAAGATGACATCGAGGAGACGGAAGTTGACATGGAGGATGAGGAGGAGCCCATGGTCCTTGGGTGAATCTGGAGCCCCACGGGTAAGACAGGCAGATGCTTGCCACGCCCTGCCCACACACACACTGGGTCCCCTGACGCCAGGCTGGGGCTGGGCTGGATGGCCCCGCTCAGGGACACGGTGCCCGCAGGGGGCCTGGATTGTGCTGCCACAAGCACCAGCCCCGGCCTGCCCTGCGCTTGCCTGGGGCCACGCCAGCCCTGCCAGCCCCGGCCCAGCCCCTGGGGCCCAGCTCCCAGCCCTGCTGGGCCCAGTGCTGCCGCCTGAGTCCAGCTCTGCTGCTTCCTTTCTTCCAGGGCACACGCACATGATGGCAAGCATGCCACGACTTTGTAAATACGTTTCAAAGTTTTGAAGATTCCTGTATATACGTTTGAAAGTTTAGAAGATTTTTGTAAATACGTTCACTACGTTTGAAGTTCCCTGTAAATACGTTTTGAAGATTGTTAGCCCATCGGACCCCATGTAAATACGTTCTGCACATTGTTGTTGTTGTTGTTATAACAATTGTTATAATGACACCTATTCTGTAAATCCTAGATTTGCCAATTATCGGCAAATAAATCCTGTTTCGTTTTAAAACCTGACTTCTCTTGGCCATTCCTTTGGGCACGGGCAGCCTTTGCACACTTGTGGGTTCCACTTGTTCCGCGTTCCCGGGGCTGGAGGTCCCTGGGGGTGCTGGCACGGCCACCCCGGGGCTGGGGGTCCCTGTGCACAGGGGCTCCCACTGACACCACTCCTGGCACTGGGCACTGCTGCTCTTCCTGGCCTGGGGCACAGCGCTGTCCCCAAGAGCTCAGCTCTCTCTCACCAGCTCTCACCCAGGGGGCTCTCACAGCACTGGCCCCTGCAGCCATGCCACCAAAGCAGGCAGCAAACCTTCAGCCACCCTTCCTGCTGCAGCCACAGGCACTCCTGGGCCCAGAACCGCCAGCAGGCCACAGCCATCCAAAATCCACCTGCACGCTCTCAAGGCCACCACAGCCTTGGCAACTGGGCCACCTGCATCTGGGCTGCTGCAGGGGCTGATCTTTAAGCCTTGCAGCCTCCATAGGCCCTGGGCTCTGCTTCCCAGCCTGCTCTGCACTGCCCTGAGCCCGCATTGTTCCAGAGACAAAAGCCAAGCCAGGGCATCCTCACCCTGCCCGCACTTCTTCTGCTGGCAGCGGCCACTGGCCCCTGGGCCCCACTCGGGTGACAGCTGCAGGGACAGGGCAGCCTGTGCTGGGCAGGGGGCACGAGGCTTTGGGCCCTGCAGCTGCTGCTGCTGCTGCTGCTGCTGCTGCTGCTGCTGGGGGCCATGGGCCCAACAGGGCCCCGAGCTCAGCCCCTGCCCGGCCAGCTGCCCCCAAAGCCCCACACTCCCCCAGCATCCCCATCACAGCTGCCAGGGGGAAATCCCACGGGCTTCAGGAAAGAAATTCCCCAGAGTGACTAAACCAAGGGGTCCAAGGGGAAGGTCAGCACCAGCTGATGTTTACAGCACCTTAACAAAGGTGGCTGAAGGGCAACTCAGATCTCCAGGGCCTCTGGCAGTGCCTGCTCTGCACGTGAGCCTGTGGGGCTGCTCCCAGTGGGACACAGCACCGGGCTCAGGCCTGCCCTCAGCCCCTCACAGCTGATCCCAAGGAGCAGGCTCACAAAGTAGTTTCAGACCACTTCCTGCAGATATTTCAGAGGACTAAATGTCATTCAAGGAAGGCACTTTGCAGATTTAGTTTTGGTGTCGTGGCATGAGAAGCCACGAAGGTGCCTCTCAATGTGCACTCTGGGCACTTCCACTGCCATCCCAAAGGCATCACAAAGGACAGGCCTCTGCTTTCAGCGCTGCTGAGCTCCTCACTAGCAATGATATCTCAGGAGGACACAGGGTTTTTTCAGGCCCAGGGGCCTCTTACTGGAACTATAACACCTCACAACAAAAGTGACAAATTAAAGTGAGGCAGCCGTCTAAATGCAATGTTTTTTCAGTTTTATCAGGGCTTGCTGAAGGCAGTGGTAGCACCCTGCACCAGCATGAGGGATGAGGGCTGGCTCAGCTGGTGAAGCCCAGGGGACATTTTGAAACACCTGCATCCAGAGCCATCAGAGCAGTGAGTTGGGGGACGGCCGCCTGCAGTGCAGGATCCTTGGGAGATATTTTAGTCCTGTAGGTGGGCCACCCTTTACATCAGGGCTAGCTCTGGGTAACAAATTATCCAAAGTTCTGAGGGATATATATGTTCCACTTGGGGAGGTTCGCCTTTCATGGGGGAAGACTTGTATTAAGGGAAGTTGGAAGTCATTTGTTCATTGGCTTTTAAAGGAGTTCCCAGATATTTCTGTTGATTCAATTCGTCATGTAGCATTTTGGGACTCAGTTCGGGAAAGACTCTAGCTTTTGAAAACTGAGGGAGGGATAAGAGTCACAACATTTTACCTAATTTTTCACATGATTTATACAGTTTTCTCAAGGTTTCAAAGTTCTAATACTCAAATCATATTTTGAATTCTGCCCCCGGCATTCCTAGACCCACTGATACAAAGATAAGGGTGAGAGACAGGAACTGCTTTAAAGCACAGTCAAGTCACCTGCTGTCTGACATCTTCCCTCCTTCTCTTCCTCTTGCCCAGGTCACACAGGCTTGGATTCTACCCTAACCCATTCTCCAGTACCTCTCCTCACTGTATCCCCCTCAGATACCCCACAAAATGGAGTCCATCCTCTGGAGAGGGTTGTCAATGTCAAACTCCCTCTCACCTCCAGCTCTCTCATCGGGTCTTCCCTGTGTTGGGTCCTACCCCTGCATCAGGTACCACCTCTGCATTGGGATCCAGCGCTTCCTTGCCTACTCCCGCTGCCCTACCCCCTCCAACTCAGCCCCTTGCGGATCCCACTCTGTCAGAGCTGGAAGTGTGAGGGGCGGTAACCGGAAGGCCGCCATCTTGGCTACCAAAGGCCCACAACCCCGGGCCTGGCCAGTCACCCCAAGGCCCCGCTCCTCTGCCAAAGACCAAGTTCCCTCTTCTGGAGAGGAGAGAGAAGGTTCATCCCACCTTGAGCATGAGCCTGAGGATACTTGGCAAAGGATGCGGAAGCTGGCGGCGGAAGAGGGGGACTGGGAATTGGTAGCTAAAATACAAGCAGCGCCTGTGCAGTACCATAGCGGGGCTAACCCCTGATGGGTAGCTGTCACACACGGGGAGATGAAAGGCCTTTGTAAAGCAGCGAAACACCATGGGAGGGGCTCACCATATTTTAATAATTTGATAAATGCCACCTTCACTGCACATGTTATGGTGCCTCACGATCAGCTCCATTTTTTGCACATCCTACTTTCTCCCACTGAAATTATTCTGTGGGAAGGAATGGGGAAAAAAGTAATAAAACAATTATTAAAAGACTATACTAGGGAAGACAGGTGGGCACACCTAACACTAGTCCATCTAGGGAGGAAGATTTCACTAAACCTCATTCCATAGACCTTCCTGAGCTCTGTTAAAAGAGATAAAAGTGCTGCAAAGACAGCTCTCAAGCAGACACCCAATGGTACAACACCTACTCTAGATTTCATAGACATTTTGCAAGGACCTGGGCAATCCTTTCTAAAATTTATTGACCACCTTACACAAGCAATGAAGAAGCAAGGTGAACATCCAAAAGCCAGGAAGGTACTTCTTACTAAACTTGCTCAAACAAATGCTAACAACAAGCATAAAGACATTTTTCCTTCTCTACCTACTCTAGATTTCATAGACATTCTGCAAGGACCTGGGCAATCCTTTCTAAAATTTATTGACCACCTTACACAAGCAATGAAGAAGCAAGGTGAACATCCAAAAGCCAGGAAGGTACTTCTTACTAAACTTGCTCAAACAAAGGCTAACAATAAGCATAAAGACATTTTTCCTTCACTACCCCTTAACTCAAAGCCAGCCATTGCACAAATGGTCGAGGCATGCACACTTAGGGCATCCTTACACTGTGATGCCAGCCTAGCTATGGCTACCAGTAAGGGTGTAGTAGAGGCGCTAGTAGCCTCCCAAGTTATTCCCTGACATACACATGAAAAAGGACCTGGCTTTCAGTGTAGGGAGATGGGGCATTTTCAACAGAATTTTAAAAATAAAGGCTATTACCAGGGACCTTCTAGTTGTCACAGTCACTGTCCTCACTGCCCCCTCGTCCACACGCTTTCCAACGTCACCAAAACCGGTGGCCTGCAGGAAACCCCACACAGACACGGAAAGGCCCCGCACGATGACACCAAATGCGAGGCCGTTCCGCCCCACTCTACCCAACATTGTGGAGAACCAGCACAGCGACCTTCTCAGATGCATCGGGACAGCTCGATAGCTGCAGAAAACTCGAGAGAAGACAGCTCTGCCCTGGAACCTAAAGGCAGCTGGTAGGGGCGTTTTCAATTCCAATCCACGATATTTATGTTCACCATTTTCCCACAGGCAAATACAGGCCTGAAGGACGGCCCAGAGACATTTTGATTTTAACCACCACCAGGCAAGGGATGGAGACACTCACTCTACTACCTGAGGTACTCGCCTTGACGTCTTTGCAGGAGATAACTGTCCAGGCTCTATGCTTAGACTCTCCCCTTTTCATTCCAAAAGGAACAGTTATAGCCAGAGCCATCCTCCTGCTGCACATGATCACCACACCAGGTGATCCAATGGTGTTGTGGGCACAGACAACAGGCAGAAACAGACCCATTCCAAAGTGTGCTTTGTCATGTAAAGGGAGAAAGTGATGTCTTTCAGGACTATAAGATACAAGAGCTGATGTCACCATAATTTCCTGCTCTGATTGCCTAAAAGAATGGCCCCTGGTTCCAGCTGCTGGGGTAATTATTACCTACCAGGGAGCCACTACCAGCTTCTGGAGTCACAGTAACATCTGCATGGAAGGTCCTGAGGGCACAGTTGCTACAGTAAGATCATTCGTCACCCGGACACCAAAAAGAATTTGAGGAAAAGAATTCTTGTCCCAATGAGGGACAAGGCCAGAGATCCTATCAACACCTCAAGATTTCTAGACGGGGCCACAGAGCAGCGCGCCACACTTCAGTCAACCTGGAAGACCAACGACCCCATATGGGTGGATCAGTGGCCCCTCCCAGGCAGAAAGTTAAAGGCCCTGCAGTCCCTCGTGCAGCAGCAGCTGTCTGTGGGCCACATTGTACCATCTACTAGCCCCTGCAATGTGCCTGTCATTATCATATGAAAGCCTGGCAAAGACAAGAGGCGGCTCCTGCAGGACCTCAGGAAAATCAACGAGGTCATTGATGACATGGGTGCCCTCCAGTCCAGCCTGCCCTCAGCCTCCATGATACCTCCAGTTTGGTAGTCGTTATACATATAAATGACTGCATTTTTTACTTCTCCTGGCACCCCAATGAAAGCCCTTGTTTGCTTTTTCCGTCCCCAAATCGACAAGCACCTTTAGTAAGGCACCAGTGGACTGCATTGCCTCAAGGAATGGAGAAGAACCCAACTACTTGTCAATGCCTTGCAGCCCAAATTCTTTTGCTCAGCTGGAAATGACATCCTAAAGCTATCATTTTTCATTACATGAAGGACACAGTAGTTTGTGCAGAAGTTCAAATCATTTTGGATGTTGCAGTACAAGATGTCATCACTGCGGCACAGGAGAAAAGTTTTAAGATTGCAGCAGATAAAGTCCAAAAGACAGCCACTTGGAAGTAGCTCAGCCTAAAAACTACAGAGAGAACCATCACATCCCAAACACTGCACATCAAGGACAACCCAAAGACTCTGAAAAAACTCCAAACGCTCTGTGGAAGCATCAGTTGGGTACATTCACTGCTGGGAATCACCACAGAAGATCTCATGCCACTGTTCCTGCTCCTTAAACGCAGAGAAGGACTCTTTTCCCTGCAATCACTGACACTGGAGGCCGAAGCAGCTGTACAAAAGGTACCCTGGGTGTTTCAAACTAAACAGGCACACAGTTACCACACTACTTTTCCTTTCTCCCTGGCAACCCTTGGTGTAAGTCCAATATTCCATACATTATTCTTCCAGGGGGACTCAACTATCTCAGATCCCCTGATAATAATGGAATGTGTTTTCAGATCACACCGACCTATTAAAACAATAACAACCCAACAGAAAGTTATTGCACCACTAATCAGGAAAGCTAGAGAGCATCTGTGCTCCCTTGCAGGAACAGACCTTGTGAATACATACTTACTTCACACTCAAGAGCACCTCAATTGGCTACTTCAAACATTTGAACCACTGCAATATGTCTTGGATAGTTTTCATACAGGCAAAGATCACCCACCAATCCTACCACCAAAACATTCCTGCGCTGCTCAGGTTGTTTATAATTACCCAAGACCTGGCAAGATCCCTTGTAGCCACCTGCCCCAATTGTCAGGAACATGGCCTTGCTTCTGTCATAGCTGGAGGCAATCCAAGAGGACTAGAGAGTCTCCACATCTGGCAATCAGACATCACACACTAAGCTCTTTTGGACAGACTAAAGTACATCCATGTCACAATCGATGCCTTTTCCAGTGTGATTTTTGCCTCTGTCCATGCTGGTGAAAAATCCGAAGATGCTATAAAACATTACTTTTTAGTTTTTTCCACCTTAACAGTTCCACAGGAAATTAAAACTGAAAAGGCTCTTGCTTACACCTTGCACTGATTCCAACAAGTTTCTGACCTCTGGTGTATAAAACATGTCACAGGCATACCACACTCCGCCACAGGACAGTCCATAGCCGAGAGGGCCCACTGATCAATCCAAAGGATCCTTGAGCAACTGAGAGGGGTAATCCAGATACTATCTTCCATTGACAGACTGGCCAAGGCCTTTTATGTATTCAACTTTTTGAACTACTCATTTATGGAGCCAACTCCGCCCATCATCAGATATTTTACTAATTCAACTGCAGCCCAATAAAAAGAAAAGCCACCTGTGATGATCAAAGACCTTGTATCTAAACAATTTATCTGCACCTTCCCATTAATTACTTGGGAAAGAGAAGATGCCTTTGTCTCTTTACAGCAACATTGCTAAGATGGATCCCAGCAAAACACATAAAAACTCTTTCTGGAAACGGTGTGGCAAACACCAGAGCCACCATCAGAAGAACAGAATGGAAGCCTAAGAGGGACAGCAGCACCATCGAAAAGAACAAGAAGAAGGACAGAAGATCTCCTAAGCAGCTGTGGTGGTTTGACCAGGAAGAAGTGGGAATTCTGGGATGCTGTGGTCAAACCAATAGATGTTCGGAGTTTGATACTGGCACCTGGTGTAGCTAGTGGGGTTTGGACACACCTCCGAGAATACACAGGGGTTAAAAAGCAGAGCTCTGGCCCTGGGAAGCTCTCTTGGGACGTCGAGGAGAAGAGGTCAGATCTCCCTCCTCTGTCCAGCCGCTGCTGCTGGGCGGGGGAGGGGCAGCCATGCGGTAGGCCTGGGCCTGGACAGAGATGGGGGTGAGAAGGCCCTCAAAGATGGAAGGGTAGAGGACCCCCAAGAGACATCGGGCAGCCATTCCCCCCCCAGGAGAGAAAGAGAGGGAGAGTCGGCGAGATGGAATGTGATAGCAGCCGGCCCAGGAGGAGAAAGGGGGGAGAAGGGTGCAGCCCGGCCGGCCGCAGCAGCAGCGCGTGTGAGAGTATCGTCGTTCTGAGACAGGCAGAGACTGAAATTTTTAACCCCTTTCTTTCATGATTGGGGCCTTGCAAGAATGCTGATCCTCCTCGGAGCTGACTAAGAAGGGAGATAAGAGATAAGATGAAACAAGGACCTGGCCCGAAAGACGTAGAGAAGACTGGCTGAGTGAAGAGAGAGATGCTTAGAGTGGCCTTTTGGCTGGACTTTTCTTGTGGCCATGGACTCAGTTTGTTCCTGTGACACAGAGACTGCACTTAGGGGGAGGCAGTGCCTCAGAACCAGGAGGGTTCATCGTGGAGACCCCTCGGCCCCAGGGGGTTGGAAAAATATGGGGGGGACAGATGTCCCAAAGCAGAGACTGTGCCTTTTTGGAGTGAGACAAGGCATCCTTAAAAGACAACCCTAAAAGCAGCTCTGGTCCATGCACGATAGTGTGAGCACTGGGCATGGAAGGAAGATGTCACAAGCAGCAAAAAGACTTTCCGGCAGCGCCGAGTGACATTGGAAGCACAGAGGTTTCAGCGTGTTTCCAGGGGAAGCCTATGGAACAAGAAGGACTCCTCTCCTCTTCATGAACTGAAGTTTGAGTATACTAAAGTGTGGTGCCAGACTGGGCAGTTGGTGATTTGGGAGAATGTATCGGATTGGGAAATTCAGGTAGTGGAGAAGAGGAAAGTGGTTTTTTTTGTAAAGTTTTCAATTTTTTTTTTCCTTTTCCTTATAGTTTTTCCCTATTTTCCTGTAGTTTAAGTAATAAAGTGTTCTTTATGTTTAAGCTAGAGCCTGTTTTGCTTATTCCTGGTCACATCTCACAGCAGACACCAGGGTGAGGGCATTTTCATGGGGGCACTGGCTCTGTGCCAGGCTCAAACCATGACAGCAGCGTTGAACACACACACCAAGACCAAGCTAGCTCAGACACCACTAACCAGGATATATATCTTAACATTTCTAAAATTATGTTTTAGCATTGATACATGATCCTTCTAATAAGCGGTGTTCACACCCTTGGCTTACAGAAGAGAAAGTTTAGTGGGACCACAACTTAAGTTTCATCTTCTAATTTCTTTATCTGTTTACTTTTAGGCCACCCAAGCCTCCAGATACTACATCAGCTAAAGTCAGAGCATGCTGCCATTGGTTGCTGCTGAACAGGAATCTGGATGCTCCTCACTGAGCCACATGCTTTCAACTGGTTGCTTCCACAGACAAGCCACAATTTCTTGTCCATGGCTGTCAGGCACTTGAAGGCAGGTGTTTTTGCTACCTGCTGTCACATACGGAGTCAGTATACCAGGGCATCCAGCTGCTAAAAGATGAAGGAAATAACATCCAGATGGAAGGCAACAATGACTGGTTCACTGGACTTTTCAAACACTGGGGTATGAAAGGCTGGTTTTCATCTTTAGTTAAGACTGTTGTGTGGGCTTTGTTTTTTGTATTCATTGTGTTAGTTATTTGATCCTTTTTTGCTAAATGTCTGCAAAACTCTATGGCAGAAGCCTTCTTAATAGACAACAAAAAGGGGGGAGATGTGAGGGCCCAGGGCCCTACCATAGGAACTGTAATACCCCAGGGCAAAGTGACCGAGGTAAAAGCGAGACACGGCTCTGAATGCAACGGTCTCGCCCATGGGCATTTGAAGGCTCAGGGTGATGCAGCACGTTTTGCTGGCATCAGCCAGTTAAACTGCTGTATTTTCCTTATATGTACTCGCCAAGGAAAGTTTTGTTCCTGGCTTACTGTAATACCCCTATGCTGTTCACCCTTATATTGTGTGCCCACCCCAATTTTGTCTCCATTCCTGGATCCTCGTCAGTGCAATCCACAGTGTTTGGAATTCCACACAAAGATCCCTCAATCGCCTCGTTCACCAGCAGTTTAAGAAGCGTGCTGCCAGATCTGTGAGGGCAGGACCCACACAGAGGTTCCTGTGGACAGGCTGCAACACTGAAACTCAGTGCACCAGGGAACCTGGCCTCTAAGAAAAGGCATGAATCCCATAACCCACCAAAACCAAAGACTTCCATCTCTCAAATTCTTCCCTCTACTCTCAGTTCTCATGCCACTTTCCCCATTATTTCTGACGGGGAACGAGGCTTCTTTCTCTCTTTTCTGTAGGTCCAGTCACACATGAGACGCTGCAGGAAAAGCCTGACCAACAAGGCAGTGGGAGAGGACATTTTCTCAGGAACTGTAGAGACAGGACAAGGGGGAATGGGATAAAACTGCAAGAGGTAGAGGAGATTTATTGATGGGAAGAAGTGCTTTACTCTCAGGGTGCCTGCCCCTGACACAGGGGCCAGTGCAGAAATGCTGTGGATGCCCCATCCCCAGCAACATCCAAGGCCAGGTGGGACAGGGTGAACAGCAACCTGCTGAGCTGGGACCTTGCTCAGCTTGGAACCACATCATCTTTAGGGTCCCTTCCAAGCCAAACCATTCAAGGATTTGATCATTCTGCCATCCCCATCTCCCTCTGAGCAGCGGCCCTGAAACTTCAGTGACATCACAGCTCCCACAGGGTTCCAGGTGGAACGTCCAGCACCTGGAAACGAGCACAGCAGACACTTCACCGCCTGCCAAGGGTCAGTTGCTGCTCACCCTGCGCTCTGACCCTCAGCGCTGAGCTGCTGCTGCTGCTGCCTGGGCAATTTCTGCCACCTGCTGTGGAGCGCCAATCCCAGCAGGATGTGCTCTGCTGTGCCCGTGGAGGTACAGTGCCATGCCAGGCAGGGGGCACGCGGCTTGGGCAGGCTGCAGCCATGTGGGAATGGATGGGGTGGGACAGGAAGCCCACTGGGAGATTGTGCTGCCCCTTGCAGGCTGACAGAGACACCGTGGAAGAGATGGAAGTGGACCAGGGCCTGGAGGAGGAAGAGATGATGGAGGTGGACTCCTCCTCTACTTCCATGTCCTCCCCTGTTGAGGACATGGAAGTAGAGGAGGAGGACACCATCGAAGACATGGAGGTGGATGAGGAGGATAACATCGAGGATATGGAAGTTGACATGGATGAGGATGAGGAGGAGCCCATGGTCCTTGGGTGAAGCTGGAGCCCCACAGGTAAGACAGGCAGATGCTTGCCACGCCCTGCCCACACACACACTGGGTCCCCTGACGCCAGGCTGGGGCTGGGCTGGATGGCCCCGCTCAGGGACACGGTGCCCGCAGGGGGCCTGGATTGTGCTGCCACAAGCACCAGCCCCGACCTGCCCTGCGCTTGCCTGGGGCCACGCCAGCCCTGCCAGCCCCGGCCCAGCCCCTGGGGCCCAGCTCCCAGCCCTGCTGGGCCCAGTGCTGCTGCCTGAGTCCAGCTCTGCTGCTTCCTTTCTTCCAGGGCACACGCATATGTTGGCAAAGATGCCACGACTTTGTAAATATGTTTGAAAGTTTCGAAGATTTCTGTAAATACGTTTGAAAGTTTAGAAGATTCCTGTAAATACGTTCGCTACGTTTGAAGTTCCCTGTAAATACGTTTTGAAGACTGTTAGCCCATCGGACCCCATGTAAATACGTTCTGTACATTGTTGTTGTTGTCGTTATAAGAATTGTTATAATGACACATGTTCTGTAAATCCTAGATTTGCCGATTATCGGCAAATAAATCCTGTTTCTTTTTAAAACCTGACTTCTCTTGGCCGTTCCTTTGGGCACGGGCAGCCTTTGCACACTTGTGGGTTCCACTTGTTCCGCGTTCCCGGGGCTGGAGGTCCCTGCGGGTGCTGGCACGGCCACCCCGGGGCTGGGGGTCCCTGTGCACAGGGGCTCCCACTGACACCACTCCTGGCACTGGGCACTGCTGCTCTTCCTGGCCTGGGGCACAGCGCTGTCCCCAAGAGCTCAGCTCTCTCTCACCAGCTCTCACACAGGGAGCTCTCACAGCACTGGCCCCTGCAGCCATGCCACCAAAGCAGGCAGCAAACCTTCAGCCACCCTTCCTGCTGCAGCCACAGGCACTCCTGGGCCCAGAGCCGCCAGCAGGCCACAGCCATCCAAAATCCACCTGCACGCTCTCAAGGCCACCACAGCCTTGGCAACTGGGCCACCTGCATCTGGGCTGCTGCAGGGGCTGATCTTTAAGCCTTGCAGCCTCCAAAGGCCCTGGGCTCTGCTTCCCAGCCTGCTCTGCACTGCCCTGAGCCCGCATTGTTCCACAGACAAAAGCCAAGCCAGGGCATCCTCACCCTGCCCGCACTCCTGCTGCTGCCAGCGGCCACTGGGCCCCAGACCCCACCCGGGTGACAGCTACAGGGACAGGGCAGCCTGTGCTGGGCAGGGGGCACGAGGCTTTGGGCCCTGCAGCTGCTGCTGCTGCTGCTGCTGCTGCTGCTGGGGGCCATGGGCCCAACAGGGCCCCGAGCTCAGCCCCTGCCCGGCCAGCTGCCCCCAAAGCCCCACACTCCCCCAGCATCCCCATCACAGCTGCCAGGGGGAAATCCCACGGGCTTCAGGAAAGAAATTCCCCATCGTGACTAAACCAAGGGGTCCAAGGGAAAGTCAGCACCAGCTGATGTTTACAGCACCTTGACAAAGGTGGCTGCAGGGCAGCTGAGAACTCCAGGGCCTCTGGCAGTGCCTGCTCTGCACGTGAGCCTGTGGGGCTGCTCCCAGTGGGACACAGCACCGAGCTCAGGCCTGCCCTCTGCCCCTCGCAGATGATCCCAAGGAGCAGGCTCACAAAGCAGTTTCAGACCACTGCCTGCAGGTATTTCAATAGACTAAATGTAATTCAAAAAGCCAACTTGCACATTTAGCTTTGGTGTCGTGGCATGAGAAGCCACGAAGGTGCCTCTCAATGTGCACTCTGGGCACTTCCACTGTCATCCCAATGGGAACACAAAGGACAGCCCTCTGCTTTCAGCACTGCTGAGCTCCTCACCCAGCAATGAAATCTCAGGAAGAGGCAGGAATTATATGCATCAGAGATTCTGGACTCCAATAAATGGCATGAATTCTATAGGCCATCCAACCCAATGACCTGCATGTCTCTACTTTTTCCTCTTTCTCTCATCCCTCATGTCACTTTCCCCAAAACCTACCATTGCACAAATGGCTGAGGCATCTACCATTAGGGTATCCTTACACCATGATGCCAGCCTAGCTAAGGCTACATTAGTTTGAGCAGAAGCTCAAATCTTTTTGGATGTTGCACTACAAGATGTCATCACTGTGGTACAGGAGAAAGGTTTTGAGATTGCAGCAGATAAAGTCCAAAGAGAGCGCCCTGTGGAAGTAGCTTGGCCTAAAAAGTACAGAGAGAACCATCACATCCCTAACACTGCACATCAAGGAAAACCCAAAGACTCTGCTAGAACTCCACATGCTGTGTGGAAGCTGTTTTGATGTCGTGGCATGAGAAGTCATGAAGTCCTCTGAAAGTGCACTCTGGGCACTTCCACTGCCACCCCAAAGGGAACACAAAGGACAGGCCTCTGCTTTCAGCACTGCTGAGCTCCTCACCCAGCAATGAAGTCTCAGGAAGAGGCAGGAATTGAGTTGCACCAGAGAGCCTGGCCTCTTATAAAGGGCATGAATCCCACAGCCCACCCAAACCAATGCCTTGCATGTCTCTACATTTTCCGTCTTCTCTCATCTCTCGGGTCACTTTCCCCATTTTCTCTTACTGGGAACTTGGCTTCTCTCTCTCCTGTCTGCAGGTTAGGCCACACGTGTGACCCAGCAGTAACACCCTGACCCATAGGCAAGTGGGAGAGCCCTCTTGGTCAAGAACTGTAGTGACAGGACAAGGGAGAATGGGATCAAACTGCAAGAGTTGGAAGAGATTTGATGATGGGAAGAAGTCCTTTACTCTCAGGGTGCCGGTCCCTGACACAGGGCCCAGTGCAGAAATGCTGTGGATGCCCCATCCCCAGCAACATCCAACGCCAGGTGGGACAGGGGCCGCAGCAACCTGCTCTGCTGGGACCTTGCTCAGCTTGGAACCACATCATCTTCAGGGTCCCTTCCAAGCCAAACCATTCAAGGATTTGATCATTCTGCCATCCCCACCTCCCACTGAGCAGCGGCCCTGAAACTTCAGTGACATCACAGCTCCCACAGGGTTCCAGGTGGAACGTCCAGCACCTGGAAACGAGCACAGCAGACACTTCACCGCCTGCCAAGGGTCAGTTGCTGCTCACCCTGCGCTCTGACCCTCAGCGCTGAGCTGCTGCTGCTGCCTGGGCTATTTCTGCCACCTGCTGTGGAGCGCCAATCCCAGCAGGATGTGCTCTGCTGTGCCCGTGGAGGTACAGTGCCATGCCAGGCAGGGGGCACCCGGCTTGGGCAGGCTGCAGCCATGTGGGAATGGATGGGGTGGGACAGGAAGCCCACTGGGAGATTGTGCTGCCCCTTGCAGGCTGCCAGAGACACCGTGGAAGAGATGGAAGTGGACCAGGGCCTGGAGGAGGAAGAGATGATGGAGGTGGACTCCTCCTCTACTTCCATGTGCTCCCCTGTTGAGGACATGGAAGTAGACGAGGAGGACACCATCGAAGACATGGAGGTGGATGAGGAGGATAACATCGAGGATATGGAAGTTGACATGGATGAGGATGAGGAGGAGCCCATGGTCCTTGGGTGAAGCTGGAGCCCCACAGGTAAGACAGGCAGACGCTTGCCACGCCCTGCCCACACACACTGGGTCCCCTGACGCCAGGCTGGGGCTGGGCTGGATGGCCCCGCTCAGGGACACGGTGCCCGCAGGGGGCCTGGCTTGTGCTGCCACAAGCACCAGCCCCGGCCTGCCCTGCGCTTGCCTGGGGCCACGCCAGCCCTGCCAGCTCCGGCCCAGCCCCTAGGGCCCAGCTCCCAGCCCTGCTGGGCCCAGTGCTGCTGCCTGAGTCCAGCTCTGCTGCTTCCTTTCTTCCAGGGCACACACATATGTTGGCAAAGATGCAACGACTTTGTAAATATGTTTGAAAGTTTCGAAGATTTCTGTAAATACGTTTGAAAGTTTAGAAGATTCCTGTAAATACGTTCACTACGTTTGAAGTTCCCTGTAAATACGTTTTGAAGACTGTTAGCCCATCGGACCCCATGTAAATACGTTCTGTACATTGTTGTTGTTGTCGTTATAACAATTGTTATAATGACACATGTTCTGTAAATCCTAGATTTGCCGATTATCGGCAAATAAATCCTGTTTCTTTTAAAAACCTGACTTCTCTTGGCCATTCCTTTGGGCACAGGCAGCCTTTGCACACTTGTGGGTTCCACTTGTTCCGCGTTCCCGGGGCTGGAGGTCCCTGCGGGTGCTGGCACGGCCACCCCGGGGCTGGGGGTCCCTGTGCACAGGGGCTCCCACTGACACCACTCCTGGCACTGGGCACTGCTGCTCTTCCTGGCCTGGGGCACAGCGCTGTCCCCAAGAGCTCAGCTCTCTCTCACCAGCTCTCACACAGGGGGCTCTCACAGCACTGGCCCCTGCAGCCACGCCACCAAAGCAGGCAGCAAACCTTCAGCCACCCTTCTGCTGCAGCCACAGGCGCTCCTGGGCCCAGAGCCGCCAGCAGGCTACAGCCATCCAAAATCCACCTGCACGCTCTCAAGGCCACCACAGCCTTGGCAACTGGGCCACCTGCATCTGGGCTGCTGCAGGGGCTGATCTTTAAGCCTTGCAGCCTCCAAAGGCCCTGGGCTCTGCTTCCCAGCCTGCTCTGCACTGCCCTGAGCCCGCATTGTTCCAGAGACAAAAGCCAAGCCAGGGCATCCTCACCCTGCCCGCACTCCTGCTGCTGCCAGCGGCCACTGGCCCCTGGGCCCCACTCGGGTGACAGCTGCAGGGTCAGGGCAGCCTGTGCTGGGCAGGGGGCACGGGGCTTTGGGCCGTGCTGCTGCGGCTGCTGCTGGGGGCCATGGGCCCAACAGGGCCCCGAGCTCAGCCCCTGCCCGGCCAGCTGCCCCCAAAGCCCCACACTCCCCCAGCATCCCCATCACAGCTGCCAGGGGGAAATCCCACGGGCTTCAGGAAAGAAATTCCCCATAGTGACTAAACCAAGGGGTCCAAGGGGAAAGTCAGCACCAGCTGATGTTTACAGCACCTTGACAAAGGTGGCTGCAGGGCAGCTGAGATCTCCAGGCCCTCTGGCAGTGCCTGCTCTGCACGTGAGCCTGTGGGGCTGCTCCCAGTGGGACACAGCACCGGGCTCAGGCCTGCCCTCAGCCCCTCACAGCTGATCCCAAGGAGCAGGCTCACAAAGCAGTTTCAGACCACAGCCTGCAGGTATTTCAATAGACTAAATGTCATTCAAGGAAGCCACCTTGCACATTTAGCTCTGGTGTCGTGGCATGAGAAGCCATGAAGGTGCCTCTCAATGTGCACTCTGGGCACTTCCACTGCCATCCCAAAGGCATCACAAAGGACAGGCCTCTGCTTTCAGCGCTTCTGAGCTCCTCACTAGCAATGAAATCTCGGGAGGACACAGGGTTTTTTCAGGCCCAGGGGCCTCTTACTGGAACTATAACACCTCACGACAAAAGTGACAAATAAAAGTGAGGCAGCCGTCTAAATGCAATGTTTTTTCAGTTTTATCAGGGCTTGCTGAAGGCAGTGGTAGCACCCTGCACCAGCATGAGGGATGAGGGCTGGCTCAGCTGGTAAAGCCCAGGGGGTATTTTGAAACACCTGCATCCAGAGCCATCAGAGCAGTGAGTTGGGGGACGGCCGCCTGCAGTGCAGGATCCTTGGGAGATATTTTAGTCCTGTAGGTGGGCCACCCTTTTCATCAGGGCTAGCTCTGGGTAACAAATTATCCAAGGTTGTGAGGGACATATATGTTCCACTTAGTGAGGTTCGCCTTTCATGGGGGAAGACTTGTATTAAGGGAAGTTGGAAGTCATTTGTTCATTGGCTTTTAAAGGAGTTCCCAGATATTTCTGTTGATTCAATTCGTCATGTAGCATTTTGGGACTCAGTTCGGGAAAGACTCTATCTTTTGAAAACTCAGGGAGGGATAACAGTCGTAAAATTTTACCTAATTTTTCACATGATTTATACACTTTTCTCAAGGGTTCAATTTTCTAATACTCAAATCATATTTTGAGCTCTGTCCCCGGCATTCCTGAACCCACTGATACAAAGATAAGGGTGAGAGACAGGAACTGCTGTAAAGCACAGACAAGTCACCTGCTGTCTGACATCTTCCCTCCTTCTCTACCCCTTGCCCAGGTCACACAGGCTTGGATTCTACCCTAACCCATTCTCCAGTACCTCCCCTCACTGGATCCCTCTCAGATAGCCCACAAAATGGAGTCCATCCTCTGCAGGGGGTTGTCAATGTCAAACTCCCTCTCACCCCCAGCTCTCTCATTGGGTCTTCCCCGTATTGGGTCCTACCCCTGCATCAGGTACCACCTCTGCATTGGGATCCAGTGCTTCCTTGCCTACTCCCGCTGCCCTACCCCCTCCAACTCAGTCCCTTGTGGATCCCACACTGTCAGAGATGGAAGTGTGAGGGGCGGTAACCGGAAGGCCGCCATCTTGGCTACCAAAGGCCCACAACACCGGGCCTGGCCAGTCACCCCAAGGCCCCGCTCCTCTGCCAAAGACCAAGTTCCCTCTTCTGGAGAGGGGAGGGAAGGTTCATCCCACCTTGAGCATGAGCCTGAGGATACTTGGCAAAGGATGTGGAAGCTGGCGGTGGAAGAGGGGGACTGGGAATTGGTAGCTAAAATACAAGCAGCACCGGTGCAGTACCAGAGTGGGGCTAACCCCTGATGGGAAGCTGTCACACACGGGGAGATGAAAGACCTTTGTAAAGCAGCGAAACACCATGGGAGGGGCTCACCATATTTTAATAATTTCTTAAATGCCACCTTCACTGCTCATGTTATGGTGCCTCACGATCTGCTCCATTTTATGCACATCCTACTTTTTCCCACTGAAATTATTCTGTGGGAAGGAATGGGGAGAAAATAATAAAATAATTATTAAAAGTCTATACTAGGGAAGACAGGTGGGCACACCTAACACTAGTCCATCTAGGGAGGAAGATTTCACTAAACCTCATTCAATAGACCTTCCTGAGCTCTGTTAGAAGAGATAAAAGTGCTGCAAAGACCGCTCTCAAGCAGACACCCAATGGAACAACACCTACTCTAGATTTCATAGACATTCTGCAAGGACCTGGGCAATCCTTTCTAAAATTTATTGACCACCTTACACAAGCAATAGTGTAAGGTGGTCAATAAATTTTAAATTTTGAACATAATTTTTAAATTTTGTTCAACCTGCAGAAGCAAGTTGAACATCCAAAAGCCAGGAAGGTATTTCTTACTAAACTTGCTGAAACAAATGCTAACAACAACCATAAAGACATTTTTCCTTCGCTACCCCTTAACTCAAAGCCAACTATTGCACAAATGGTCGAGGCATGCACACTTAGGGCATCCTTACACTGTGATGCCAGTCTAGCTAAGGGTACCAGTCAGGGTGTAGTAGAGGCGCTAGTAGCCTCCCAAGTTATTCCCTGACATACACATGGAAAAGGACCTGGCTTTCAGTGTAGGGAAATGGGGCATTTTCAACAGAATTTTAAAAATAAAGGCTATTACCAGGGACTGTCTAGGTGTCACAGCCACTGTCCTCACTGCCCCCCTCGTCCACATGCTTTCCAACACCAGCAAAACCGGTGGCCTGTGGGAAACCCCACACAGATACGGAAAGGCCCCACACGATGACACCAAATGCGAGGCCGTTCCGCCCCACTCTACCCAACATCGTGGAGAACCAGCACAGTGACCTTTTCAAATGCATCGGGAGAGCTCGATAGCTGCAGAAAACTCGACAGAAGACAGCTCTGCCCTGGAACCCAAAGGCAGCTGGTAGGGGCCTTTTCAATTCCAATCCATGATATTTATGTTCACCATATTCCAACAGGCAAATACAAAGGGATGGAGACACTCACTATACTGCCTGAGGTAGTCACTTCGGCATCTTTGCAGGAGATAACTTTCCAGGTTCTATGCTTATTCCCTCGCCTTTTCATTCCAAAAGGAACAGTTATAGCCAGAGCCTACCTCCCACGGGACATGGTCACCACACGAGCTGATCCAATACTGTTGAGGGCACAGATTACGGGTTGAAACAGACCTGCTCGAAAGGGTGCTTGGTCATGTAAAGGGAGAAAGACATGTCTCTGGAGAATTAGATATAGGAGATGACATCACCATAATTTCCTCCTCTGATTGCCTAAAAGAATGGCCCCTGGTTCCAGCTGCTGTGGTAATTATTAGCTACCAGGGGAGCCACTACCAGCTTCTGGAGTCACAGTAACATCTGCATGGAAGGTCCTGAGGGCACAGTTGCTACAGTAAGATCTTTTGTCACCCGAGCACCAATAACAATTTGAGGAAAAGACCTCTTGTCCCAATGAGGGACAAGGCCAGAGATCCTATCAACACCTCAGGATTTCTAGACGGGGCCACAGAGCAGCGCGCCACCCTTCAGTCAACCTGGAAGACCAACGACCCCATATGGGTGGATCAGTGGCCCCTCCCAGGCAGAAAGTTAAAGGCCCTGCAGTCCCTCGTGCAGCAGCAGCTGTCTGTGGGCCACATTGTACCATCTACCAGCCCCTGCAATGTGCCTGTCATTATCATATGAAAGCCGGGCAAAGACGAGAGGCGGCTCCTGCAGGACCTCAGGAAAATCAACGAGGTCATTGATGACATGGGTGCCCTCCAGTCCAGCCTGCCCTCAGCCTCCATGATACCTCAGATTGCCGGTGTGGCAGCATGCCGTAGTTGCGGGTGCATGTTTTGGAGTCCTCCTATTTTTCGGATATCTTGTTCGCCATTTTGGCTGTGATTGATGGAGCCTGAGCATAGGAAGAGCATTGCTTTGAAGATTGCATGGGTTGAGATGTGAAGGAACGCTAGTTCAGGGAGGTTTAGTCCAATTGTACCTATGATTACACTGTTATTGTCAGATGGTTGATATAGATCTTATTGACTACTTTTTTGATGCCCCCATGCATCCAAATGACACCCCCTTGGTTTGCCTTTTCCGTCACTAAATCGACAAGCACCTTTACAGAGGTACCAATGGACTGTATTGCCTCAAATAATGAAGAGTAGCCCAAATATTTGTCAATGGCTTGAAGTCCAAATTTGCTCGCACTAATGCTAATTGTTTTCGTTATATGGATCATTAAATGAACATCCTAATGCTATCATTTTGCATTACATGGACGACACAGTCGTTTGTGCAGGAGCTCAAATCATTTTGGATGTTGCAGTACAAGATGTCATCACTGCGGTAAAGGAGAAAGGTTTTAACATTGCAGCAGATAAAGTTCAAAGGACAGCCCCTTGGAAGTGTCTCAGCCTAAAAACTACAGAGAGAACCATCACATCCCAAACACTGCACATCAAGGACAACCCAAAGACTCTGAAAAAACCCCAAATGCTGTGTGGAAGCATCAGTTGGGTACGTTCACTGCTGGGAATCACCACAGAAGATCTCATGCCACTGTTCCTGCTCCTTAAAGGCAGTGAAGGATCTCGATTCCAGTGATCACTGACACTGGAGGCAGAAGCAGCTGTAACAAAGGTATCCTGGGTGATTCAAACTAAACACGCTCACAGATACCTCCCTAATTTTCCTTTCTCCCTGGCAATGCTTGGTGAAAGTCCAATATTCCATGCATTATTTTTTCGGGGGCACTCAACAATCTCAGATCCCCTCATAGAAATTGAATGCATTTTCAGAACACAACAACCCACTAAAATGATAACAACCCAACAGAAAGTTATTGCACAACTAATCAGAAAAGCTAGAGAGCGTCTGTGCTCCCTTGCAGGAACAGACCTTGTGAATATATACTTACTTCTCACACAAGAGCCCCTCAATTGCCTACTTCAAACATCTGAAACACTGCAATATGCCTTAGATCGTTTTTACACAGGCTAGGATCAGCCACCAATTCTACCACCAAAACATTCCTGCGCTGCTCAGGCTGTTCAAAAACACCCGACACCCAGCAAGATCCCATGTAACCACCTGCCCCAATTGTCAGGAACATGGCCTTGCTTCTGTCAGAGCTTGAGGCAATCCAAGAGGACTAGAGAGTCTCCACATCTGGCAATCAGACATCACACACTAAGCCCCTTTCGGCAGACTAAAGTACATCCATGTCACAATCGATGCCTTTTCCAGGGCGGTTTTCACCTCTGCCCATGCTGGTGAAAAATCAGAAGATGCTATAAAACATTACTTTTTCCTTTATTCCACCTTAGCAATTCCACAGGAAATTAAAACTGATAATGCACTTGCTTTTACCCTGCACTGATTCCAACAAGTTTCTGACCACTGTGGTATGAAACATGTCACAGGCATACCACACTCCGCCACAGGACAGTCCATAGCTGAGAGGGCCCACTGATCAATCCAAAGGATCCTTGATCAACTGAGAGGGGTAATCCAGATATTATCTTCCATTGACAGACTGGCCAAAGCCTTTTATGTACTCAATTTTTTTAACAACACATTTATGGAGCCAACTCCCCCAGTCATCATGCATTTTAGTAATTCAACTGCAGCCCAATTAAAAGAAAAGCTGCCTGTGTTGCTCAAAGACCCTGAATCTAAACAAATTATGGGCACCTTCCCAGTAATTACTTGGGAAAGAGAAGATGCCCTTGTCTCTACAGAAACCCGCCTAAGATCCATCCCAGCAAAATACATAACAACTCTTTCTGGGAACCGCGAGGCAAACACCTGAGCCACCATCAGAAGAACAGAATGGAAGCCTAAGAGTGACAACAGCAGCCTGGAAAAGAACAAGAAGGACAGAAGAAGATCTCCTAAGCAGCGTTGACCACACACACCAAGACCAAGATAGCTCAGACACCACTAACTAGGATATATGAATTAACATTTGTAAAAGCTGTATTTTAGCATTGATATAAGATTCTTCTAATAAGCTGTGTTCCCACCCTTGGCTTACAGAAGAGAAAGTTTAGTATGACCTGAATTTACGTTTCATCTTCTACTCACTTTATCTGTTTACTTTTAGGACACCAAAGCCTCCAGATAAAAATTTGCTAAAGTCAGAGGATGCTGCCATTGGTTGCCGCTGCAGCAGGAATCTGGATGCTCCTCACTGAGCCACATGCCTTCAGCTGGGTGCTTCCACAGACAAGCCACAATTTCTTGTCCATGGCCATGCCTGTCAGGCACTTGAAGGCATGTGTTTTTTCTACCTGCTGTCATATAGGGAGTCAGTATATCAGGGCATGCAGCTGCTAAAAATCAAGGAAAGAAGATCCAGATGGAAGGCAACAACAACTGGTTCACTGGACTTTTTAAACACGGGGGGATGAAAGGCTGACTTTCATGTTTAGTTAAGACTGTTTTATGTGACTTTGTTTATTGTATTCATTGTATTGGTTATTTAATCCATTATGCTAAATGCCTGCAAAACTCTATGGCAGAAGCCTTCTTTATAGACATCAAAAAGGGGAAGTTCTGGGGCCGAAGGGCCGACCATTGGAGCTGTAATACCTCTGGGCAAAGTGACCAAGGTAAAAGAGAGACATTGCTCTGAATGCAATGGTCTCGCCCATGGGCATTTTCAGGTTCCTGGTGATGCAGCCCGTTTTGTTGGTATCACCCAGTTCAACTGCTGTATTTTTCTTATATGTACTCACTCGAGAATGTTCTCCCCTCTCTTATACAATTTTGGACCTGCTTTACAACAATGCTACCTTGATTTCCCTCCCCCCATTTTCCCGCTGTGTGCGCAGCCCCATTTTCTCTCCCTTCCTGGACCGTCGTCAGTGTAATCCACTGAAGTGTTTGCAGTTCCACACAAAGATTCCTCTCTCACTTCGTTCACCAGCAGTTGAGGCAAGCATGCTCCCAGCTCTGGGAATGCAGGTCCCTCAGAGAGGCTGACTGTGGACGGGCAGAAACACGTGAATTGAGTACACAAGGGAACCTGGCCTCTAATAAAAGGCATGAATCCCACAGCACACCCAATGTAAAGCCTTGCATGTCTCTACATTTTCTGTCTTCTCTCATCTCTCGGGTCACTTTCCCCATTTTCTCTTACTGGGAACTTGGCTTCTCTCTCTCCTGTCTGCAGGTTAGGCCACACGTGTGACCCAGCAGTAACACCCTGAGCCACAGGGAAGTGGGAGAGCCCCCTTGGTCAAGAACTGTAGTGACAGGACAAAGGAGAGTGGGATAAAACTGCAAGAGTTGGAAGAGATTTGATGATGGGAAGAAGTCCTTTACTCTCAGGGTGCCTGTCCCTGACACAGGGGCCAGTGCAGAAATGCTGTGGATGCCCCATCCCCAGCAACATCCAAGGCCAGGTGGGACAGGGGCCGCAGCAACCTGCTCTGCTGGGAGCTTGCTCAGCTTGGAACCACATCATCTTTAGGGTCCCTTCCAAGCCAAACCATTCAAGGATTTGATCATTCTGCCATCCCCATCTCCCACTGAGCAGCGGCCCTGAAACGTCAGTGACATCACAGCTCCCACAGGGTTCCAGGTGGAACATCCAGCACCTGGAAACGAGCACAGCAGACACTTCACCGCCTGCCAAGGGTCAGTTGCTGCTCACCCTGCGCTCTGACCCTCAGCGCTGAGCTGCTGCTACTGCCTGGGCTATTTCTGCCACCTGCTCTGGAGCGCCAATCCCAGCAGGATGTGCTCTGCTGTGCCCGTGGAGGTACAGTGCCATGCCAGGCAGGGGGCACGCGGCTTGGGCAGGCTGCAGCCATGTGGGAATGGATGGGGTGGGACAGGAAGCCCACTGGGAGATTGTGCTGCCCCTTGCAGGCTGACAGAGACACCGTGGAGGACATGGAAGTGGACCAGGGGCTGGAGGAGAAAGAGATGATGGAGGTGGACTCTTCCTCTACTTCCATGTCCTCCCCTGTTGAGGACATGGAAGTAGACGAGGAGGACACCATCGAGGAGATGGAGGTGGATGGAGAGGATGACATCGAGGATATGGAAGTTGACGTGGAGGATGAGGAGGAGCCCATGGTCCTTGGGTGAAGCTGGAGCCCCACAGGTAAGACAGGCAGATGCTTGCCACGCCCTGCCCACACACACACTGGGTCCCCTGACGCCAGGCTGGGGCTGGGCTGGATGGCCCCGCTCAGGGACACGGTGCCCGCAGGGGGCCTGGATTGTGCTGCCACAAGCACCAGCCCCGGCCTGCCCTGCGCTTGCCTGTGGCCACGCCAGCCCTGCCAGCTCCTGCCCAGCCCCTGGGGCCCAGTTCCCAGCCCTGCTGGGCCCAGTGCTGCCGGCTGACTCCAGCTCTGCTGCTTCCTTTCTTCCAGGGCACACGCAAATGATGGCACAGATGCCACGACTTTGTAAATACGTTTGACAGTTTTGAAGATTCCTGTAAATACGTTTGAAAGTTTAGAAGATTTTTGTAAATACGTTCACTACGTTTCAAGTTCCCTGTAAATACGTTTTGAAGACTGTTAGCCCATTGGACCCCATGTAAATACGTTCTGTACATTGTTGTTGTTGTTGTTATAACAATTGTTATAATGACACATATTCTGTAAATCCTAGATTTGCCGATTATCGGCAAATAAATCCTGTTTCGTTTTAAAACCTGACTTCTCTTGGCCATTCCTTAGGGCACAGGCAGCCTTTGCACACTTGTGGGTTCCACTTGTTCCGCGTTCCCGGGGCTGGAGGTCCCTGCGGGTGCTGGCACGGCCACCCCGGGGCTGGGGGTCCCTGTGCACAGGGGCTCCCACTGACACCACTCCTGGCACTGGGCACTGCTGCTCTTCCTGGCCTTGGGCACAGCGCTGTCCCCAAGAGCTCAGCTCTCTCTCACCAGCTCTCACACAGGGGGCTCTCACAGCACTGGCCCCGGCAGCCATGCCACCAAAGCAGGCAGCAAACCTTCAGCCACCCTTCCTGCTGCAGCCACAGGCGCTCCTGGGCCCAGAGCCGCCAGCAGGCCACAGCCATCCAAAATCCACCTGCACGCTCTCAAGGCCACCACAGCCTTGGCAACTGGGCCACCTGCATCTGGGCTGCTGCAGGGGCTGATCTTTAAGCCTTGCAGCCTCCAAAGGCCCTGGGCTCTGCTTCCCAGCCTGCTCTGCACTGCCCTGAGCCCGCATTGTTCCACAGACAAAAGCCAAGCCAGGGCATCCTCACCCTGCCCGCACTCCTGCTGCTGCCAGCGGCCACTGGGCCCTGGGCCCCACCCGGGTGACAGCTGCAGGGACAGGGCAGCCTGTGCTGGGCAGGGGGCACGAGGCTTTGGGCCCTGCAGCTGCTGCTGCTGCTGCTGCTGCTGCTGCTGCTGCTGCTGCTGCTGGGGGCCATGGGCCCAACAGGGCCCCGAGCTCAGCCCCTGCCCGGCCAGCTGCCCCCAAAGCCCCACACTCCCCCAGCATCCCCATCACAGCTGCCAGGGGGAAATCCCACGGGCTTCAGGAAAGAAATTCCCCATCGTGACTAAACCAAGGGGTCCAAGGGGAAAGTCAGCACCAGCTGATGTTTACAGCACCTTGACAAAGGTGGCTGCAGGGCAGCTGAGATCTCCAGGGCCTCTGGCAGTGCCTGCTCTGCACGTGAGCCTGTGGGGCTGCTCCCGCTGGGACACAGCACCGGGCTCAGGCCTGCCCTCAGCCCCTCACAGCTGATCCCAAGGAGCAGGCTCACAAAGCAGTTTCAGACCACTGCCTGCAGGTATTTCAATAGACTAAATGTAATTCAAAAAGCCAACTTGCACATTTAGCTCTGGTGTCGTGGCATGAGAAGCCACGAAGGTGCCTCTCAATGTGCACTCTGGGCACTTCCACTGCCATCCCAATGGGAACACAAAGGACAGCCCTCTGCTTTCAGCACTCCTGAGCTCCTCACCCAGCAATGAAATCTCAGGAAGAGGCAGGAATTATATGCATCAGAGATTCTGGACTCCAATAAATGGCATGAATTCTATAGGCCATCCAACCCAATGACCTGCATGTCTCTACTTTTTCCTCTTTCTCTCATCCCTCATGTCACTTTCCCCAAAACCTACCATTGCACAAATGGCTGAGGCATCTACCATTAGGGTATCCTTACACCATGATGCCAGCCTAGCTAAGGCTACATTAGTTTGAGCAGAAGCTCAAATCTTTTTGGATGTTGCACTACAAGATGTCATCACTGTGGTACAGGAGAAAGGTTTTGAGATTGCAGCAGATAAAGTCCAAAGAGAGCGCCCTGTGGAAGTAGCTTGGCCTAAAAAGTACAGAGAGAACCATCACATCCCTAACACTGCACATCAAGGAAAACCCAAAGACTCTGCTAGAACTCCACATGCTGTGTGGAAGCTGTTTTGATGTCGTGGCATGAGAAGTCATGAAGTGCTCTGAAAGTGCACTCTGGGCACTTCCACTGCCACCCCAAAGGGAACACAAAGGACAGGCCTCTGCTTTCAGCACTGCTGAGCTCCTCACCCAGCAATGAAGTCTCAGGAAGAGGCAGGAATTGAGTTGCACCAGAGAGCCTGGCCTCTTATAAAGGGCATGAATCCCACAGCCCACCCAAACCAATGCCTTGCATGTCTCTACATTTTCCGTCTTCTCTCATCTCTCGGGTCACTTTCCCCATTTTCTCTTACTGGGAACTTGGCTTCTCTCTCTCCTGTCTGCAGGTTAGGCCACACGTGTGACCCAGCAGTAACACCCTGACCCATAGGCAAGTGGGAGAGCCCTCTTGGTCAAGAACTGTAGTGACAGGACAAGGGAGAATGGGATCAAACTGCAAGAGTTGGAAGAGATTTGATGATGGAAGAAGTCCTTTACTCTCAGGGTGCCTGTCCCTGACACAGGGACCAGTGCAGAAATGCTGTGGATGCCCCATCCCCAGCAACATCCAAGGCCAGGTGGGACAGGGGCCGCAGCAACCTGCTGTGCTGGGAGCTTGCTCAGCTTGGAACCACATCATCTTCAGGGTCCCTTCCAAGCCAAACCATTCAAGGATTTGATCATTCTGCCATCCCCACCTCCCACTGAGCAGCGGTCCTGAAACTTCAGTGACATCACAACTCCCACAGGGTTCCAGGTGGAACGTCCAGCACCTGGAAACGAGCACAGCAGACACTTCACCGCCTGCCAAGGGTCAGTTGCTGCTCACCCTGCGCTCTGACCCTCAGCGCTGAGCTGCTGCTGCTGCCTGGGCTATTTCTGCCACCTGCTGTGGAGCGCCAATCCCAGCAGGATGTGCTCTGCTGTGCCCGTGGAGGTACAGTGCCATGCCAGGCAGGGGGCACCCGGCTTGGGCAGGCTGCAGCCATGTGGGAATGGATGGGGTGGGACAGGAAGCCCACTGGGAGATTGTGCTGCCCCTTGCAGGCTGACAGAGACACCGTGGAAGAGATGGAAGTGGACCAGGGCCTGGAGGAGGAAGAGATGATGGAGGTGGACTCCTCCTCTACTTCCATGTCCTCCCCTGTTGAGGACATGGAAGTAGACGAGGAGGACACCATCGAAGACATGGAGGTGGATGAGGAGGATAACATCGAGGATATGGAAGTTGACATGGATGAGGATGAGGAGGAGCCCATGGTCCTTGGGTGAAGCTGGAGCCCCACAGGTAAGACAGGCAGATGCTTGCCACGCCCTGCCCACACACACTGGGTCCCCTGACGCCAGGCTGGGGCTGGGCTGGATGGCCCCGCTCAGGGACACGGTGCCCGCAGGGGGCCTGGCTTGTGCTGCCACAAGCACCAGCCCCGGCCTGCCCTGCGCTTGCCTGGGGCCACGCCAGCCCTGCCAGCCCCGGCCCAGCCCCTGGGGCCCAGCTCCCAGCCCTGCTGGGCCCAGTGCTGCTGCCTGAGTCCAGCTCTGCTGCTTCCTTTCTTCCAGGGCACACACATATGTTGGCAAAGATGCAACGACTTTGTAAATATGTTTGAAAGTTTCGAAGATTTCTGTAAATACGTTTGAAAGTTTAGAAGATTCCTGTAAATACGTTCACTACGTTTCAAGTTCCCTGTAAATACGTTTTGAAGACTGTTAGCCCATCGGACCCCATGTAAATACGTTCTGTACATTGTTGTTGTTGTCGTTATAACAATTGTTATAATGACACATGTTCTGTAAATCCTAGATTTGCCAATTATCGGCAAATAAATCCTGTTTCTTTTAAAAACCTGACTTCTCTTGGCCATTCCTTTGGGCACAGGCAGCCTTTGCACACTTGTGGGTTCCACTTGTTCCGCGTTCCCGGGGCTGGAGGTCCCTGCGGGTGCTGGCACGGCCACCCCGGGGCTGGGGGTCCCTGTGCACAGGGGCTCCCACTGACACCACTCCAGGCACTGGGCACTGCTGCTCTTCCTGGCCTGGGGCACAGCGCTGTCCCCAAGAGCTCAGCTCTCTCTCACCAGCTCTCACACAGGGGGCTCTCACAGCACTGGCCCCTGCAGCCATGCCACCAAAGCAGGCAGCAAACCTTCAGCCACCCTTCCTGCTGCAGCCACAGGCACTCCTGGGCCCAGAACCGCCAGCAGGCTACAGCCATCCAAAATCCACCTGCACGCTCTCAAGGCCACCACAGCCTTGGCAACTGGGCCACCTGCATCTGGGCTGCTGCAGGGGCTGATCTTTAAGCCTTGCAGCCTCCAAAGGCCCTGGGCTCTGCTTCCCAGCCTGCTCTGCACTGCCCTGAGCCCACATTGTTCCACAGACAAAAGCCACGCCAGGGCATCCTCACCCTGCCCGCACTCCTGCTGCTGGCAGTGGCCACGGGTCCCTGGGCCCCACTCGGCTGACAGCTGCAGGGACAGAGCAGCCTGTGCTGGGCAGGGGGCATGGGGCTTTGGGCCCTGCTGCTGCTGCTGCTGCTGCTGCTGCTTCTGCTGCTGCTGCTGCTGGGGGCCATGGGCCCAACAGGGCCCCGAGCTCAGCCCCTGCCCGGCCAGCTGCCCCCAAAGCCCCACACTCCCCCAGCACCCCCATCACAGCTGCCAGGGGGAAATCCCACGGGCTTCAGGAAAGAAATTCCCCATAGTGACTAAACCAAGGGGTCCAAGGGGAAAGTCAGCACCAGCTGATGTTTACAGCACCTTGACAAAGGTGGCTGCAGGGCAGCTGAGATCTCCAGGGCCTCTGGCAGTGCCTGCTCTGCACGTGAGCCTGTGGGGCTGCTCCCAGTGGGACAGAACACCGGGCTCAGGCCTGCCCTCAGCCCCTCACAGCTGATCCAAAGGAGCAGGCTCACAAAGCAGTTTCAGACCACTGCCTGCAGATATTTCAATAGACTAAATGTCATTCAAGGAAGGCACCGTGCACATTTAATTTTGGTGTCGTGGCATGAGAAGCCATGAAGGTGCCTCTCAATGTACACTATGGGCACCTCCCTGCCATCCCAACGGGAACACAAAGGACAGGCCTCTGCTTTCAGCACTGCTGAGCTCCTCAATGAAGTCAGCAATGAAGTCTCAGGAAGTAGTAGTTTTCTGGAGGTCCAGGGGCCTACCACTGGAACTCTAATACCTTATTAGTATTATGACGAACTCAAGTAAGTTGCCGCACACCTCTAGAGCAATGATCTTGCGCATTGGCTTCTGTGGGGGTCATGGGGATTCAGGTAAGTTTCATGATATCATGAAGATTTTTCTTTTCTTGTATGGAGTCCTGTAGGTGTTCTCCCATTATTATCCTCTATTGGTCCTAAGTTACTGAATAAAAAGTCCTTTTTTCCCACGTATAAAACCTTGTGTGTCCAGCCTCATTTTGTCTCCCTCCCTGGACCCTCTCTAGCGCAAACCACACTGTTTGGAGTTCCACACAAACGCTCCTCTCTTGCCTCGTCCATCATCCATTCAAGCAAGCCTGCTCCCAGCTCTGGGAGTGCACGTCTCTCACAGAGGCTGGCTGTGGACATGCCACAACAAGGGGTGCCCAAACAGGGACCTTCTTTGAGAATTCCTGAGAGCGATTCCAGTGACGATTCGACTGTTCCACCGTCACCGGACAGAAGACGCCTTGGGTCAGCCTCCGCCCTGGAGTGAGACCTGAGTTTTATCAGGGCTTGCTGAAGGCAGCCTTGGCACCCTCCAGCAGCAAGAGGGCCGACTCGATAGACAAAGCCCATGGCATATTTTGAAACACCTGCATACAGAGCCATCAGAGCAGTGAGCTGGGGGACAGCCACCAGCAGTGCAGGATCTTTGGGTGATAGTTTAGTCCTGTGGGTGGGCCACATTTTACATCACGGGCAGCTCTGGGTAACAAATTATCCAAAGATGAGAGGGACATATATCTTTGAGTTAGGGAGGTTCTCCTGTCAGAGCGCAAGACTTTTACTAAGGGAAGTTGGAAGTCGTTTGTTCATTGGCTGTTTACGGAGCTCCCAGACATTTCTGTTGATTCACTTCGTCATGTAGCATTTTGGGACTGAGTTAGGGAAAGACTCTATCTTTTGCAAACTCAGGGAGTGAAACGAGTCACAACATTTTACCCAATTTTTCACATGTTTTATGGAGTTTTCTCAAGGGTTCAAAGTTCTAATATCCAACTCAGACTTTCTGTTCTGCCCCCAGCATTCCTGAACCCACTGACACCATTAGGATGAGAGACAGAAACTGCTGTAAAGCACCGACGAGCCATCTGCTGTCTGACATCTCCCCTCCTTCTCTACCCCTTGCCCAGATCTGTACTGATCACACAGGCTTGGATTCTACCCTAACCCATTCTCCAGTACCTCTCCTCACTGGATTCCCCTCAGATAGCTCACAAAATGGAGTCCCTCCTCTGGAGGGGGTCATCAATGTCAAACTCCCTCCCATCCCCAGCTCTCTCATCAGGTCCTCCCGCTGTGTTGGGTCCCAGCTCTGTGTCAGATACCACCCCTGCATTGGGATCCAGCGCTTCCTTGCCTACTCCCGCTGCCCTATCCCCTCCAACTCAGCCCCTTGCGGATCCCACACTGTCAGAGATGGAAGTGTGAGGGACGGTAACCGGAAGGCCGCCATCTTGGCTACCAAAGCCCACAACACCGGGCCTGGCCAGTCACCCCAAGGCCCCGCTCCTCTGCCAAAGACCAAGTTCCCTCTTCTGGAGAGGAGAGGGAAGGTTCATCCAACGTTCAGCATGAGCCTGAGGATTCTTGGATGAGGATGTGGAAGCTGGCAGCGGAAGAGGGGGACTGGGAATTGGTAGCTAAAATACAAGAAGCACCGGGGCAGTACCAGAGGGGGCCAAGCCCCAATTGGAAGCTCTCATACGTGGGAGATGAAAGACCTTTATAAAGTAGCAGAAGGCCATGGGAGCGACTCTCTGTATATTAATCATTTGTTAAATACCATCTATCCAATACATGTGTTGGTGTCCCACACTTTGCGCCATTTTATGCGCATCCTACATTCTCCCACTGAAATTATTCTGTGGGAAGGAATGGGGAAAAAACTACTACAGCAACTGTTAAAAGACTATGCTAGAGAAGACAGACAGGCACACATAACACTAGTCCATCAAGCCACTTGGTCATCAAACCTCCTTCAACAGGCCTTCCATGAGCTCTGTTAGAAGAGACCTGGATGGACCTGGGAAATCCCTTCAAAAATTTATTGACCACCTTACACAAGCAATAGAGAAGAAAGTTGAACATCCAAAAGCCAGGAAGGTACTACTTACTAAACTTGCTGAAACAAATGCTAACAACACCTGTAAAGACATTTTTACCTTCTCTACCCCTCAACAGAAAGCCTACCATTGCACAAAATGTCGTGGCATGCACCATTAGGGCATCCTTATGCTGTGATGCCAGCCTAGATAATGCTTCCTGTCACGCTGTAGTAGAGGTGCTAGTAGCCTCCCAGGTTATTCCCTGACACACACATGAAAAAGGACCTTGCATTAAATGTGGGGAGATGAGGCATTCTCAATAGAATTGTAAAAATACAGGCTATTACCAGGGACCTTCTAGTTGTCACAGCCACTTTCCTCACTGCCCCCTCGTCCACACGCTTTCCAACATCACCAAAACCGGTGGCCTGCAAGAAATCCCACACAGACACGGAAAGGCCCTGCACGATGACACCAAATGCGAGGCCTTTCCGCCCCACTCTCCCCAACATTGTGGAGAACCAGCACAGCGACCTTCTCAGATGCATAAGGACAGCTCAGTCGCTGCAGAAAACTCGAGAGAAGGCAGCTCTGCCCTGGAACCTAAAGGCAGCTAGTAAGCGCCTTTTCTATTCCAATCCATGATATTTATGTTCACCATATTCCCACAGGCTGAAGAACTGAAGAACGAGACTGAAGAACGGCCCAGAGACATTTTGATTTTAACCAACACCAGGAAAGGGACGGAGACACTCACTATACTGCCTGAGGTAGTCACTTTGGCATCTTTGCAGAAGATAACTGTCCAGGCTCTAAGGTTATTCCCTCCCCTTTTCGTTCCAAAAGGAACAGTTATAGCCAGAGCCTACCTCCCACGGGACATGATCACCACACGAGCTGATCCAATGCTGTTGAGGGCACAGATTATGGGTTGAAACAGACCCGTTCGAAAATGCGCTTGGTCGTGTAAAGGGAGAAAGACATGTCTCTTTGGAGAATTAGATACAGGAGATGACATTACCATAATTTCCCTCTCTGACTGGCTAAAAGAATGGCCCCTGGTCCCAGCTGCTGGAGTAAATATTACCTACCAGGGAGCCACCACCAGCTTCTGGAATCACAGTAACATCTGCATGGAAGGTCCTGAGGGCACAGTTGCTACAGTAAGATCATTTGTCACCCGAGCACCAATAACAATTTGAGGAAAAGACCTCTTGTCCCAAAGGGGGACAAGGCCAGAGATCCTATCAACACCTCAGGATTTCTAGACGGGGCCACAGAGCAGCGCGCCACCCTTCAGTCAACCTGGAAGACCAACGACCCCATATGGGTGGATCAGTGGCCCCTCCCAGGCAGAAAGTTAAAGGCCCTGCAGTCCCTCGTGCAGCAGCAGCTGTCTGTGGGCCACATTGTACCATCTACTAGCCCCTGCAATGTGCCTGTCATTATCATATGAAAGCCTGGCAAAGACAAGAGGGGGCTGCTGCAGGACCTCAGGAAAATCAACGAGGTCATTGATGACATGGGTGCCCTCCAGTCCAGCCTGCCCTCAGCCTCCATGATACCTCAGATTGCCGGTGTGGCAGCATGCCGTAGTTGTGGGTGCATCTTTTGGAGTCCACCTATTTTTCGGATATCTTGTTCGCCATTTTGGCTGTGATTGATGGAGCCTGAGCATAGGAAGAGCATTGCTTTGAAGATTGCATGGGTTGAGATGTGAAGGAACGCTAGTTCAGGGAGGTTTAGTCCAATTGTAATTTTATTACACAGTTATTGGCAGAGGGTTGATATAGATCCTTATGACTACTTTTTTAATGCCCCCATGCATCCAAATGACACCCCCCTGGTTTGCCTTTTCCGTCCCTAAACCGACAAACACCTTTACAGGGGTACCAATGGACTGTATTGCCTCAAATAATGAAGAGTAGCCCAAATATTTGTCAATGGCTTGAAGTCCAAATTCGCTCGCACTAATGCTAATCGTTTTTTGTTATATGGACCACTAAATGAACATTCTAATGCTATCATTTTTTGCTACATGGACGACACAGTCGTTTGTGCAAGAGCTCAAATCATTTTTGGATGTTGCAGTACAAGATGTCATCACTGCGGTAAAGGAGAAAGGTTTTAAGATTGTAGCAGATAAAGTTAAAGGACGGCCCCTTGGAAGTGTCTCGGCCTAAAAACTGCTGAGAGAACCATCACATCCCAAACACTGCACATCAAGGGCAACCCAAAGACTCTGCCAGAACCCCAAATGCTCTGTGGAAGCATCAGTTGGGTACATTCACTGCTGGGAATCACCACAGAAGATCTCATGCCACTGTTCCTGCTCCTTAAAGGCAGTGAAGGACTCGATTCCCGTGATCACTGACACCGGAGGCAGAAGCAGCTGTACAAAAGGTCTCCTGGGTGATTCAAACTAAACAGGCACACAGATACCTCCCTAATTTTCCTTTCTCCCTGGCAATGCTTGGTGAAAGTCCAATATTCCATGCATTATTCTTTCAGGGGGACTCAACTATCTCAGGTGCCCTCATAGAAATTGAATGCGTTTTCAGAGCACAACAACCTACTAAAATTATAACAACCCAACAGAAAGTTATTGCACCACTAATCAGGAAAGCTAGAGAGCATCTGTGCTCCCTTGCAGGAACAGACCTTGTGAATATATACTTACTTCTCACACAAGAGCCCCTGAATTACTTCAAACATCTGAAACACTGCAATATGCCTTAGATCGTTTTTACACAGGCTAGGATCAGCCACCAATTCTACCACCAAAACATTCCGGCGCTGCTCAGGATGTTCAAAAACACCCGACACCCAGACAGATCCATTGTAGCCACCTGCCCCAATTGTCAGGAACGTGCCCTTGCTTCTGTCAGAGCTTGAGGCAATCCAAGAGGACTAGAGAGTCTCCACATCTGGCAATCAGACATCACACACTAAGCCCCTTTCGGCAGACTAAAGTACATCCATGTCACAATCGATGCCTTTTCCAGGGCGGTTTTCACCTCTGCCCATGCTGGTGAAAAATCAGAAGATGCTATAAAACATTACTTTTTCCTTTATTCCACCTTAGCAATTCCACAGGAAATTAGAACTGATAATGCTCCTGCTTATACCTCACACTGATTCCAACAAGTTTCTGACCTCTGTGGTATGAAACATGTCACAGGCATACCACACTCCGCCACAGGACAGTCCATAGCTGAGAGGGCCCACTGATCAATCCAAAGGATCCTTGAGCAACTGAGAGGGGTAATCCAGATACTATCTTCCATTGGCAGACTGGCCAAGGCCTTTAATGAATTCAACTTTTGAACAATTCATTTATGAAGACAACTCCCCCAGTCTTTAGGCATTTCACTAATTCAACTGCAGCCCAATAAAAAGAAAAGCCACCTGTGTTGATCAAAGACCCTGAATCTAAACAATTTATGGGCACCTTCCCATTAATTACTTGGGAAAGAGAAGATGCCCTTGTCTGTACAGCAACATTCCTAAGATGAATCCCACCAAAATACATAAAAACTCTTTCTGGAAATGGTGCGGCAAACACCAGAGCCACCATCAGAAGAACAGAATGGAAGCCTAAGAAAAAAAAAAAAAAAGCAGCCTGGAAAAGAAGAAGAAGAAGGACAGAAGATCTCCTAAGCAGCGTTGACCACACACACAGGGACCAAGCTAGCTCAGACACCACTAACCAGGATCTATGTCTTAACATTTGTAAAAATTATGTTTTAGCATTGATACATGATTCTTCTAATAAGCTGTGTTCACACCCTTGGCTTACAGAAGAGAAATTTAGTGGGACCTGAACTTATGATTCATCTTCTAATCTCTTTATCTGTTTACTTTTAGGACACCCAAGCCTCCAGGTAATAAATTAGCCTAAGTCAGAGGATGCTGCCGTTTGCTGCCGCTGCAGCAGGAATCTGGATGCTCCTCACTGAGCCGCATGCCTTCAGCTGGGCGCTTCCACAGACAAGCCACAATTTCTTGTCCGTGGCCATGCCTGTCAGGCACTTGAAGGCATGTGTTTATTCTACCTGCTGTCACATAGGGAGTCAGTATACCTGGGCATGCAGCTGCTAAAAATCAAGGAAAGAAGATCCAGATGGAAGGCAACAACGACTGGTTCACTGGACTTTTTAAACATGGGGGGATGAAAGGCTGACTTTCATGTTTAGTTAAGACTGTTTTATGTGACTTTGTTTATTGTATTCATTGTGTTGGTTATTTTATCCACTATGCCAAATGTCTGCAAAACTCTATGGCAGAAGCCTTCTTAATAGACAACAAAAAGGGGAAGTTCTGGGGCCGAAGGGCCGACCATTGGAGCTGTAATACCTCTGGGCAAAGTGACCAAGGTAAAAGAGAGACATTGCTCTGAATGCAACGGTCTCGCCCATGGGCATTTGCAGGCTCATGGTGATGCAGCCCATTTTGCTGGTATCTCCCAGTTCAACTGCTGTATGTTTCTTATATGTACTCACTCAAGAATGTTCTCCCCTCTATTATACCATTTTAGACCTGGCTTACTGCAATCCTACCCCGATTTCCCCCCACTCCCATTTTACCGCTGAGTGCGCAGCCCCATTTTGTCTCCTTTTCTGGACCGTCGTCAGTGTAATCCACTGAAATGTTTGCAGTTCCACACAAAGATTCCTCTCTCACCTCGTTCACCAGCAGTTGAGGCAAGCATGCTCCCAGGTCTGGGAGTGCAGGTCGCTCAAAGAGGCTGACTGTGGGCAGGCTGAGCCACAGGAACTGAGTGTACAAGGAAACCTGGCCACAAATAAAAGCCATGAATCTCACAGCACACCCAATGTAAAGCCTTGCATGTCTCTTTTTTAGCCTTCTTCTCTCAGTCCTCATGCCACTTTCCCCATTTTGTCTGACTGGGAACTTGGCTTCTCTATCTCCTCTCAGAAGGCTCAGTTACACGTGTGACCCTGCAGGAAAACCCTGAGCCACAGGGAAGTGACAGAGGACTAAAGGGCAGGAACTGTAGTGACAGGATAAGGAGGAATGCGATCAAACTGCAAGAGGTGGAAGAGATTTGATGATGGGAAGAAGTCCTTTACTCTCAGGGTGCCTGTCCCTGAAACAGGGGCCAGTGCAGAAATGCTGTGGATGCCCCATCCCCAGCAACATCCAAGGCCAGGTGGGACAGGGGCCGCAGCAACCTGCTGTGCTGGGAGCTTGCTCAGCTTGGAACCACATCATCTTTAGGGTCCCTTCCAAGCCAAACCATTCAAGGACTTGATCATTCTGCCATCCCCATCTCCCACTGAGCAGCGGCCCTGAAACTTCAGTGACATCACAGCTCCCACAGGGTTCCAGGTGGAACGTCCAGCACCTGGAAACGAGCACAGCAGACACTTCACCGCCTGCCAAGGGTCAGTTGCTGCTCACCCTGCGCTCTGACCCTCAGTGCTGAGCTGCTGCTGCTGCCTGGGCTATTTCTGCCACCTGCTGTGGAGCGCCAATCCCAGCAGGATGTGCTCTGCTGTGCCCGTGGAGGTACAGTGCCATGCCAGGCAGGGGGCACCCGGCTTGGGCAGGCTGCAGCCATGTGGGAATGGATGGGGTGGGACAGGAAGCCCACTGGGAGATTGTGCTGCCCCTTGCAGGCTGACAGAGACACCGTGGAGGACATGGAAGTGGACCTGGCGTTGGATGAGGAAGAGATGATGGAGGTGGACTCCTCCTCTACTTCCATGTCCTCCCCTGTTGAGGACATGGAAGTAGACGAGGAGGACACCATCGAAGACATGGAGGTGGATGAGGAGGATGAAATCGAGGACATGGAGGTGGATGAGAATGAGGAGGAGCCCATGGTCCTTGGGTGAAGCTGGAGCCCCACAGGTAAGACAGGCAGACGCTTGCCACGCCCTGCCCACACACACACTGGGTCCCCTGACGCCAGGCTGGGGCTGGGCTGGATGGCCCCGCTCAGGGACACGGTGCCCGCAGGGGGCCTGGATTGTGCTGCCACAAGCACCAGCCCCGGCCTGCCCTGCGCTTGCCTGGGGCCACGCCAGCCCTGCCAGCCCCGGCCCAGCCCCTGGGGCCCAGCTCCCAGCCCTGCTGGGCCCAGTGCTGCCGCCTGAGTCCAGCTCTGCTGCTTCCTTTCTTCCAGGGCACACGCATATGATGGCACAGATGCCACAACTTTGTAAATACGTTTCAAAGTTTTGAAGAATTCTGTAAATACGTTCGAAAAGTTAGAAGATTTCTGTAAATATGTTCACTACGTTTCAAGTTGTCTGTATATACGTTTTGAAGACTGTTAGCCCATCGGACCCCATGTTAATACGTTCTGTACATCGTTGCTATTGTTGTTATAACAATTGTTATAATGACACATATTCTGTAAATCCTAGATTTGTCGATTATCGGCAAATAAATCCTGTTTCTTTTTAAAACCTGACTTCTCTTGGCCATTCCTTTGGGCACGGCAGCCTTTGCACACTTGTGGGTTCCACTTGTTCCACGTTCCGTGGGCTGGAGGTCCCTGGGGGTGCTGGCACGGCCACCCCGGGGCTGGGGGTCCCTGTGCACAGGGACTCCCACTGACACCACTCCTGGCACTGGGCACTGCTGCACTTCATGGCCTGGGGCACTGCGCTGTCCCCAAGAGCTCAGCTCTATCTCACCAGCTCTCACACAGGGGGCTCTCACACCACTGGCCCCTGCAGCCATGCCACCAAAGCAGGCAGCAAACCTTCAGCCACCCTTCCTGCTGCAGCCACAGGCACTCCTGGGCCCAGAGCCGCCAGCAGGCCACAGCCATCCAAAATCCACCTGCACGCTCTCAAGGCCACCACAGCCTTGGCAACTGGGCCACCTGCATCTGGGCTGCTGCAGGGGCTGATCTTTAAGCCTTGGAGCTCCAAAGGCCCTGGGCTCTGCTTCCCAGCCTGCTCTGCACTGCCCTGAGCCCGCATTGTTCTACAGACAAAAGCCAAGCCAGGGCATCCTCACCCTGCCCGCACTCCTGCTGCTGCCAGCGGCCACTGGCCCCTGGGCCCCACTCGGGTGACAGCTGCAGGGACAGGGCAGCCTGTGCTGGGCAGGGGGCACGGGGCTTTGGGCCCTGCGGCTGCTGCTGCTGCTGCTGGGGGCCATGGGCCCAACAGGGCCCCGAGCTCAGCCCCTGCCCGGCCAGCTGCCCCCAAAGCCCCACACTCCCCCAGCATCCCCATCACAGCTGCCAGGGGGAAATCCCATGGGCTTCAAGAAAGAAATTCCCCATAATGTCTAAACCAAGGGGTCCACGGGGAAAGTCAGCACCAGCTGATGTTTACAGCACCTTGACAAAGGTGGCTGAAGGGCAACTGAGATCTCCAGGACCTCTGGCAGTGCCTGCTCTGCACGTGAGCCTGTGGGGCTGCTCCCAGTGGGACACAGCACCGGGCTCAGGCCTTCCCTCAGCCCCTCACAGCTGATCCCAAGGAGCAGGCTCACAAAGCAGTTTCAGACCACTGCCTGCAGATATTTCAACAGACTAAATGTCATTCAAAGAAGCCACCTTGCACATTTAGCTTTGGTGTCGTGGCATGAGAAGCCATGAAGGTGCCTATCAGTGTGCACTCTGGGCACTTCCACTGCCATCCCAACGGGATCACAAAGGACAGGCCTCTGCTTTCAGCGCTACTTAGCTCCTCACTAGCAATGATATCTCAGGAGGACACAGGGTTTTTTCAGGCTCAGGGGCCTCTTACTGGAAGTATAATACCACACAACAAAAATGACCAATTAAAGTGAGGCAGCCGTCTAAATGCAATGTTTTTTCAGTTTTATCAAGGCTTGCTGAGGGCAGTGCTAGCACCCTGCACCAGCATGAGGGATGAGGGCCTGCTCATCTGCTGAAGCCCAGGGGACATTTTGAAACACCTGCATCCAGAGCCATCAGAGCAGTGAGTTGGGGGACGGCCGCCTGCAGTGCAGGATCCTTGGGAGATATTTTAACCCTGTAGGTGGGCTGCCATTTACATCAGGGCTAGCTCTGGGTAACAAATTATCCAAAGTTGCGAGGGACATATATGTTCCACTTAGGGAGGTTCGCCTTTCATGGGGGATGACTTGTATTAAGGGAAGTTGGAAGTCATTTGTTCATTGGCTTTTAAAGGAGTTCCCAGATGTTTCTGTTGATTCAATTCGTCATGTAGCATTTTGGGACTGAGTTAGGGAAAGACTCTATCTTTTGAAAAACTCAGGTAGGGATAAGAGTCGTAAAATTTTACCTCATTTTTTTCATGATTTATACACTTTTCTCAAGGGTTAAATGTTCTAATATTCAAATCATATTTTGAGTTCTGCCCCCGGCATTCCTGAACCCACTGATACCAAGATAAGGGTGAGAGACCGGAACTGGTTTAAAGCACAGACAAGTCACCTGCTGTCTGACATCTTCCTTCCTTCTCTACCCCTTTCCCAGGTCACACAGGCTTGGATTCTACCCTAACCCATTCTCCAGTACCTCTCCTCACTGGATCCCCCTCAGATAGCCCACAAAATGGAGTCCATCCTCTGGAGGGGGTTGTCAATGTCAAACTCCCTCTCACTCCCAGCTCTCTCATCGGGTCTTCCCCGTATTGGGTCCTACCCCTGCATCAGGTACCACCTCTGCATTGGGATCCAGCGCTTCCTTGCCTACTCCCGCTGCCCTACCCCCTCCAACTCAGCCCCTTGCGGATCCCACACTGTCAGAGATGGAAGTGTGAGGGGCGGTAACCGGAAGGCCGCCATCTTGGCTACCAAAGGCCCACAACACCGGGCCTGGCCAGTCACCCCAACGCCCGGCTCCTCTGCCAAAGACCAAGTTCCCTCTTCTGGCTAGGAGAGGGAAGGTTCATCCCACCTTGAGCATGAGCCTGAGGATACTTGGCAAAGGATGCGGAAGCTGGCAGTGGAAGAGGGGGACTGGGAATTGGTAGCTAAAATACAAGGAGCACTGGTGCAGTACCAGAGTGGGGCTAACCCCTGATGGGAAGCTGTCACACACGGGGAGACGAAAGGCCTTTGTAAAGCAGCGAAACACCATGGGAGGGGCTCACCATATTTTAATAATTTGTTAAATGCCACCTTCACTGCTCATGTTATGGTGCCTCACGATCTGCTCCATTTTATGCACATCCTACTTTCTCCCACTGAAATTATTCTGTGGGAAGGAATGGGGAAAAAATAATAAAATAATTATTAAAAGACTATACTAGGGATGACAGGTGGGCACACCTAACACTAGTCCATCTAGGGAGGAAGATTTCACTAAACCTCATTCAATAGACCTTCCTGAGCTCTGTTAGAAGAGATAAAAGTGCTGCAAAGACCGCTCTCAAGCAGACACGCAATGGAACAACACCTACTCTAGATTTCATAGACATTCTGCAAGGACCTGGGCAATCCTTTCTAAAATTTATTGACCACCTTACACAAGCAATAGAGAAGCAAGTTGAACATCCAAAAGCCAGGAAGGTACTTCTTACTAAACTTGCTGAAACAAATGCTAACAACAACCATAAAGACATTTTTCCTTCACTACCCCTTAACTCAAAGCCAACCATTGCACAAATGGTCGAGGCATGCACACTTAGGGCATCCTTACACTGTGATGCCAGCCTAGCTAAGGCTACCAGTCAGGGTGTAGTAGAGGCGCTAGTAGCCTCCCAAGTTATTCCCTGACATACACATGAAAAAGGACCTGGCTTTCAGTGTAGGGAGATGGGGCATTTTCAACAGAATTTTAAAAATACAGGCTATTACCAGGGACCTTCTCGTTGTCACAGTCACTGTCCTCACTGCCCCCCTCGTCCACACGCTTTCCAACGTCATCAAAACCGGTGGCCTGCAGGAAACCCCACACAGACACGGAAAGGCCCCGCGCGATGACACCAAATGCGAGGCCGTTCCGCCCCACTCTCCCCAACATTGTGGAGAACCAGCACAGTGACCTTCTCTGATGCATCGGGACAGCTCGATCGCTGCAGAAAACTCGACAGAAGACAGCTCTGCCCTGGAACCCAAAGGCAGCTGGTAGGGGCCTTTTCAATTCCAATCCATGATATTTATGTTCACCATATTCCAACAGGCAAATACAGGCCTGAAGAACGGCCCAGAGACATTTTGAATTTAACCAACACCAGGGAAGGGATGGAGACACTCACTCTGCTACCTGAGGTACTTGCCTTGACGTCTTTGCAGGAGATAACTGTCCAGGCTCTATACTTAGACTCTCCCCTTTTCATTCCAAAAGGAACAGTTATAGCCAGAGCCATCCTCGTACTGCACATGATCACCACACCAGTTGATCCAATGGTGTTGTGGGCACAGACAACAGGCAGAAACAGACCCATTCCAAAGTGTGCTTTGTCATGTAAAGGGAGAAAGTGATGTCTTTCAGGACTATAAGATACAAGAGCTGATGTCACCATAATTTCCTACTCTGATTGCCTAAAAGAATGGCCCCTGGTTCCAGCTGCTGGGGTAATTATTAGCTACCAGTGGAGCCACCACCAGCTTCTGGACAGTAGCTACAGTAACATTTGCATGAAAGGTCCTGAGGGCACAGTTGCTACAGTAAGATCATTCGTCACCCGGGCACCAATAACAATTTGAGGAAAAGAATTCTTGTCCCAATGAAGGACAAGGCCAGAGATACTATCAACACCTCAAGATTTCTAGACGGGGCCACAGAGCAGCGCGCCACCCTTCAGTTAACCTGGAAGACCAACGACCCCATATGGGTGGATCAGTGGCCCCTCCCAGGCAGAAAGTTAAAGGCCCTGCAGTCCCTCGTGCAGCAGCACCTGACTGTGGGCCACATTGTACCATCTACTAGCCCCTGCAATGTGCCTGTCATTATCATATGAAAGCCTGGCAAAGACGAGAGGTGGCTCCTGCAGGACCTCAGGAAAATCAACGAGGTCATTGATGACATGGGTGCCCTCCAGTCCAGCCTGCCCTCAGCCTCCATGATACCTCGAGTTTGGTAGATAGTCATTATACATATAAATGACTGCTTTTTTTACTTCTCCTGGCACCCCAATGAAAGCCCTTGTTTGCTTTTTCCGTCCCCAAATCGACAGGCACCTTTAGAAAGGTACCAGTGGACTGCATTGCCTCAAGGAATGGAGAAGAGCCCAACTACTTGTCAATGCCTTGCAGCCCAAATTACCTTGCCCAGCCAGAAAAGACATCCTAATGCTATCATTTGTCATTACATGAACGACACAGTAGTTTGTGCAGAAGCTCAAATCATTTTGGATGTTGCAGTACAAGATGTCATCACTGCGGCACAGGAGAAACGTTTTAAGATTGCAGCAGATAAAGTCCAAAAGACAGCCGCTTGGAAGTAGCTCGGCCTAAAAACAACAGAGAGAACCATCACATCCCAAACACTGCACGTCAAGGACAACCCAAAGACTCTGAAAGAAATCCAAACGCTCTGGGGAAGCATCAGTTGGGTACGTTCACTGCTGGGAATCACCACAGATCTCACACCACTGTTCCTGCTGCTCCTCAAACGCAGAGAAGGACTCTTTTCCCTGCAATCACTGACACTGGAGGCTGAAGCAGCTGTACAAAAGGTACCCTTGGTGTTTCAAACTAAACAGGCACACAGTTACCACACTACTTTTCCTTTCACCCTGGCAGTCCTTGGTGTAAGTCCAATATTCCATACATTATTCTTTCAGGGGGACTCAACTATCTCAGATCCCCTGATAATAATGGAATGTGTTTTCAGATCACACCGACCTATTAAAACAGTAACAACCCAACAGAAAGTTATTGCACCACTAATCAGGAAACCTAGAGAGCATCTGTGCTCCCTTGCAGGAACAGACCTTGTGAATACATACTTACTTCACACTCAAGAGCACCTCAATTGGCTACTTCAAACATTTGAACCACTGCAATATGTCTTGGATAGTTTTCATACAGGCAAAGATCACCCACCAATCCTACCACCAAAACATTCCTGTGCTGCTCAGGATGTTTATAATTACCCATGACCTGGCAAGATCCCTTGTAGCCACCTGCTCCAATTGTCAGGAACATGGCCTTGCTTCTGTCAGAGCTTGAGGCAATCCAAGAGGACTAGAGAGTCTCCACATCTGGCAATCAGACATCACACACTAAGCCCCTTTCGGCAGACTAAAGTACATCCATGTCACAATCGACGCCTTTTCCAGTGTGATTTTTGCCTCTGTCCACGCTGGTGAAAAATCCGAAGATGCTATAAAACATTACTTTTTAGTTTTTTCCACCTTAACAGTTCCACAGGAAATTAAAACTGATAATGCTCTTGCTTACACCTTGCACTGATTCCAACAAGTTTCTGACCTCTGGTGTATAAAACACGTCACAGGCATACCACACTCCGCCACAGGACAGTCCATAGCTGAGAGGGCCCACTGATCAATCCAAAGGATCCTTGAGCAACTGAGAGGGGTAATCCAGATATTATCTTCCATTGACAGACTGGCCAAGGCCTTTTATGTATTCAGCTTTTTGAACAACTCATTTATGGAGCCAACTCCCCCCATCATCAGATATTTTACTAATTCAACTGCAGCCCAATAAAAAGAAAAGCCACCTGTGATGATCAAAGACCCTGAATCTAAACAATTTATCTGCACCTTCCCATTAATTACTTGGGAAAGAGAAGATGCCTTTGTCTCTTTACAGCAACATTCCTAAGATGGATCCCAGCAAAACACATAAAAACTCTTTCTGGAAACGGTGTGGCAAACACCAGAGCCACCATCAGAAAAACAGAATGGAAGCCTAAGAGGGACAGCAGCACCCTCAAAAAGAACAAGAAGAAGGACAGAAGATCTCCTAAGCAGCGTTGAACACACACACCAAGACCAAGCTAGCTCAGACACCACTAACCAGGATATATATCTTAACATTTGTAAAGTTATGTTTTAGCATTGATACATGATTCTTCTAATAAGCTGTGTTCACACCCTTGGCTTACAGAAGAGAAAGTTTAGTGGGACCACAACTTAAGTTTCATCTTCTAATTTCTTTATCTGTTTACTTTTCGGCCACCCAAGCCTCCAGATACTGCATCAGCTAAAGTCAGAGCATGCTGCCATTGGTTGCTGCGGAACAGGAATCTGGATGCTCCTCACTGAGCCACATGTTTTCAACTGGTTGCTTCCACAGACAAGCCACAATTTCTTGTCCATGGCTGTCAGGCACTTGAAGGCAGGTGCTTTTTCTACCTGCTGTCACATAGGGAGTCAGTATACCAGGGCATCCAGCTGCTAAAAGATGAAGGAAAAAAGATCCAGATGGAAGGCCACAATGACTGGTTCACTGGACTTTTCAAACACTGGGGTATGAAAGGCTAGTTTTCATCTTTAGTTAAGACTGTTGTGTGGGCTTGGTTTTTTGTATTCATTGTGATAGTTATTTGATCCTTTTTTGCTAAATGTAAGCAAAACTCTATGGCAGAAGCCTTCTTAATAGACAACAAAAAGGGGGGAGATGTGAGGGCCCAGGGCCCTACCATAGGAACTGTAATACCCCAGGGCAAAGTGACCGAGGTAAAAGAGAGACACCGCTCTGAAAGCAACGGTCTCGCCCATGGGCATTTGCAGGCTCATGGTGATGCAGCCCGTTTTGCTGGCATCACCCAGTCCAACTGCTGTATTTTCCTTATATGTACTCGCCAAAGAAAAGTTTTGTTCCTGGTTTACTGTAATACTCCTATGCTGTTCACCCCCATATTGTGTGCCCAGCCCAATTTTGTCTCCATTCCTGGATCCTTGTCAGTGCAATCCACAGTGTTTGGAATTCCACACAAAGATCCCTCAATCGCCTCGTTCACCAGCAGTTTAAGAAGCGTGCTCCCAGATCTGTGAGGGCAGGACCCACACAGAGGTTCCTGTGGACAGGCTGCAACACTGGAACTCAGTGCACCAGGGAACCTGGCCTCTAAGAAAAGGTATGAATCCCATAACCAACCAAAACCAAAGACTTCCATCTCTGAAATTCTTCCCTCCCCGCAGTTCTCATGCCACTTTCCCCATTATTTCTGACGGGGAACGAGGCTCCTCTCTCTCCTTTCTGCAGGTCCAGCCACACGTAAGACGCTGCAGGACTAGCCTGACCCACAAGGCAGTGGGAGAGGACATTTTCTCAGGAACTGTAGAGACAGGACAAGGGGGAATGGGATAAAACTGCAAGAGGTAGAGGAGATTTGTTGATGGGAAGAAGTCCTTTACTCTCAGGGTGCCTGTCCCTGACACAGGGGCCAGTGCAGAAATGCTGTGGATGCTCCATCCCCAGCAACATCCAAGGCCAGGTGGGACAGGGGCCGCAGCAACCTGCTGTGCTGGGAGCTTGCTCAGCATGGAACCACATCATCTTAAGGGTCCCTTCCAAGCCAAACCATTCAAGGATTTGATCATTCTGCCATCCCCATCTCCCACTGAGCAGGGGCCCTGACACTTCAGTGACATCACAGCTCCCACAGGGTTCCAGGTGGAACGTCCAGCACCTGGAAACGAGCACAGCAGACACTTCACCGCCTGCCAAGGGTCAGTTGCTGCTCACCCTGCGCTCTGACCCTCAGCGCTGAGCTGCTGCTGCTGCCTGGGCTATTTCTGCCACCTGCTGTGGAGCGCCAATCCCAGCAGGATGTGCTCTGCTGTGCCCGTGGAGGTACAGTGCCATGCCAGGCAGGGGGCACCCGGCTTGGGCAGGCTGCAGCCATGTGGGAATGGATGGGGTGGGACAGGAAGCCCACTGGGAGATTGTGCTGCCCCTTGCAGGCTGACAGAGACACCGTGGAGGACATGGAAGTGGACCAGGGGCTGGAGGAGGAAGAGATGATGGAGGTGGACTCCTCCTCTACTTCCATGTCCTCCCCTGTTGAGGACATGGAAGTAGACGAGGAGGACACCATCGAAGACATGGAGGTGGATGAGGAGGATAAGACCGAGGAGATGGAATTTGACGTGGAGGATGAGGAGGAGCCCATGGTCCTTGGGTGAATGTGGAGCCCCACGGGTAAGACAGGCAGATGCTTGCCACGCCCTGCCCACACACACACTGGGTCCCCTGACGCCAGGCTGGGGCTGGGCTGGATGGCCCCGCTCAGGGACACGGTGCCCGCAGGGGGCCTGGCTTGTGCTGCCACAAGCACCAGCCCCGGCCTGCCCTGCGCTTGCCTGGGGCCACGCCAGCCCTGCCAGCCCCGGCCCAGCCCCTGGGGCCCAGCTCCCAGCCCTGCTGGGCCCAGTGCTGCCGCCTGAGTCCAGCTCTGCTGCTTCCTTTCTTCCAGGGCGCATGCACATGTTGGCACGGATGCCACTCCCATGTAAATACGTTTAAGAGTTTTGAAGATTTCTGTAAATATGTTTGAAAGTTTAGAAGATTTCTGTAAATATGTTCACTACGTTTGAAGATCTCTGTAAATACGTTTTGAAGATTGTTAGCCCATCGGACCCCATGTAAATACGTTCTGTACATTGTTGTTGTTGTTGTTGTTCTAACAATTGTTATAATGACATATATTCTGTAAATCCTAGATTTGCCGATTATCGGCAAATAAATCCTGTTTCTTTTTAAAACCTGACTTCTCTTGGCCATTCCTTTGGGCACAGGCAGCCTTTGCACAATTGTGGGTTCCACTTGTTCCACGTTCCAGGGGCTGGAGGTCCCTGGGGGTGCTGGCACGGCCACCCCGGGGCTGGGGGTCCCTGTGCACAGGGGCTCCCACTGACACCACTCCTGGCACTGGGCACTGCTGCTCTTCCTGGCCTGGGGCACAGCGCTGTCCCCAAGAGCTCAGCTCTCTCTCACCAGCTCTCACCCAGGGGGCTCTCACACCACTGGCCCCTGCAGCCATGCCACCAAAGCAGGCAGCAAACCTTCAGCCACCCTTCCTGCTGCAGCCACAGGCGCTCCTGGGCCCAGAGCCGCCAGCAGGCCACAGCCATCCAAAATCCACCTGCACGCTCTCAAGGCCACCACAGCCTTGGCAACTGGACCACCTGCATCTGGGCTGTTGCAGGGGCTGATCTTTAAGCCTTGCAGCCTCCAAAGGCCCTGGGCTCTGCTTCCCAGCCTGCTCTGCACTGCCCTGAGCCCGCACTGTTGCAGACACAAAAGCCAAGCCAGGGCATCCTCACCCTGCCCGCACTCCTGCTGCTGCCAGCGGCCACTGGCCCCTGGGCCCCACTCGGGTGACAGCTGCAGGGACAGGGCAGCCTGTGCTGGGCAGGGGGCACGGGGCTTTGGGCCCTGCGGCTGCTGCTGCTGCTGCTGGGGGCCATGGGCCCAACAGGGCCCCGAGCTCAGCCCCTGCCCGGCCAGCTGCCCCCAAAGCCCCACACTCCCCCAGCATCCCGACCACAGCTCCCAGGGGGAAACCCCATGGGCTTCAGGAAAGAAATTCCCCAGAGTGACTAAACCAAGGGGTCCAAGGGGAAGGTCAGCACCAGCTGATGTTTACAGCACCTTGACAAAGGTGGCTGCAGGGCAGCTGAGATCTCCAGGGCCTCTGGCAGTGCCTGCTCTGCACGTGAGCCTGTGGGGCTGCTCCCACTGGGACACAGCACCGGGCTCAGGCCTGCCCTCTGCCCCTCACAGCTGATCCCAAGGAGCAGGCTCACAAAGCAGTTTAAGACTACTGCCTGCAAGTATTTCAATAGACTAAATGTCATTCAAAGAAGCCACCTTGCACATTTAGCTCTATTGTCATGGCATGAGAAGCCATGAAGGTGCCTCTCAATGTGCACTCTGGGCACTTCCACTGCCATCCCAACGGGAACACAAAGGACAGGCCTCTGCTTTCAGCACTGCTGAGCTCCTCACCCAGCAATGAAATCTCAGGAAGACGCAGGAATTATGTGCACCAGAGATTCTGGACTCCAATAAATGGCATGAATTCCACAGGCCATCCAACCCAATGACCTGCATGTCTCTACTTTTTCCTCTTTCTCTCATCCCTCATGTCACTTTCTCCAAAACCTACCATTGCACAAATGGCTGAGGCATCTACCATTAGGGTATCCTTACACCATGATGCCAGCCTAGCTAAGGCTACATTAGTTTGAGCAGAAGCTCAAATCATTTTGGATGTTGCACTACAAGATGTCATCACTGTGGTACAGGAGAAAGGTTTTGAGATTGCAGCAGATAAAGTCCAAAGAGAGCGCCCTGTGGAAGTAGGTCGGCCTAAAAAGCACAGAGAGAACCATCACATCCCTAACACTGCACATCAAGGAAAACCCAAAGACTCTGCCAGAACTCCACATGCTGTGTGGAAGCTGTTTTGATGTCGTGGCAAGAGAAGTCATGAAGTGCTCTGAAAGTGCACTCTGGGCACTTCCACTGCCACCCCAAAGGGAACACAAAGGACAGGCCTCTGCTTCCAGCACTGCTGAGCTCCTCACCCGGCAATGAAATCTCAGGAAGAGGCAGGAATAGAGCTCACCAGAGAACCAGGTCTCCAAAAAATGGCATGAATACAAAAGCCGACACAAACTGAAGTCTTGCATGTCTCTACATTTTCTATCTTCTCTCATCTCTCGGGTCACTTTCCCCATTTTCTCTTACTGGGAACTTGGCTTCTCTCTCTCCTGTCTGCAGGTTAGGCCACACGTGTGACCCAGCAGTAACAGCCTGACCCACAGGGAAGTGAGAGAGGACAAAAGGCCAGGAACTGTAGTGACAGGATAAGGAGGAATGGGATTAAACTGCAAGAGTTGGAAGAGATTTGATGATGGGAAGAAGTCCTTTACTCTCAGGGTGCCTGTCCCTGACACAGGGGCCAGTGCAGAAATGCTGTGGATGCCCCATCCCCAGCAACATCCAAGGCCAGGTGGGACAGGGGCCGCAGCAACCTGCTCTGCTGGGAGCTTGCTCAGCTTGGAACCACATCATCTTTAGGGTCCCTTCCAAGCCAAACCATTCAAGGATTTGACCATTCTGCCATCCCCATCTCCTTCTGCGCAGGGGCCCTGAAACTTCAGTGACATCACAGCTCCCACAGGGTTCCAGGTGGAACGTCCAGAACTTGGAAACGAGCACAGCAGACACTTCACCGCCTGCCAAGGGTCAGTTGCTGCTCACCCTGCACTCTGACCCTCAGCGCTGAGCTGCTGCTGCTGCCTGGGCTATTTCTGCCACCTGCTGTGGAGCGCCAATCCCAGCAGGATGTGCTCTGCTGTGCCCGTGGAGGTACAGTGCCATGCCAGGCAGGGGGCACGCGGCTTGGGCAGGCTGCAGCCATGTGGGAATGGATGGGGTGGGACAGGAAGCCCACTGGGAGATTGTGCTGCCCCTTGCAGGCTGACAGAGACACCGTGGAGGACATGGAAGTGGACCAGGGCCTGGAGGAGGAAGAGATGATGGAGGTGGACTCCTCCTCTACTTCCATGTCCTCCCCTGTTGAGGACATGGAAGTAGACGAGGAGGACACCATCGAGGAGATGGAGGTGGACGTGGAGGATGACATCGAGGAGATGGAAATTGATGTGGAGGATGAGGAGGAGCCCATGGTCCTTGGGTGAATCTGGAGCCTCACAGGTAAGACAGGCAGATGCTTGCCACGCCCTGCCCACACACACACTGGGTCCCCTGACGCCAGGCTGGGGCTGGGCTGGATGGCCCCGCTCAGGGACACGGTGCCCGCAGGGGGCCTGGATTGTGCTGCCACAAGCACCAGCCCCGGCCTGCCCTGCGCTTGCCTGGGGCCACGCCAGCCCTGCCAGCCCCGGCCCAGCCCCTGGGGCCAAGCTCCCAGCCCTGCTGGGCCCAGTGCTGCCGCCTGAGTCCAGCTCTGCTGCTTCCTTTCTTCCAGGGCGCATGCACATGTTGGCACGGATGCCACTCCCATGTAAATACGTTTAAGAGTTTTGAAGATTTCTGTAAATATGTTTGAAAGTTTAGAAGATTTCTGTAAATATGTTCACTACGTTTGAAGATCTCTGTAAATACGTTTTGAAGATTGTTAGCCCATCAGATCCCACGTAAACCCGTTCTGTACATTGTTGTTGTTGTTGTTGTTCTAACAATTGTTATAATGACACATATTCTGTAAATCCTAGATTTGCCGATTATCGGCAAATAAATCCTGTTTCTTTTTAAAACCTGACTTCTCTTGGCCATTCCTTTGGGCACGGGCAGCCTTTGCACACTTGTGGGTTCCACTTGTTCCGCGTTCCTGGGGCTGGAGGTCCCTGAGGGTGCTGGCACGGCCACCCCGGGGCTGGGGGTCCCTGTGCACAGGGGCTCCCACTGACACCACTCCTGGCACTGGGCACTGCTGCTCTTCCTGGCCTGGGGCACAGCGCTGTCCCCAAGAGCTCAGCTCTCTCTCACCAGCTCTCACACAGGGGGCTCTCACAGCACTGGCCCCTGCAGCCATGCCACCAAAGCAGGCAGCAAACCTTCAGCCACCCTTCCTGCTGCAGCCACAGGCGCTCCTGGGCCCAGAGCCGCCAGCAGGCCACAGCCATCCAAAATCCACCTGCACGCTCTCAAGGCCACCACAGCCTTGGCAACTGGGCCACCTGCATCTGGGCTGCTGCAGGGGCTGATCTTTAAGCCTTGCAGCCTCCAAAGGCCCTGGGCTCTGCTTCCCAGCCTGCTCTGCACTGCCCTGAGCCCGCATTTTTCCAGAGACAATAGCCAAGCCAGGGCATCCTCACCCTGCCCGCACTCCTGCTGCTGCCAGCGGCCACTGGCCCCTGGGCCCCACTCGGGTGACAGCTGCAGGGACAGGGCAGCCTGTGCTGGGCAGGGGGCACGAGGCTTTGGGCCCTGCAGCTGCTGCTGCTGCTGCTGCTGCTGCTGCTGCTGCTGGGGGCCATGGGCCCAACAGGGCCCCGAGCTCAGCCCCTGCCCGGCCAGCTGCCCCCAAAGCCCCACACTCCCCGAGCATCCCCATCATAGCTGCCAGGGGTAACTCCCATGGGCTTCAGGAAAGAAATTCCCCATAGTGACTAAACCAAGGGGTCCAAGGGGAAAGTCAGCACCAGCTGATGTTTACAGCACCTTGACAAAGGTGGCTGCAGGGCAGCTGAGATCTCCAGGCCCTCTGGCAGTGCCTGCTCTGCACGTGAGCCTGTGGGGCTGCTCCCAGTGGGACACAGCACCGGGCTCAGGCCTGCCCTCTGCCCCTCACAGCTGATCCCAAGGAGCAGGCTCACAAAGCATTTCCACACCACTTCCTGCAGATATTTCAATAGACTAAATGTCATTCAAAGAAGCCACCTTGCACATTTAGCTTTGGTGTCGTGGCATGAGAAGCCCTGAAGGTGCCTATCAGTGTGCACTCTGGGCACTTCCACTGCCATCCCAACGGGAACACAAAGGACAGGGCTCTGCTTTCAGCACTGCTGTGCTCCTCACCCAGCAATGAAATCTCAGGAAGAGGCAGGAATTATGTGCACCAGAGATTCTGGACTCCAATAAATGGCATGAATTACACAGCCCACCCATACCAATGCCTTGCATGTCTCTACATTTTCTTTCTTCTCTCATTTCTCATGTCACTTTCCCCATTTTCTCTTACTGGGAACTTGGCTTCTCTCTCTCCTGTCTGCAGGTTAGGCCACACGTGTGACCCAGCAGTAACAGCCTGACCCACAGGCAAGTGGGAGAGCCCTCTTGGTCAAGAACTGTAGTGACAGGACAAGGGAGAATGGGAAAAAATGCAAGAGTTGGAAGAGATTTGATGATGGGAAGAAGTCCTTTACTCTCAGGGTGCCTGTCCCTGACACAGGGGCCAGTGCAGAAATGCTGTGGATGCCCCATCCCCAGCAACATCCAAGGCCAGGTGGGACAGGGGCCGCAGCAACCTGCTCTGCTGGGAGCTTGCTCAGCTTGGAACCACATCATCTTTAGGGTCCCTTCCAAGCCAAACCATTCAAGGATTTGATCATTCTGCCATCCCCATCTCCCACCGAGCAGCGGCCCTGAAACTTCAGTGACATCACAGCTCCCACAGGGTTCCAGGTGGAATGTCCAGCACCTGGAAACGAGCACAGCAGACACTTCACCGCCTGCCAAGGGTCAGTTGCTGCTCACCCTGCGCTCTGACCCTCAGCGCTGAGCTGCTGCTGCTGCCTGGGCTATTTCTGCCCCCTGCTGTGGAGCGCCAATCCCAGCAGGATGTGCTCTGCTGTGCCCGTGGAGGTACAGTGCCATGCCAGGCAGGGGGCACCCGGCTTGGGCAGGCTGCAGCCATGTGGGAATGGATGGGGTGGGACAGGAAGCCCACTGGGAGATTGTGCTGCCCCTTACAGGCTGACAGAGACACCGTGGAGGAGATGGAAGTGGACCAGGGCCTGGAGGAGGAAGAGATGATGGAGGTGGACTCCTCCTCTACTTCCATGTGCTCCCCTGTTGAGGACATGGAAGTAGACGAGGAGGACACCATCGAAGACATGGAGGTGGATGAGGAGGATAACACCGAGGATATGGAAGTTGACATGGATGAGGATGAGGAGGAGCCCATGGTCCTTGGGTGAATCTGGAGCCCCACAGGTAAGACAGGCAGATGCTTGCCACGCCCTGCCCACACACACACTGGGTCCCCTGACGCCAGGCTGGGGCTGGGCTGGATGGCCCCGCTCAGGGACACGGTGCCCGCAGGGGGCCTGGCTTGTGCTGCCACAAGCACCAGCCCCGGCCTGCCCTGCGCTTGCCTGGGGCCACGCCAGCCCTGCCAGCCCCGGCCCAGCCTCTGGGGCCCAGCTCCCAGCAATGCTGGGCCCAGTGCTGCCGCCTGAGTCCAGCTCTGCTGCTTCCTTTCTTCCAGAATTCGTGCTCATGATGGCACAGATGCCACTCCTATGTAAATACGTTTGAAAGTTTTGAAGATTTCTGTAAATATGTTCGAAGTATAGAAGTTCCTTGTAAATATGTTTTCTACGTTGGAGGTTTTTTGTAAATACGTTTTGAAGATTGTTAGCCCATCAGATCCCATGTAAATCTCTTCTGAACATTGTTCGTGTTATTGTTGTAACGATTGTTATAACGAAATATCTTGTGTAAATCTTAGATTTGCCGATCTTCGGCAAATAAATCCTGTTTCTTTTTAAAACCTGACTTCTCTTGGCCATTCCTTTGGGCACAGGCAGCCTTTGCACACTGGTGGGTTCCACTTGTTCCGCGTTCCCGGGGCTGGAGGTCCCTGGGGGTGCTGGCACGGCCACCCCGGGGCTGGGGGTCCCTGTGCACAGGGGCTCCCACTGACACCACTCCTGGCACTGGGCACTGCTGCTCTTCCTGGCCTGGGGCACAGCGCTGTCCCCAAGAGCTCAGCTCTCTCTCACCAGCTCTCACCCAGGGGGCTCTCACACCACTGGCCCCTGCAGCCATGCCACCAAAGCAGGCAGCAAACCTTCAGCCACCCTTCCTGCTGCAGCCACAGGCACTCCTGGGCCCAGAGCCTCCAGCAGGCCACAGCCATCCAAAATCCACCTGCACGCTCTCAAGGCCACCACAGCCTTAGCAACTGGGCCACCTACATCTGGGCTGCTGCAGGGGCTGATCTTTAAGCCTTGCAGCCTCCAAAGGCCCTGGGCTCTGCTTCCGAGCCTGCTCTGCACTGCCCTGAGGCCGCATTGTTCCACAGACAAAAGCCAGGCAAGGGCATCCTCACCCTGCCCACACTCCTGCTGCTGCCAGCGGCCACTGGGCCCTGGGCCCCACTCGGGTGACAGCTGCAGGGACAGGGCAGCCTGTGCTGGGCAGGGGGCACGGGGCTTTGGGCCCTGCGGCTGCTGCTGCTGCTGCTGCTGGGGGCCATGGGCCCAACAGGGCCCCGAACTCAGCCCCTGCTCGGCCAGCTGCCCCCAAAGCCCCACACTCCCCCAGCATCCCCATCACAGCTGCCAGGGGGAAATCCCATGGTATTCTCCATAGGCACTTAACCAAGAAATTTTCCATGGGGAAAGTCAGTTCTAGTTTAAACCACCTTGAAAAAGGTGGCTGAAGGGCAACTGAGATCTCCAGGGCCTCTGGCAGTGCCTGCTCTGCACGTGAGCCTGTGGGGCTGCTCCCGCTGGGACACAGCACCGGACTCAGGCCTGCCCTCAGCCCCTCACAGCTGATCCCAAGGAGCAGGCTCGCAAAGCAGTTTCAGACCACTGCCTGTAGATATTTCAAAAGACTACATGTCATTCAAGGAAGGCACCGTGCACATTTAGCTTTGGTGTCGTGGCATGAGAAGCCACGAAGGTGCCTCTCAATGTGCACTCTGGGCACTTCCACCGGCATCCCAAAGCATCACAAAGGACAGGCCTCTGCTTTCAGCACTGCTGAGCTCCTCACTAGCAATGATATCTCAGGAGGACACAGGGTTTTTTCAGGCTCAGGGGCCTCTTACTGCAAGTATAATACCACACTAGAAAAATGACCAATTAAAGTGAGGCAGCCGTCTAAATGCAATGTTTTTTCAGTTTTATCAGGGCTTGCTGAGGGCAGTGCTAGCACCCTGCACCAGCATGAGGGATGAGGGCCAGCTCATCTGCTGAAGCCCAGGGGTCATTTTGAAACACCTGCATCCAGAGCCATCAGAGCAGTGAGTTGGGGGACGGCCGCCTGCAGTGCAGGATCCTTGGGAGATATTTTAGTCCTGTAGGTGGGCCACCATTTACATCAGGGCTAGCTCTGGGTAACAAATTATCCAAAGTTGTGAGGGACATATATGTTCCAGTTAGGGAGGTTCGCCTTTCATGGGGGAAGACTTGTATTAAGGGAAGTTGGAAGTCATTTGTTCATTGTCTTTTAAAGGAGTTCCCAGATATTTCTGTTGATTCAATTCGTCATGTAGCATTTTGGGACTGAGTTAGGGAAAGACTCTATCTTTTGAAAAACTCAGGTAGGGATAAGAGTCGTAAAATTTTACCTCATTTTTCACAGGATTTATACACTTTTCTCAAGGGTTCAATGTTCTAATATTCAAATCATATTTTGAGTTCTGCCCCCGGCATTCCTGAACCCACTGATACAAAGATAAGGGTGAGAGACAGGAACTGCTGTAAAGCACAGACGAGCCACCTGCTGTCTGACATCTTCCCTCCTTCTCTCCCCCTTGCCCAGGTCACACAGGCTTGGATTCTACCCTAACCCATTCTCCAGTACCTCTCCTCACTGGATCCCCCTCAGATAGCCCACAAAATGGAGTCCATCCTCTGGAGGGGGTTGTCAATGTCAAACTCCCTCTCACCCCCAGCTCTCTCATCGGGTCTTCCCCGTATTGGGTCCTACCCCTGCATCAGGTACCACCTCTGCATTGGGATCCAGTGCTTCCTTGCCTACTCCCACTGCCCTACCCCCTCCAACTCAGCCCCTTGCGGATCCCACACTGTCAGAGCTGGAAGTGTGAGGGGTGGTAACCGGAAGGCCGCCATCTTGGCTACCAAAGGCCCACAACACCTGGCCTGGCCAGTCACCCCAACGCCCGGCTCCTCTGCCAAAGACCAAGTTCATTCTTCTGGAGAGGAGAGGGAAGGTTCATCCCACCTTGAGCATGAGCCTGAGGATACTTGGCAAAGGATGCGGAAGCTGGCGGTGGAAGAGGGGGACTGGGAATTGGTAGCTAAAATACAAGGAGCACCTGTGCAGTACCATAGCGGGGCTAACCCCTGATGGGTAGCTGTCACACACGGGGAGATGAAAGGCCTTTGTAAAGCAGCGAAACACCATGGGAGGGGCTCACCATATTTTAATAATTTGATAAATGCCACCTTCACTGCACATGTTATGGTGCCTCACGATCAGCTCCATTTTTTGCACATCCTACTTTCTCCCACTGAAATTATTCTGTGGGAAGGAATGGGGAAAAAAGTAATAAAACAATTATTAAAAGACTATACTAGGGAAGACAGGTGGGCACACCTAACACTCGTCCATCTAGGGAGGAAGATTTCACTAAACCTCATTCCATAGACCTTCCTGAGCTCTGTTAAAAGAAATAAAAGTGCTGCAAAGACAGCTCTCAAGCAGACACCCAATGGAACAACACCTACTCTAGATTTCATAGACATTCTGCAAGGACCTGGGCAATCCTTTCTAAAATTTATTGACCACCTTACACAAGCAATGAAGAAGCAAGGTGAACATCCAAAAGCCAGGAAGGTACTTCTTACTAAACTTGCTGAAACAAATGCTAACAACAAGCATAAAGACATTTTTCCTTCACTACCCCTTAACTCAAAGCCAACCATTGCACAAATGGTCGAGGCATGCACACTTAGGGCATCCTTACACTGTGATGCCAGCCTAGCTATGGCTACCAGTAAGGGTGTAGTAGAGGCGCTAGTAGCCTCCCAAGTTATTCCCTGACATACACATGAAAAAGGACCTGGCTTTCAGTGTAGGGAGATGGGGCATTTTCAACAGAATTTTAAAAATAAAGGCTATTACCAGGGACCTTCTAGTTGTCACAGTCACTGTCCTCACTGCCCCCCTCGTCCACATGCTTTCCAACACCAGCAAAACCGGTGCCCTGCAGGAAGCCCCACACAGACACGGAAAGGCCCCGCACGATGGCACCAAATGCGAGGCCGTTCCGCCCCACTCTCCCCAACATTGTGGAGAACCAGCACAGCGACCTTCTCAGATGCATCGGGACAGCTCGATAGCTGCAGAAAACTCGAGAGAAGACAGCTCTGCCCTGGAACCTAAAGGCAGCTGGTAGGGGCGTTTTCAATTCCAATCCACGATATTTATGTTCACCATTTTCCCACAGGCAAATACAGGCCTGAAGGACGGCCCAGAGACATTTTGATTTTAACCACCACCAGGCAAGGGATGGAGACACTCACTCTACTACCTGAGGTACTCGCCTTGACGTCTTTGCAGGAGATAACTGTCCAGGCTCTATGCTTAGACTCTCCCCTTTTCATTCCAAAAGGAACAGTTATAGCCAGAGCCATCCTCGTACTGCACATGATCACCACACCAGTTGATCCAATGGTGTTGTGGGCACAGACAACAGGCAGAAACAGACCCATTCCAAAGTGTGCTTTGTCATGTAAAGGGAGAAAGTGATGTCTTTCAGGACTATAAGATACAAGAGCTGATGTCACCATAATTTCCTGCTCTGATTGCCTAAAAGAATGGCCCCTGGTTCCAGCTGCTGGGGTAATTATTAGCTACCAGTGGAGCCACTACCAGCTTCTGGACAGTAGCTACAGTAACATTTGCATGAAAGGTCCTGAGGGCACAGTTGCTACAGTAAGATCATTCGTCACCCGGACACCAAAAACAATTTGAGGAAAAGAATTCTTGTCCCAATGAGGGACAAGGCCAGAGATCCTATCAACACCTCAAGATTTCTAGACGGGGCCACAGAGCAGCGAGCCACACTTCAGTCAACCTGGAAGACCAACGACCCCATATGGGTGGATCAGTGGCCCCTCCCAGGCAGAAAGTTAAAGGCCCTGCAGTCCCTCGTGCAGCAGCAGCTGTCTGTGGGCCACATTGTACCATCTACTAGCCCCTGCAATGTGCCTGTCATTATCATATGAAAGCCTGGCAAAGACAAGAGGGGGCTGCTGCAGGACCTCAGGAAAATCAACGAGGTCATTGATGACATGGGTGCCCTCCAGTCCAGCCTGCCCTCAGCCTCCATGATACCTCCAGTTTGGTAGATAGTCGTTATACATATAAATGACTGCATTTTTTACTTCTCCTGGCACCCCAATGAAAGCCCTTGTTTGCTTTTTCCGTCCCCAAATCGACAAGCACCTTTAGTAAGGCACCAGTGGACTGCATTGCCTCAAGGAATGGAGAAGAACCCAACAACTTGTCAATGCCTTGCAGCCCAAATTCTCTCACCCAGCTGGAAATGACATCCTAAAGCTATCATTTTTCATTACATGAACGACACAGTAGTTTGTGCAGAAGTTCAAATCATTTTGGATGTTGCAGTACAAGATGTCATCACTGCGGCACAGGAGAAAAGTTTTAAGATTGCAGCAGATAAAGTCCAAAAGACAGCCGCTTGGAAGTAGCTCGGCCTAAAAACTACAGAGAGAACCATCACATCCCAAACACTGCACATCAAGGACAACCCAAAGACTCTGAAAGAACTCCAAACGCTCTATAGAAGCATCAGTTGGGTACGTTCACTGCTGGGAATCACCACAGATCTCACACCACTGTTCCTGCTGCTCCTTAAACGCAGAGAAGGACTCTTTTCCCTGCAATCACTGACACTGGAGGCCGAAGCAGCTGTACAAAAGGTACCCTGGGTGATTCAAACTAAACAGGCACACAGTTACCACACTACTTTTCCTTTCTCCCTGGCAACCCTTGGTGTAAGTCCAATATTCCATACATTATTCTTCCAGGGGGACTCAACTATCTCAGATCCCCTGATAATAATGGAATGTGTTTTCAGATCACACCGACCTATTAAAACAATAGCAACCCAACAGAAAGTTATTGCACCACTAATCAGGAAAGCTAGAGAGCATCTGTGCTCCCTTGCAGGAACAGACCTTGTGAATATATACTTACTTCTCACTCAAGAGCACCTCAATTGGCTACTTCAAACATTTGAACCACTGCAATATGTCTTGGATAGTTTTCATACAGGCAAAGATCACCCACCAATCCTACCACCAAAACATTCCTGCGCTGCTCAGGTTGTTTATAATTACCCAAGACCTGGCAAGATCCCTTGTAGCCACCTGCCCCAATTGTCAGGAACATGGCCTTGCTTCTGTCATAGCTGGAGGCAATCCAAGAGGACTAGAGAGTCTCCACATCTGGCAATCAGACATCACACACTAAGCTCTTTTGGACAGACTAAAGTACATCCATGTCACAATCGATGCCTTTTCCAGTGTGATTTTTGCCTCTGTCCATGCTGGTGAAAAATCCGAAGATGCTATAAAACATTACTTTTTAGTTTTTTCCACCTTAACAGTTCCACAGGAAATTAAAACTGAAAAGGCTCTTGCTTACACCTTGCACTGATTCCAACAAGTTTCTGACCTCTGGTGTATAAAACATGTCACAGGCATACCACACTCCGCCACAGGACAGTCCATAGCCGAGAGGGCCCACTGATCAATCCAAAGGATCCTTGATCAACTGAGAGGGGTAATCCAGATATTATCTTCCATTGACAGACTGGCCAAGGCCTTTTATGTATTCAGCTTTTTGAACTACTCATTTATGGAGCCAACTCCCCCCATCATCAGATATTTTACTAATTCAACTGCAGCCCAATAAAAAGAAAAGCCACCTGTGATGATCAAAGACCCTGTATCTAAACAATTTATCTGCACCTTCCCATTAATTACTTGGGAAAGAGAAGATGCCTTTGTCTCTTTACAGCAACATTGCTAAGATGGATCCCAGCAAAACACATAAAAACTCTTTCTGGAAACGGTGTGGCAAACACCAGAGCCACCATCAGAAGAACAGAATGGAAGCCTAAGAGGGACAGCAGCACCATCGAAAAGAACAAGAAGAAGGACAGAAGATCTCCTAAGCAGCTGTGGTGGTTTGACCAGGAAGAAGTGGGAATTCTGGGATGCTGTGGTCAAACCAATAGATGTTCGGAGTTTGATACTGGCACCTGGTGTAGCCAGTGGGGTTTGGACACACCTCCGAGAATACACAGGGGTTAAAAAGCAGAGCTCTGGCCCTGGGAAGCTCTCTTGGGACGTCGAGGAGAAGAGGTCAGATCTCCCTCCTCTGTCCAGCCGCTGCTGCTGGGCGGGGGAGGGGCAGCCATGCGGTAGGCCTGGGCCTGGACAGAGATGGGGGTGAGAAGGCCCTCAAAGATGGAAGGGTAGAGGACCCCCAAGAGACATCGGGCAGCCATTCCCCCCCCCAGGAGAGAAAGAGAGGGAGAGTCGGCGAGATGGAATGTGATAGCAGCCGGCCCAGGAGGAGAAAGGGGGGAGAAGGGTGCAGCCCGGCCGGCCGCAGCAGCAGCGCGTGTGAGAGTATCGTCGTTCTGAGACAGGCAGAGACTGAAATTTTTAACCCCTTTCTTTCATGATTGGGGCCTTGCAAGAATGCTGATCCTCCTCGGAGCTGACTAAGAAGGGAGATAAGAGATAAGATGAAACAAGGACCTGGCCCGAAAGACGTAGAGAAGACTGGCTGAGTGAAGAGAGAGATGCTTAGAGTGGCCTTTTGGCTGGGCTTTTCTTGTGGCCATGGACTCAGTTTGTTCCTGTGACACAGAGACTGCACTTAGGGGGAGGCAGTGCCTCAGAACCAGGAGGGTTCATCGTGGAGACCCCTCGGCCCCAGGGGGTTGGAAAAATATGGGGGGGACAGATGTCCCAAAGCAGAGACTGTGCCTTTTTGGAGTGAGACAAGGCATCCTTAAAAGACAACCCTAAAAGCAGCTCTGGTCCATGCACGATAGTGTGAGCACTGAGCATGGAAGGAAGATGTCACAAGCAGCAAAAAGACTTTCCGGCAGTGCCGAGTGACATTGGAAGCACAGAGGTTTCAGCGTGTTTCCAGGGGAAGCCTATGGAACAAGAAGGACTCCTCTCCTCTTCATGAACTGAAGTTTGAGTATACTAAAGTGTGGTGCCAGACTGGGCAGTTGGTGATTTGGGAGAATGTATCGGATTGGGAAATTCAGGTAGTGGAGAAGAGGAAAGTGGTTTTTTTTGTAAAGTTTTCAATTTTTTTTTTCCTTTTCCTTATAGTTTTTCCCTATTTTCCTGTAGTTTAAGTAATAAAGTGTTCTTTATGTTTAAGCTAGAGCCTGTTTTGCTTATTCCTGGTCACATCTCACAGCAGACACCAGGGTGAGGGCATTTTCATGGGGGCACTGGCTCTGTGCCAGGCTCAAACCATGACAGCAGCGTTGAACACACACACCAAGACCAAGCTAGCTCAGACACCACTAACCAGGATATATATCTTAACATTTCTAAAATTATGTTTTAGCATTGATACATGATCCTTCTAATAAGCGGTGTTCACACCCTTGGCTTACAGAAGAGAAAGTTTAGTGGGACCACAACTTAAGTTTCATCTTCTAATTTCTTTATCTGTTTACTTTTAGGCCACCCAAGCCTCCAGATACTACATCAGCTAAAGTCAGAGCATGCTGCCATTGGTTGCTGCTGAACAGGAATCTGGATGCTCCTCACTGAGCCACATGCTTTCAACTGGTTGCTTCCACAGACAAGCCACAATTTCTTGTCCATGGCTGTCAGGCACTTGAAGGCAGGTGTTTTTGCTACCTGCTGTCACATACGGAGTCAGTATACCAGGGCATCCAGCTGCTAAAAGATGAAGGAAACAAGATCCAGATGGAAGGCAACAATGACTGGTTCACTGGACTTTTCAAACACTGGGGTATGAAAGGCTAGTTTTCATCTTTAGTTAAGACTGTTGTGTGGGATTGGTTTTTTGTATTCATTGTGATAGTTATTTGATCCTTTTTTGCTAAATGTCTGCAAAACTCTATGGCAGAAGCCTTCTTAATAGACAACAAAAAGGGGGGAGATGTGAGGGCCCAGGGGCCTACCATAGGAACTGTAATACCCCAGGGCAAAGTGACCGAGGTAAAAGCGAGACACGGCTCTGAATGCAACGGTCTCGCCCATGGGCATTTGAAGGCTCATGGTGATGCAGCACGTTTTGCTGGCATCACCCAGTTCAACTGCTGTATTTTCCTTATATGTACTCGCCAAGGAAAGTTTTGTTCCTGGCTTTCTGTAATACCCCTATGCTGTTCACCCTTATATTGTGTGCCCACCCCAATTTTGTCTCCATTCCTGGATCCTCGTCAGTGCAATCCACAGTGTTTGGAATTCCACACAAAGATCCCTCAATCGCCTCGTTCACCAGCAGTTTAAGAAGCGTGCTGCCAGATCTGTGAGGGCAGGACCCACACAGAGGTTCCTGTGGACAGGCTGCAACACTGAAACTCAGTGCACCAGGGAACCTGGCCTCTAAGAAAAGGCATGAATCCCATAACCCACCAAAACCAAAGACTTCCATCTCTCAAATTCTTCCCTCTACTCTCAGTTCTCATGCCACTTTCCCCATTCTTTCGGAGGAGGAACGAGGCTTCTTTCTCTCTTTTCTGTAGGTCCAGTCACACATGAGACGCTGCAGGAAAAGCCTGACCAACAAGGCAGTGGGAGAGGACATTTTCTCAGGAACTGTAGTGACAGGACAAGGGGGAATGGGATAAAACTGCAAGAGGTAGAGGAGATTTGTTGATGGGAAGAAGTGCTTTACTCTCAGGGTGCCTGTCCCTGACACAGGGGCCAGTGCAGAAATGCTGTGGATGCCCCATCCCCAGCAACATACAAGGCCAGGTGGGACAGGGTGAACAGCAACCTGCTGAGCTGGGACCTTGCTCAGCTTGGAACCACATCATCTTTAGGGTCCCTTCCAAGCCAAACCATTCAAGGATTTGATCATTCTGCCATCCCCATCTCCCTCTGAGCAGCGGCCCTGAAACTTCAGTGACATCACAGCTCCCACAGGGTTCCAGGTGGAACGTCCAGCACCTGGAAACGAGCACAGCAGACACTTCACCGCCTGCCAAGGGTCAGTTGCTGCTCACCCTGCGCTCTGACCCTCAGCGCTGAGCTGCTGCTGCTGCCTGGGCTATTTCTGCCACCTGCTGTGGAGCGCCAATCCCAGCAGGATGTGCTCTGCTGTGCCCGTGGAGGTACAGTGCCATGCCAGGCAGGGGGCACCCGGCTTGGGCAGGCTGCAGCCATGTGGGAATGGATGGGGTGGGACAGGAAGCCCACTGGGAGATTGTGCTGCCCCTTGCAGGCTGACAGAGACACCGTGGAGGACATGGAAGTGGACCAGGGGCTGGAGGAGGAAGAGATGATGGAGGTGGACTCCTCCTCTACTTCCATGTCCTCCCCTGTTGAGGACATGGAAGTAGATGAGGAGGACACCATCGAGGAGATGGAGGTGGACGTGGAAGAGGACATTGAATACATGGAAGTGGACGAGAAGAATGAGGAGGAGCCCATGGTCCTTGGGTGAAGCTGGAGCCCCACAGGTAAGACAGGCAGATGCTTGCCACGCCCTGCCCACACACACACTGGGTCCCCTGACGCCAGGCTGGGGCTGGGCTGGATGGCCCCGCTCAGGGACACGGTGCCCGCAGGGGGCCTGGATTGTGCTGCCACAAGCACCAGCCCCGGCCTGCCCTGCGCTTGCCTGGGGCCACGCCAGCCCTGCCAGCCCCGGCCCAGCCCCTGGGGCCCAGCTCCCAGCCCTGCTGGGCCCAGTGCTGCCGCCTGAGTCCAGCTCTGCTGCTTCCTTTCTTCCAGGACTAACGCACATGATGGCACAGATGCCACACCTTTGTAAATATGTTTGGAAGTTTTGAAGAATTCTGTAAATACGTTCGAAAAGTTAGAAGATTTCTGTAAATACGTTCGCTACATTTCAAGTTGACTGTAAATACGTTTTGAAGACTGTTAGCCCATCGGAGCCCATGTAAATACGTTCTGTACATCGATGCTATTGTTGTTATAACAATTGTTATAATGACACATATTCTGTAAATCCTAGATTTGCCGACTATCGGCAAATAAATCCTGTTTCTTTTTAAAACCTGACTTCTCTTGGCCATTCCTTTGGGCACGGGCAGCCTTTGCACACTTGTGGGTTCCACTTGTTCCGCGTTCCCGGGGCTGGAGGTCCCTGCGGGTGCTGGCACGGCCACCCTGGGGCTGGGGGTCCCTGTGCACAGGGGCTCCCACTGACACCACTCCTGGCACTGGGCACTGCTGCTCTTCCTGGCCTGGGGCACAGCGCTGTCCCCAAGAGCTCAGCTCTCTCTCACCAGCTCTCACACAGGGGGCTCTCACACCACTGGCCCCTGCAGCCATGCCACCAGAGCAGGCAGCAAACCTTCAGCCACCCTTCCTGCTGCAGCCACAGGCACTCCTGGGCCCAGAGCCGCCAGCAGGCCACAGCCATCCAAAATCCACCTGCACGCTCTCAAGGCCACCACAGCCTTGGCAACTGGGCCACCTGTATCTGGGCTGCTGCAGGGGCTGATCTTTAAGCCTTGCAGCCTCCAAAGGCCCTGGGCGCTGCTTCCCAGCCTGCTCTGCACTGCCCTGAGCCCGCATTGCTCCACAGACAAAAGCCAAGCCAGGGCATCCTCACCCTGCCCGCACTCCTGCTGCTGCCAGCGGCCACTGGGCCCTGGGCCCCACTCGGGTGACAGCTGCAGGGTCAGGGCAGCCTGTGCTGGGCAGGGGGCACGGGGCTTTGGGCCCTGTGGCTGCGGCTGCTGCTGCTGCTGCTGTTGCTGCTGCTGCTGGGGGTCATGGGCCCAACAGGGCCCCGAGCTCACCCCCTGCCCGGCCAGCTGCCCCCAAAGCCCCACACTCCCCCAGCATCCCGACCACAGCTCCCAGGGGGAAATCCCATGGGCTTCAGGAAAGAAATTCCCCAGAGTGACTAAACCAAGGGGTCCAAGGGGAAAGTCAGCACCAGCTGATGTTTACAGCACCTTGACAAAGGTGGCTGAAGGGCAACTGAGATCTCCAGGGCCTCTGGCAGTGCCTGCTCTGCACGTGAACCTGTGGGGCTGCTCCCACTGGGACACAGCACCGGGCTCAGGCCTGCCCTCTGCCCCTCACAGCTGATCCCAAGGAGCAGGCTCACAAAGCAGTTTCAGACCACTGCCTGCAGATATTTCAACAGACTAAATGTCATTCAAAGAAGCCACCTTGCACATTTAGCTCTGGTGTCGTGGCATGAGAAGCCATGAAGGTGCCTCTCAATGTGCACTCTGGGCACTTCCACTGCCATCCCAACGGGAACACAAAGGACAGGCCTCTGCTTTCAGCACTCCTGAGCTCCTCACCCAGCAATGAAATCTCAGGAAGAGGCAGGAATTATGTGCACCAGAGATTCTGGACTCCAATAAATGGCATGAATTCTACAGGCCATCCAACCCAATGACCTGCATGTCTCTACTTTTTCCTCTTTCTCTCATCCCTCATGTCACTTTCTCCAAAACCTACCATTGCACAAATGGCTGAGGCATCTACCATTAGGGTATCCTTACACCATGATGCCAGCCTAGCTAAGGCTACATTAGTTTGAGCAGAAGCTCAAATCTTTTTGGATGTTGCACTACAAGATGTCATCACTGTGGTACAGGAGAAAGGTTTTGAGATTGCAGCAGATAAAGTCCAAAGAGAGCGCCCTGTGGAAGTAGCTTGGCCTAAAAAGCGCAGAGAGAACCATCACACCCCAAACACTGCACATCAAGGAAAACCCAAAGACTCTGCCAGAACTCCACATGCTGTGTGGAAGCTGTTTTGATGTCGTGGCATGAGAAGTCATGAAGTGCTCTGGAAGCGCACTCTGGGCACTTCCACTGCCACCCCAAAGGGAACACAAAGGACAGGCCTCTGCTTTCAGCACTGCTGAGCTCCTCACCCAGCAATGAAGTCTCAGGAAGAGGCAGGAATTGAGCGCACCAGAGAGCCTGGACTCTAGTAAACGGCATGAATCCCACAGCCCACCCAAACCAATGTCTTGCATGTCTCTACATTTTCCGTCTTCTCTCATCTCTCGGGTCACTTTCCCCATTTTCTCTTACTGGGAACTTGGCTTCTCTCTCTCCTGTCTGCAGCTTAGGCCACACGTGTGACCCAGCAGTAACAGCCTGACCCACAGGCAAGTGGGAGAGCCCTCTTGGTCAAGAACTGTAGTGACAGGACAAGGGAGAATGGGACAAAACTGCAAGAGTTGGAAGAGATTTGATGATGGGAAGAAGTCCTTTACTCTCAGGGTGCCGGTCCCTGACACAGGGCCCAGTGCAGAAATGCTGTGGATGCCCCATCCCCAGCAACATCCAAGGCCAGGTGGGACAGGGTGCGCAGCAACCTGCTGTGCTGGGAGCTTGCTCAGCTTGGAACCACATCATCTTTAGGGTCCCTTCCAAGCCAAACCATTCAAGGATTTGATCATTCTGCCATCCCCATCTCCCTCTGCGCAGGGGCCCTGAAACTTCAGTGACATCACAGCTCCCACAGGGTTCCAGGTGGAACGTCCAGGACCTGGAAACGAGCACAGCAGACACTTCACCGCCTGCCAAGGGTCAGTTGCTGCTCACCCTGCGCTCTGACCCTCAGCGCTGAGCTGCTGCTGCTGCCTGGGCTATTTCTGCCACCTGCTGTGGAGCGCCAATCCCAGCAGGATGTGCTCTGCTGTGCCCGTGGAGGTACAGTGCCATGCCAGGCAGGGGGCACCCGGCTTGGGCAGGCTGCAGCCATGTGGGAATGGATGGGGTGGGACAGGAAGCCCACTGGGAGATTGTGCTGCCCCTTGCAGGCTGACAGAGACACCGTGGAAGAGATGGAAGTGGACCAGGGCCTGGAGGAGGAAGAGATGATGGAGGTGGACTCCTCCTCTACTTCCATGTCCTCCCCTGTTGAGGACATGGAAGTAGACGAGGAGGACACCATCGAAGAGATGGAAGTGGATGAGGAGGATGACACCGAGGAGATGGAAGTTGACATGGAGGATGAGGAGGAGCCCATGGTCCTTGGGTGAATGTAGAGCCCCACGGGTAAGACAGGCAGATGCTTGCCACGCCCTGCCCACACACACACTGGGTCCCCTGACGCCAGGCTGGGGCTGGGCTGGATGGCCCCGCTCAGGGACACGGTGCCCGCAGGGGGCCTGGCTTGTGCTGCCACAAGCACCAGCCCCGGCCTGCATGCGCTTGTCTGGGGCCACGCCAGCCCTGCCAGCCCCGGCCCAGCCCCTGGGGCCCAGCTCCCAGCCCTGCTGGGCCCAATGCTGGCGGCTGAGTCCAGCTCTGCTGCTTCCTTTCTTCCAGGGCGCATGCTCATGATGGCACAGATTCCATTCCCATGTAAATACGTTTAAGAGTTTTGAAGATTTCTGTAAATATGTTTGAAAGTTTAGAAGATTTCTGTAAATATGTTCACTACGTTTGAAGATCTCTGTAAATACGTTTTGAAGACTGTTAGCCCATTGGACCCCATGTAAATACGTTCTGTACATTGTTGTTGTTGTTGTTATAACAATTGTTATAATGACACATATTCTGTAAATCCTAAATTTGCCGATTATCAGCAAATAAATCCTGTTTCTTTTTAAAACCTGACTTTTCTTGGCCGTTCCTTTGGGCACGGGCAGCCTTTGCACAATTGTGGGTTCCACTTGTTCCGCGTTCCCGGGGCTGGAGGTCCCTGCGGGTGCTGGAACGGCCACCCCGGGGCTGGGGGTCCCTGTGCACAGGGGCTCCCACTGACACCACTCCTGGCACTGGGCACTGCTGCTCTTCCTGGCCTGGGGCACAGCGCTGTCCCCAAGAGCTCAGCTCTCTCTCACCAGCTCTCACACAGGGGGCTCTCACAGCACTGGCCCCTGCAGCCACGCCACCAAAGCAGGCAGCAAACCTTCAGCCACCCTTCCTGCTGCAGCCACAGGCAATCCAGGGCCCAGAGCCGCCAGCAGGCCACAGCCATGCAAAATCCACCTGCACGCTCTCAAGGCCACCACAGCCTTGGCAACAGGGCCACCTGCATCTGGGCTGCTGCAGGGGCTGATCTTTAAGCCTTGCAGCCTCCAAAGGCCCTGGGCTCTGCTTCCCAGCCTGCTCTGCACTGCCCTGAGCTCGCATTGTTCCAGAGACAAAAGCCAAGCCAGGCCATCCTCACCCTGCCCGCACTCCTGCTGCTGCCAGCGGCCACTGGCCCCTGGGCCCCACTCGGGTGACAGCTGCAGGGACAGGGCAGCCTGTGCTGGGCAGGGGGCACGGGGCTTTGGGCCCTGCGGCTGCTGCTGTGGCTGCTGCTGCTGCTGCTGCTGCTGGGGGCCATGGGCCCAACAGGGCCCCGAGCTCAGCCCCTGCCCGGCCAGCTGCCCCCAAAGCCCCACACTCCCCCAGCATCCCCATCACAGCTGCCAGGGGGAAATCCCACGGGCTTCAGGAAAGAAATTCCCCAGAGTGACGAAACCAAGGGGTCCAAGGGGAAGGTCAGCATCAGCTGATGTTTCCAGCACCTTGACAAAGGTGGCTGAAGGGCAGCTGAGATCTCCAGGCCCTCTGGCAGTGCCTGCTCTGCACGTGAGCCTGTGGGGCTGCTCCCAGTGGGACACAGCATCGGGCTCAGGCCTGCCCTCAGCCCCTCACAGCTGATCTCAAGGAGCAGGCTCACAAAGCAGTTTCAGACCAGTGCCTGCAGATATTTCAAAAGACTAAATGTCATTCAAAGAAGCCACCTTGCACATTTAGCTTTGGTGTCGTGGCATGAGAAGCCACGAAGGTGCCTCTCAATGTGCACTCTGGGCACTTCCACCGGCATCCCAAAGGCATCACAAAGGACAGGCCTCTGCTTTCAGCACCACTGAGCTCCTCACTAGCAATGATATCTCAGGAGGACACAGGGTTTTTTCAGGCTCAGGGGCCTCTTACTTGAAGTATAATACCACACAACAAAAATGACCAATTAAAGTGAGGCAGCCGTCTAAATGCAATGTTTTTTCAGTTTTATCAGGGCTTGCTGAGGGCAGTGCTAGCACCCTGCACCAGCATGAGGGATGAGGGCCAGCTCATCTGCTGAAGCCCAGGGGACATTTTGAAACACCTGCATCCAGAGCCATCAGAGCAGTGAGTTGGGGGACGGCCGCCTGCAGTGCAGGATCCTTGGGAGATATTTTAGTCCTGTAGGTGGGCCGCCATTTACATCAGGGCTAGCTCTGGGTAACAAATTATCCAAAGTTGCGAGGGACATATATGTTCCACTTAGGGAGGTTCGCCTTTCATGGGGGAAGACTTGTATTAAGGGAAGTTGGAAGTCATTTGTTCAATGTCTTTTAAAGGAGTTCCCAGATATTTCTGTTGATTCAATTCGTCATGTAGCATTTTGGGACTGAGTTAGGGAAAGACTCTATCTTTTGAAAAACTCAGGTAGGGATAAGAGTCGTAAAATTTTACCTCATTTTTCACAGGATTTATACACTTTTCTCAAGGGTTCAATGTTCTAATATTCAAATCATATTTTGAGTTCTGCCCCCGGCATTCCTGAACCCACTGATACAAAGATAAGGGTGAGAGACAGGAACTGCTGTAAAGCACAGACGAGCCACCTGCTGTCTGACATCTTCCCTCCTTCTCTCCCCCTTGCCCAGGTCACACAGGCTTGGATTCTACCCTAACCCATTCTCCAGTACCTCTCCTCACTGGATCCCCCTCAGATAGCTCACACAATGGAGTCCATCCTCTGGAGGGGGTTGTCAATGTCAAACTCCCTCCCACCCCCAGCTCTCTCATCGGGTCTTCCCCGTATTGGGTCCTACCCCTGCATCAGGTACCCCCTCTGCATTGGGATCCAGCGCTTCCTTGCCTACTCCCGCTGCCCTACCCCCTCCAACTCAGCCCCTTGCGGATCCCACACTGTCAGAGATGGAAGTGTGAGGGGCGGTAACTGGAAGGCCGCCATCTTGGCTACCAAAGGCCCACAACACCGGGCATGGCCAGTCACACCAAGGCCTCGCTCCTCTGCCAAAGACCAAGTTCATTCTTCTGGAGAGGAGAGGGAAGGTTCATCCCACCTTGAGCATGAGCCTGAGGACACTTGGCAAAGGATGCGGAAGCTGTCAGCGGAAGAGGGGGACTGGGAATTGGTAGCTAAAATACAAGCAGCACCGGTGCAGTACCATAGCGGGGATAACCCCTGATGGGAAGCTGTCACACACGGGGAGATGAAAGACCTTTGTAAAGCAGCGAAACACCATGGGAGGGGCTCACCATATTTTAATAATTTGTTAAATGCCACCTTCACTGCACATGTTATGTTGCCTCACGATCTGCTCCATTTTATGCACATCCTACATTCTCCCACTGAAATTATTCTGTGGGAAGGAATGGGGAAAAAATAATAAAATAATTATTAAAAGACTATACTAGGGAAGACAGATGGGCACACCTAACACTAGTCCATCTAGGGAGGAAGATTTCACTAAACCTCATTCAATAGACCTACCCTGAGCTCTGTTAAAAGAGATAAAAGTGCTGCAAAGACAGCTCTCAAGCAGACACCCAATGGAACAACACCTACTCTAGATTTCATAGACATTCTGCAAGGACCTGGGCAATCCTTCCCAAAATTTATTGACCACCTTACACAAGCAATAGAGAAGCAAGCTGAACATCCAAAAGCCAGGAAGGTACTTCTTACTAAACTTGCTGAAACAAATGCTAACAACAACCATACAGACATTTTTCCTTCACTACCCCTTAACTCAAAGCCAACCATTGCACAAATGGTCGAGGCATGCACACTTAGGGCATCCTTACACTGTGATGCCAGCCTAGCTAAGGCTACCAGTCAGGGTGTAGTAGAGGCGCTAGTAGCCTCCCAAGTTATTCCCTAACATACACATGAAAAAGGACCTGGCTTTCAGTGTAGGGAAATGGGGCATTTTCAACAGAATTTTAAAAATAAAGGCTATTACCAGGGACCTTCTCGTTGTCACAGCCACTGTCCTCACTGCCCCCTCGTCCACATGCTTTCCAACCTCATCAAAACCGGTGGCCTGCAGGAAACCCCACACAGACACGGAAAGGCCTCGCACGATGACACCACATGCGAGGCCGTTCCGCCCCACTCTCCCCAACATCGTGGAGAACCAGCTCAGCAACCTTCTCTGATGCATCGGGACAGCTCGACAGCTGCAGAAAACGCGACAGAAGACAGCTCTTCCCTGGAATCTAAAGGCAGCTGGTAGGGGCGTTTTCAATTCCAATCCACAATATTTATGTTCACCATATTCCAACAGGCAAATACAGTCCTGAAGGACGGCCCAGAGACATTTTGATTTTAACCAACACCAGGGAAGGGATGGAGACACTCACTCTACTACCTGAGGTACTCGCCTTGACGTCTTTGCAGGAGATAACTGTCCAGGCTCTATGCTTAGACTCTCCCCTTTTCATTCCAAAAGGAACAGTTATAGCCAGAGCCATCCTCGTACTGCACATGATCACCACACCAGTTGATCCAATGGTGTTGTGGGCACAGACAACAGGCAGAAACAGACCCATTCCAAAGTGTGCTTTGTCATGTAAAGGGAGAAAGTGATGTCTTTCTGGACTATAAGATACAAGAGCTGATGTCACCATAATTTCCTGCTCTGATTGCCTAAAAGAATGGCCCCTGGTTCCAGCTGCTGGGGTAATTATTACCTACCAGGGGAGCCACTACCAGCTTCTGGAGTCACAGTAACATCTGCATGGAAGGTCCTGAGGGCACAGTTGCTACAGTAAGATCTTTTGTCACCCGAGCACCAATAACAATTTGAGGAAAAGACCTCTTGTCCCAAAGGGGGACAAGGCCAGAGATCCTATCAACACCTCAAGATTTCTAGACGGGGCAACGCGCCACCCTTCAGTTAACCTGGAAGACCAACGACCCCATATGGGTGGATCAGTGCCCCCTCCCAGGCAGAAAGTTAAAGGCCCTGCAGTCCCTCGTGCAGCAGCAGCAGCTGTCTGTGGGCCACATTGTACCATCTACTAGCCCCTGCAATGTGCCTGTCATTATCATATGAAAGCCGGGCAAAGACAAGAGGGGGCTGCTGCAGGACCTCAGGAAAATCAACGAGGTCATTGATGACATGGGTGCCCTCCAGTCCAGCCTGCCCTCAGCCTCCATGATACCTCAGATTGCCGACGGGGCGGCGTGCCGTAGTTGCGGGTGCATCTTTTGGAGTCCTCCTATTTTTCGGATATCTTGTTCGCCATTTTGGCTGTGATTGATGGAGCCTGAGCATAGGAAGAGCATTGCTTTGAAGATTGCATGGGTTGAGATGTGAAGGAACGCTAGTTCAGGGAGGTTTAGTCCAATTGTACCTATGATTACACTGTTATTGTCAGATGGTTGATATAGATCTTATTGACTACTTTTTTGATGCCGCATGCATCCAAATGACACCCCCTTGGTTTGCCTTTTCCGTCACTAAATCGACAAGCACCTTTACAGAGGTACCAATGGACTGTATTGCCTCAAATAATGAAGAGTAGCCCAAATATTTGTCAATCGCTTGAAGTCCAAATTCGCTCGCCCTAATGCTAATCATTTTTTGTTATATGGACCACTAAATGAACATCCTAATGCTATCATTTTGCATTACATGGACGACACAGTCGTTTGTGCAAGAGCTCAAATCATTTTGGATGTTGCAGTACAAGATGTCATCACTGCGGTAAAGGAGAAAGGTTTTAAGATTGTAGCAGATAAAGTTAAAGGACAGCCCCTTGGAAGTGTCTTGGCCTAAAAACTGCAGAGAGAACCATCACATCCCAAACACTGCACATCAAGGGCAACCCAAAGACTCTGCCAGAACCCCAAACGCTCTGTGGAAGCATCAGTTGGGTACATTCACTGCTGGGAATCACCACAGAAGATCTCATGCCACTGTTCCTGCTCCTTAAAGGCAGTGAAGGATCTCGATTCCAGTGATCACTGACACTGGAGGCAGAAGCAGCTGTAACAAAGGTATCCTGGGTGATTCAAACTAAACACGCTCACAGATACCTCCCTAATTTTCCTTTCTCCCTGGCAATGCTTGGTGAAAGTCCAATATTCCATGCATTATTTTTTCGGGGGCACTCAACAATCTCAGATCCCCTCATAGAAATTGAATGCATTTTCAGAACACAACAACCCACTAAAATGATAACAACCCAACAGAAAGGTATTGCACCACTAATCAGGAAAGCTAGAGAGCGTCTGTGCTCCCTTGCAGGAACAGACCTTGTGAATATATACTTACTTCTCACACAAGAGCCCCTCAATTGCCTACTTCAAACATCTGAAACACTGCAATATGCCTTAGATCGTTTTTACACAGGCTAGGATCAGCCACCAATTCTACCACCAAAACATTCCTGCGCTGCTCAGGCTGTTCAAAAACACCCGACACCCAGCAAGATCCCATGTAACCACCTGCCCCAATTGTCAGGAACATGGCCTTGCTTCTGTCAGAGCTTGAGGCAATCCAAGAGGACTAGAGAGTCTCCACATCTGGCAATCAGACATCACACACTAAGCCCCTTTCGGCAGACTAAAGTACATCCATGTCACAATCGATGCCTTTTCCAGGGCGGTTTTCACCTCTGCCCATGCTGGTGAAAAATCAGAAGATGCTATAAAACATTACTTTTTCCTTTATTCCACCTTAGCAATTCCACAGGAAATTAAAACTGATAATGCACTTGCTTTTACCCTGCACTGATTCCAACAAGTTTCTGACCACTGTGGTATGAAACATGTCACAGGCATATCACACTCCGCCAGTCCATAGCCAAGAGGGCCCACTGATCAATCCAAAGGATCCTTGAGCAACTGAGAGGGGTAATCCAGATATTATCTTCCATTGACAGACTGGCCAAGGCCTTTTATGTACTCAATTTTTTTAACAACACATTTATGGAGCCAACTCCCCCAGTCATCATGCATTTTAGTAATTCAACTGCAGCCCAATTAAAAGAAAAGCTGCCTGTGTTGCTCAAAGACCCTGAATCTAAACAAATTATGGGCACCTTCCCAGTAATTACTTGGGAAAGAGAAGATGCCCTTGTCTCTACAGAAACCCACCTAAGATCCATCCCAGCAAAATACATAACAACTCTTTCTGGGAACCGCGAGGCAAACACCTGAGCCACCATCAGAAGAACAGAATGGAAGCCTAAGAGTGACAACAGCAGCCTGGAAAAGAACAAGAAGGACAGAAGAAGATCTCCTAAGCAGCGTTGACCACACACACCAAGACCAAGATAGCTCAGACACCACTAACTAGGATATATGAATTAACATTTGTAAAAGCTGTATTTTAGCATTGATATAAGATTCTTCTAATAAGCTGTGTTCCCACCCTTGGCTTACAGAAGAGAAAGTTTAGTATGACCTGAATTTACGTTTCATCTTCTACTCACTTTATCTGTTTACTTTTAGGACACCAAAGCCTCCAGATAAAAATTTGCTAAAGTCAGAGGATGCTGCCATTGGTTGCCGCTGCAGCAGGAATCTGGATGCTCCTCACTGAGCCACATGCCTTCAGCTGGGTGCTTCCACAGACAAGCCACAATTTCTTGTCCATGGCCATGCCTGTCAGGCACTTGAAGGCATGTGTTTTTTCTACCTGCTGTCATATAGGGAGTCAGTATATCAGGGCATGCAGCTGCTAAAAATCAAGGAAAGAAGATCCAGATGGAAGGCAACAACAACTGGTTCACTGGACTTTTTAAACACGGGGGGATGAAAGGCTGACTTTCATGTTTAGTTAAGACTGTTTTATGTGACTTTGTTTATTGTATTCATTGTATTGGTTATTTAATCCATTATGCTAAATGCCTGCAAAACTCTATGGCAGAAGCCTTCTTTATAGACATCAAAAAGGGGAAGTTCTGGGGCCGAAGGGCCGACCATTGGAGCTGTAATACCTCTGGGCAAAGTGACCAAGGTAAAAGAGAGACATTGCTCTGAATGCAATGGTCTCGCCCATGGGCATTTTCAGGTTCCTGGTGATGCAGCCCGTTTTGTTGGTATCTCCCAGTTCAACTGCTGTATTTTTCTTATATGTACTCACTCGAGAATGTTCTCCCCTCTCTTATACAATTTTGGACCTGCTTTACAACAATGCTACCTTGATTTCCCTCCCCCCATTTTCCCGCTGTGTGCGCAGCCCCATTTTCTCTCCCTTCCTGGACCGTCGTCAGTGTAATCCACTGAAGTGTTTGCAGTTCCACACAAAGATTCCTCTCTCACTTCGTTCACCAGCAGTTGAGGCAAGCATGCTCCCAGCTCTGGGAATGCAGGTCCCTCAAAGAGGCTGACTGTGGACGGGCAGAAACACGTGAATTGAGTACACAAGGGAACCTGGCCTCTAATAAAAGGCATGAATCCCACAGCACACCCAATGTAAAGCCTTGCATGTCTCTACATTTTCTGTCTTCTCTCATCTCTCGGGTCACTTTCCCCATTTTCTCTTACTGGGAACTTGGCTTCTCTCTCTCCTGTCTGCAGGTTAGGCCACACGTGTGACCCAGCAGTAACACCCTGAGCCACAGGGAAGTGGGAGAGCCCCCTTGGTCAAGAACTGTAGTGACAGGACAAAGGAGAGTGGGATAAAACTGCAAGAGTTAGAAGAGACTTGATGATGGGAAGAAGTCCTTTACTCTCAGGGTGCCTGTCCCTGACACAGGGGCCAGTGCAGAAATGCTGTGGATGCCCCATCCCCAGCAACATCCAACGCCAGGTGGGACAGGGGCCGCAGCAACCTGCTCTGCTGGGACCTTGCTCAGCTTGGAACCACATCATCTTTAGGGTCCCTTCCAAGCCAAACCATTCAAGGATTTGATCATTCTGCCATCCCCATCTCCCACTGAGCAGCGGCCCTGAAACGTCAGTGACATCACAGCTCCCACAGGGTTCCAGGTGGAACGTCCAGGACCTGGAAACGAGCACAGCAGACACTTCACCGCCTGCCAAGGGTCAGTTGCTGCTCAACCTGCGCTCTGACGCTCAGCGCTGAGCTGCTGCTACTGCCTGGGCTATTTCTGCCACCTGCTGTGGAGCGCCAATCCCAGCAGGATGTGCTCTGCTGTGCCCGTGGAGGTACAGTGCCATGCCAGGCAGGGGGCACCCGGCTTGGGCAGGCTGCAGCCATGTGGGAATGGATGGGGTGGGACAGGAAGCCCACTGGGAGATTGTGCTGCCCCTTGCAGGCTGACAGAGACACCGTGGAGGACATGGAAGTGGACCAGGGGCTGGAGGAGAAAGAGATGATGGAGGTGGACTCTTCCTCTACTTCCATGTCCTCCCCTGTTGAGGACATGGAAGTAGACGAGGAGGACACCATCGAGGAGATGGAGGTGGATGGAGAGGATGACATCGAGGATATGGAAGTTGACGTGGAGGATGAGGAGGAGCCCATGGTCCTTGGGTGAAGCTGGAGCCCCACAGGTAAGACAGGCAGATGCTTGCCACGCCCTGCCCACACACACACTGGGTCCCCTGACGCCAGGCTGGGGCTGGGCTGGATGGCCCCGCTCAGGGACACGGTGCCTGCAGGGGGCCTGGATTGTGCTGCCACAAGCACCAGCCCCGGCCTGCCCTGCGCTTGCCTGTGGCCACGCCAGCCCTGCCAGCCCCGGCCCAGCCCCTGGGGCCCAGCTCCCAGCCCTGCTGGGCCCAGTGCTGCCGCCTGAGTCCAGCTCTGCTGCTTCCTTTCTTCCAGGGCACACGCAAATGATGGCACAGATGCCACGACTTTGTAAATACGTTTGACAGTTTTGAAGATTCCTGTAAATACGTTTGAAAGTTTAGAAGATTTTTGTAAATACGTTCACTACGTTTCAAGTTCCCTGTAAATACGTTTTGAAGACTGTTAGCCCATTGGACCCCATGTAAATACGTTCTGTACATTGTTGTTGTTGTTGTTATAACAATTGTTATAATGACACATATTCTGTAAATCCTAGATTTGCCGATTATCGGCAAATAAATCCAGTTTGTTTTTAAAACCTGACTTCTCTTGGCCATTCCTTTGGGCACAGGCAGCCTTTGCACACTTGTGGGTTCCACTTGTTCCGCGTTCCCGGGGCTGGAGGTCCCTGGGGGTGCTGGCACGGCCACCCCGGGGCTGGGGGTCCCTGTGCACAGGGGCTCCCACTGACACCACTCCTGGCACTGGGCACTGCTGCTCTTCCTGGCCTGGGGCACAGCGCTGTCCCCAAGAGCTCAGCTCTCTCTCACCAGCTCTCACACAGGGGGCTCTCACAGCACTGGCCCCGGCAGCCATGCCACCAAAGCAGGCAGCAAACCTTCAGCCACCCTTCCTGCTGCAGCCACAGGCACTCCTGGGCCCAGAGCCGCCAGCAGGCCACAGCCATCCAAAATCCACCTGCACGCTCTCAAGGCCACCACAGCCTTGGCAACTGGGCCACCTGCATCTGGGCTGCTGCAGGGGCTGATCTTTAAGCCTTGCAGCCTCCAAAGGCCCTGGGCTCTGCTTCCCAGCCTGCTCTGCACTGCCCTGAGCCCGCATTGTTCCACAGACAAAAGCCAAGCCAGGGCATCCTCACCCTGCCCGCACTCCTGCTGCTGCCAGCGGCCACTGGGCCCTGGGCCCCACCCGGGTGACAGCTGCAGGGACAGGGCAGCCTGTGCTGGGCAGGGGGCACGAGGCTTTGGGCCCTGCAGCTGCTGCTGCTGCTGCTGCTGCCGCTGCTGCTGCTGCTGCTGGGGGCCATGGGCCCAACAGGGCCCCGAGCTCAGCCCCTGCCCGGCCAGCTGCCCCCAAAGCCCCACACTCCCCCAGCATCCCCATCACAGCTGCCAGGGGGAAATCCCATGGGCTTCAGGAAAGAAATTCCCCATAGTGACGAAACCAAGGGGTCCAAGGGGAAGGTCAGCACCAGCTGATGTTTACAGCACCTTGACAAAGGTGGCTGCAGGGCAGCTGAGAACTCCAGGGCCTCTGGCAGTGCCTGCTCTGCACGTGAGCCTGTGGGGCTGCTCCCACTGGGACACAGCACCGAGCTCAGGCCTGCCCTCTGCCCCTCACAGCTGATCCCAAGGAGCAGGCTCACAAAGCAGTTTCAGACCACTGCCTGCAGGTATTTCAATAGACTAAATGTAATTCAAAAAGCCAACTTGCACATTTAGCTTTGGTGTCGTGGCATGAGAAGCCACGAAGGTGCCTCTCAATGTGCACTCTGGGCACTTCCACTGCCATCCCAATGGGAACACAAAGGACAGGCCTCTGCTTTCAGCACTCCTGAGCTCCTCACCCAGCAATGAAATCTCAGGAAGAGGCAGGAATTATATGCATCAGAGATTCTGGACTCCAATAAATGGCATGAATTCTATAGGCCATCCAACCCAATGACCTGCATGTCTCTACTTTTTCCTCTTTCTCTCATCCCTCATGTCACTTTCCCCAAAACCTACCATTGCACAAATGGCTGAGGCATCTACCATTAGGGTATCCTTACACCATGATGCCAGCCTAGCTAAGGCTACATTAGTTTGAGCAGAAGCTCAAATCTTTTTGGATGTTGCACTACAAGATGTCATCACTGTGGTACAGGAGAAAGGTTTTGAGATTGCAGCAGATAAAGTCCAAAGAGAGCGCCCTGTGGAAGTAGCTTGGCCTAAAAAGTACAGAGAGAACCATCACATCCCTAACACTGCACATCAAGGAAAACCCAAAGACTCTGCTAGAACTCCACATGCTGTGTGGAAGCTGTTTTGATGTCGTGGCATGAGAAGTCATGAAGTCCTCTGAAAGTGCACTCTGGGCACTTCCACTGCCACCCCAAAGGGAACACAAAGGACAGGCCTCTGCTTTCAGCACTGCTGAGCTCCTCACCCAGCAATGAAGTCTCAGGAAGAGGCAGGAATTGAGTTGCACCAGAGAGCCTGGCCTCTTATAAAGGGCATGAATCCCACAGCCCACCCAAACCAATGCCTTGCATGTCTCTACATTTTCCGTCTTCTCTCATCTCTCGGGTCACTTTCCCCATTTTCTCTTACTGGGAACTTGGCTTCTCTCTCTCCTGCCTGCAGCTTAGGCCACACGTGTGACCCAGCAGTAACACCCTGAGCCACAGGCAAGTGGGAGAGCCCTCTTGGTCAAGAACTGTAGTGACAGGACAAGGGAGAATGGGATCAAACTGCAAGAGTTGGAAGAGATTTGATGATGGAAGAAGTCCTTTACTCTCAGGGTGCCTGTCCCTGACACAGGGGCCAGTGCAGAAATGCTGTGGATGCCCCATCCCCAGCAACATCCAAGGCCAGGTGGGACAGGGGCCGCAGCAACCGGCTGTGCTGGGAGCTTGCTCAGCTTGGAACCACATCATCTTCAGGGTCCCTTCCAAGCCAAACCATTCAAGGATTTGATCATTCTGCCATCCCCACCTCCCACTGAGCAGCGGTCCTGAAACTTCAGTGACATCACAACTCCCACAGGGTTCCAGGTGGAACGTCCAGCACCTGGAAACGAGCACAGCAGACACTTCACCGCCTGCCAAGGGTCAGTTGCTGCTCACCCTGCGCTCTGACCCTCAGCGCTGAGCTGCTGCTGCTGCCTGGGCTATTTCTGCCACCTGCTGTGGAGCGCCAATCCCAGCAGGATGTGCTCTGCTGTGCCCGTGGAGGTACAGTGCCATGCCAGGCAGGGGGCACCCGGCTTGGGCAGGCTGCAGCCATGTGGGAATGGATGGGGTGGGACAGGAAGCCCACTGGGAGATTGTGCTGCCCCTTGCAGGCTGACAGAGACACCGTGGAAGAGATGGAAGTGGACCAGGGCCTGGAGGAGGAAGAGATGATGGAGGTGGACTCCTCCTCTACTTCCATGTCCTCCCCTGTTGAGGACATGGAAGTAGACGAGGAGGACACCATCGAAGACATGGAGGTGGATGAGGAGGATAACATCGAGGATATGGAAGTTGACATGGATGAGGATGAGGAGGAGCCCATGGTCCTTGGGTGAAGCTGGAGCCCCACAGGTAAGACAGGCAGATGCTTGCCACGCCCTGCCCACACACACACTGGGTCCCCTGACGCCAGGCTGGGGCTGGGCTGGATGGCCCCGCTCAGGGACACGGTGCCCGCAGGGGGCCTGGCTTGTGCTGCCACAAGCACCAGCCCCGGCCTGCCCTGCGCTTGCCTGGGGCCACGCCAGCCCTGCTACCCCCGGCCCAGCCCCTGGGGCCCAGCTCCCAGCCCTGCTGGGCCCAGTGCTGCTGCCTGAGTCCAGCTCTGCTGCTTCCTTTCTTCCAGGGCACACGCATATGTTGGCAAAGATGCCACGACTTTGTAAATATGTTTGAAAGTTTCGAAGATTTCTGTAAATACGTTTGAAAGTTTAGAAGATTCCTGTAAATACGTTCACTACGTTTGAAGTTCCCTGTAAATACGTTTTGAAGACTGTTAGCCCATCGGACCCCATGTAAATACGTTCTGTACATTGTTGTTGTTGTCGTTATAACAATTGTTATAATGACACATGTTCTGTAAATCCTAGATTTGCCAATTATCGGCAAATAAATCCTGTTTCTTTTAAAAACCTGACTTCTCTTGGCCATTCCTTTGGGCACAGGCAGCCTTTGCACACTTGTGGGTTCCACTTGTTCCGCGTTCCCGGGGCTGGAGGTCCCTGGGGGTGCTGGCACGGCCACCCCGGGGCTGGGGGTCCCTGTGCACAGGGGCTCCCACTGACACCACTCCTGGCACTGGGCACTGCTGCTCTTCCTGGCCTGGGGCACAGCGCTGTCCCCAAGAGCTCAGCTCTCTCTCACCAGCTCTCACACAGGGGGCTCTCACAGCACTGGCCCCTGCAGCCATGCCACCAAAGCAGGCAGCAAACCTTCAGCCACCCTTCCTGCTGCAGCCACAGGCGCTCCTGGGCCCAGAGCCGCCAGCAGGCCACAGCCATCCAAAATCCACCTGCACGCTCTCAAGGCCACCACAGCCTTGGCAACTGGGCCACCTGCATCTGGGCTGCTGCAGGGGCTGATCTTTAAGCCTTGCAGCCTCCAAAGGCCCTGGGCTCTGCTTCCCAGCCTGCTCTGCACTGCCTTGAGCCCGCATTGTTCCAGAGACAAAAGCCAGGCAAGGGCATCCTCACCCTGCCCGCACTCCTGCTGCTGGCAGTGGCCACGGGCCCCTGGGCCCCACTCGGCTGACAGCTGCAGGGACAGGGCAGCCTGTGCTGGGCAGGGGGCATGGGGCTTTGGGCCCTGCTGCTGCTGCTGCTGCTGCTGCTGCTGCTGCTGCTGCTGCTGCTGCTGCTGCTTCTGCTGCTGCTGCTGCTGGGGGCCATGGGCCCAACAGGGCCCCAAGCTCAGCCCCTGCCCGGCCAGCTGCCCCCAAAGCCCCACACTCCCCCAGCACCCCCATCACAGCTGCCAGGGGGAAATCCCACGGGCTTCAGGAAAGAAATTCCCCATAGTGACTAAACCAAGGGGTCCAAGGGGAAAGTCAGCACCAGCTGATGTTTACAGCACCTTGACAAAGGTGGCTGCAGGGCAGCTGAGATCTCCAGGGCCTCTGGCAGTGCCTGCTCTGCACGTGAGCCTGTGGGGCTGCTCCCAGTGGGACAGAACACCGGGCTCAGGCCTGCCCTCAGCCCCTCACAGCTGATCTCAAGGAGCAGGCTCACAAAGCAGTTTCAGACCACTGCCTGCAGATATTTCAATAGACTAAATGTCATTCAAGGAAGGCACCGTGCACATTTAATTTTGGTGTCGTGGCATGAGAAGCCATGAAGGTGCCTCTCAATGCACACTATGGGCACCTCCCTGCCATCCCAACGGGAACACAAAGGGCAGGCCTCTGCTTTCAGCACTGCTGAGCTCCTCAATGAAGTCAGCAATGAAGTCTCAGGAAGTAGTAGTTTTTTGGAGGTCCAGGGGCCTACCACTGGAACTCTAATACCTTATTAGTATTATGACGAACTCAAGTAAGTTGCCGCACACCTCTAGAGCAATGATCTTGCGCATTGGCTTCTGTGGGGGTCATGGGGATTCAGGTAAGTTTCATGATATCATGAAGATTTTTCTTTTCTTGTATGGAGTCCTGTAGGTGTTCTCCCATTATTATCCTCTATTGGTCCTAAGTTACTGAATAAAAAGTCCTTTTTTCCCACGTATAAAACCTTGTGTGTCCAGCCTCATTTTGTCTCCCTCCCTGGACCCTCTCTAGCGCAAACCACACTGTTTGGAGTTCCACACAAACGCTCCTCTCTTGCCTCGTCCATCATCCATTCAAGCAAGCCTGCTCCCAGCTCTGGGAGTGCACGTCTCTCACAGAGGCTGGCTGTGGACATGCCACAACAAGGGGTGCCCAAACAGGGACCTTCTTTGAGAATTCCTGAGAGCGATTCCAGTGACGATTCGACTGTTCCACCGTCACCGGACAGAAGACGCCTTGGGTCAGCCTCCGCCCTGGAGTGAGACCTGAGTTTTATCAGGGCTTGCTGAAGGCAGCCTTGGCACCCTCCAGCAGCAAGAGGGCCGACTCGATAGACAAAGCCCATGGCATATTTTGAAACACCTGCATCCAGAGCCATCAGAGCAGTGAGCTGGGGGACAGCCACCAGCAGTGCAGGATCTTTGGGTGATAGTTTAGTCCTGTGGGTGGGCCACATTTTACATCACGGGCAGCTCTGGGTAACAAATTATCCAAAGATGAGAGGGACATATATCTTTGAGTTAGGGAGGTTCTCCTGTCAGAGCGCAAGACTTTTACTAAGGGAAGTTGGAAGTCGTTTGTTCATTGGCTGTTTACGGAGCTCCCAGACATTTCTGTTGATTCACTTCGTCATGTAGCATTTTGGGACTGAGTTAGGGAAAGACTCTATCTTTTGCAAACTCAGGGAGTGAAACGAGTCACAACATTTTACCCAATTTTTCACATGTTTTATGGAGTTTTCTCAAGGGTTCAAAGTTCTAATATCCAACTCAGACTTTCTGTTCTGCCCCCAGCATTCCTGAACCCACTGACACCATTAGGATGAGAGACAGAAACTGCTGTAAAGCACCGACGAGCCATCTGCTGTCTGACATCTCCCCTCCTTCTCTACCCCTTGCCCAGATCTGTACTGATCACACAGGCTTGGATTCTACCCTAACCCATTCTCCAGTACCTCTCCTCACTGGATCCCCCTCAGATAGCCCACAAAATGGAGTCCATCCTCTGGAGGGGGTTGTCAATGTCAAACTCCCTCTCACTCCCAGCTCTCTCATCGGGTCTTCCCCGTATTGGGTCCTACCCCTGCATCAGGTACCACCTCTGCATTGGGATCCAGCGCTTCCTTGCCTACTCCCGCTGCCCTACCCCCTCCAACTCAGCCCCTTGCGGATCCCACACTGTCAGAGATGGAAGTGTGAGGGGCGGTAACCGGAAGGCCGCCATCTTGGCTACCAAAGGCCCACAACACCGGGCCTGGCCAGTCACCCCAAGGCCCCGCTCCTCTGCCAAAGACCAAGTTCCCTCTTCTGGAGAGGAGAGGGAAGGTTCATCCCACCTTGAGCATGAGCCTGAGGATTCTTGGCAAAGGATGCGGAAGCTGGCGGTGGAAGAGGGGTACTGGGAATTGGTAGCTAAAATACAAGCAGCACCGGTGCAGTACCAGAGTGGGGCTAACCCCTGATGGGAAGCTGTCACACACGGGGAGATGAAAGGCCTTTGTAAAGCAGCAAAACACCATGGGAGGGGCTCACCATATTTTAATAATTTGATAAATGCCATCTTCATTGAACATGTTATGGTGCCTCACGATCTGCTCCATTTTTTGCACATCCTACTTTCTCCCACTGAAATTATTCTGTGGGAAGGAATGGGGAAAAAAATTAAAATAATTATTAAAAGACTATACTAGGCAAGACAGGTGGGCACACCTAACACTAGTCCATCTAGGGAGGAAGATTTCACTAAACCTCATTCAATAGACCTACCCTGAGCTCTGTTAGAAGAGATAAAAGTGCTGCAAAGACAGCTCTCAAGCAGACACCCAATGGAACAACACCTACTCTAGATTTCATTGACATTCTGCAAGGACCTGGGCAATCCTTTCTAAAATTTATTGACCACCTTACACAAGCAATAGAGAAGCAAGTTGAACATCCAAAAGCCAGGAAGGTACTTCTTACTAAACTTGCTGAAACAAATGCTAACAACAACCATAAAGACATTTTTCCTTCACTACCCCTTAACTCAAAGCCAACCATTGCACAAATGGTCGAGGCATGCACACTTAGGGCATCCTTACACTGTGATGCCAGCCTAGCTAAGGCTACCAGTCAGGGTGTAGTAGAGGTGCTAGTAGCCTCCCAAGTTATTCTCTGACATACACATGAAAAAGGACCTGGCTTTCAGTGTAGGGAGATGGGGCATTTTCAACAGAATTTTAAAAATAAAGGCTATTACCAGGGACCTTCTCGTTGTCACAGTCACTGTCCTCACTGCCCCCTCGTCCACATGCTTTCCAACGTCACCAAAACCGGTGGCCTGCAGGAAACCCCACACAGACACGGAAAGGCCTCGCACGATGACACCACATGCGAGGCCGTTCCGCCCCACTCTCCCCAACATTGTGGAGAACCAGCTCAGCGACCTTCTCAGATGCATCGGGACAGCTCGACAGCTGCAGAAAACTCGAGAGAAGACAGCTCTGCCCTGGAACCCAAAGGCAGCTGGTAGGGGCCTTTTCAATTCCAATCCACGATATTTATGTTCACCATATTCCAACAGGCAAATACAGGCCTGAAGAACGGCCCAGAGACATTTTGATTTTAACCACCACCAGGGAAGGGATGGAGACACTCACTCTACTACCTGAGGTACTTGCCTTGACGTCTTTGCAGGAGATAACTGTCCAGGCTCTATGCTTAGACTCTCCCCTTTTCATTCCAAAAGGAACAGTTATAGCCAGAGCCATCCTCGTACTGCACATGATCACCACACCAGTTGATCCAATGGTGTTGTGGGCACAGACAACAGGCAGAAACAGACCCATTCCAAAGTGTGCTTTGTCATGTAAAGGGAGAAAGTGATGTCTTTCTGGACTATAAGATACAAGAGCTGATGTCTCCATAATTTCCTGCTCTGATTGCCTAAAAGAATGGCCCCTGGTTCCAGCTGCTGGGGTAATTATTACCTACCAGGGGAGCCACTACCAGCTTCTGGACAGTAGCTACAGTAACATCTGCATGGAAGGTCCTGAGGGCACAGTTGCTACAGTAAGATCATTCGTCACCCGGGCACCAATAACAATTTGAGGAAAAGACCTCTTGTCCCAAAGGGGGACAAGGCCAGAGATCCTATCAACACCTCAGGATTTCTAGATGGGGCCACAGAGCAGCGCGCCACCCTTCAGTTAACCTGGAAGACCAACGACCCCATATGGGTGGATCAGTGGCCCCTCCCAGGCAGAAAGTTAAAGGCCCTGCAGTCCCTCGTGCAGCAGCAGCAGCTGTCTGTGGGCCACATTGTACCATCTACTAGCCCCTGCAATGTGCCTGTCATTATCATATGAAAGCCTGGCAAAGACGAGAGGCGGCTCCTGCAGGACCTCAGGAAAATCAACGAGGTCATTGATGACATGGGTGCCCTCCAGTCCAGCCTGCCCTCAGCCTCCATGATACCTCAGATTTCTGACGGGGCGGCGTGCCGTAGTTGCGGGTGCATGTTTTGGAGTCCTCCTATTTTTCGGATATCTTGTTCGCCATTTTGGCTGTGATTGATGGAGCCTGAGCATAGGAAGAGCATTGCTTTGAAGATTGTGTGGGTTGAGATGTGAAGGAACGCTAGTTCAGGGAGGTTTAGTCCAATTGTACCTATGATTACACTGTTATTGTCAGATGGTTGATATAGATCTTATTGACTACTTTTTTGATGCCCCCATGCATCCAAATGACACCCCCTTGGTTTGCCTTTTCCATCACTAAATCGACAAGCACCTTTACAGAGGTACCAATGGACTGTATTGCCTCAAAGAATGAAAAGTAGCCCAAATATTTGTCAATGGCTTGAAGTCCAAATTTGCTCGCACTAATGCTAATTGTTTTCGTTATATGGATCATTAAATGAACATCCTAATGCTATCATTTTGCATTACATGGACGACACAGTCGTTTGTGCAGGAGCTCAAATCATTTTGGATGTTGCAGTACAAGATGTCATCACTGCGGTAAAGGAGAAAGGTTTTAACATTGTAGCAGATAAAGTTAAAGGACAGCCCCTTGGAAGTGTCTCGGCCTAAAAACTACAGAGAGAACCATCACATCCCAAACACTGCACATCAAGGACAACCCAAAGACTCTGCCACAACCCCAAATGCTGTGTGGAAGCATCAGTTGGGTACATTCACTGCTGGGAATCACCACAGATCTCGCACCACTGTTCCTGCTGCTCCTTAAAGGCAGAGAAGGACTCTTTTCCCTGCAATCACTGACACTGGAGGCCGAAGCAGCTGTACAAAAGGTATCCTGGGTGATTCAAACTAAACAGGCACACAGTTACCACATTACTTTTCCTTTCTCCCTTGCAATCCTGGGTGTAAGTCCAATATTCCATGCATTATTCTTTCAGGGGGACTCAACTATCTCAGATGCCCTCATAGAAATTGAATGCATTTTCAGAGCACACCAACCTACTAAAATGATAACAACCCAACAGAAAGTTATTGCACAACTAATCAGAAAAGCTAGAGAGCGTCTGTGCTCCCTTGCAGGAACAGACCTTGTGAATATATACTTACTTCTCACACAAGAGCCCCTCAATTGCCTACTTCAAACATCTGAAACACTGCAATATGCCTTAGATCGTTTTTACACAGGCTAGGATCAGCCACCAATTCTACCACCAAAACATTCCTACGCTGCTCAGGATGTTCAAAAACACCCGACACCCAGCAAGATCCCATGTAACCACCTGCCCCAATTGTCAGGAACATGGCCTTGCTTCTGTCAGAGCTTGAGGCAATCCAAGAGGACTAGAGAGTCTCCACATCTGGCAATCAGACATCACACACTAAGCCCCTTTCGGCAGACTAAAGTACATCCATGTCACAATCGATGCCTTTTCCAGTGTGATTTTTACCTCTGCCCATGCTGGTGAAAAATCAGAAGATGCTATAAACATTTCTTTTTAGGTTTTTCCACCTTAGCAATTACACAGGAAATTAAAACTGATAATGCTCTTGCTTACACCTTTCACTGATTCCAACAAGTTTCTGACCACTGGTGTATAAAACACATCACAGGCATATTACACTCCTCCACAGGACAGTCCATAGCCGAGAGGGCCCACTGATCAATCCAAAGGATCCTTGAGCAACTGAGAGGGGTAATCCAGATATTATCTTCCATTGAGTCACTGGCCAAGGCCTTTTATGTATTCAACTTTTTGAACTACTCATTTATGGAGCCAACTCCCCCATCATCAGGCATTTTACTAATTCAAATGCAGCCCAATAAAAAGAAAAGCCACCTGTGATGATCAAAGACCCTGAATCTAAACAATTTATCGGCACCTTCCCATTCATTACTTGGGAAAAAGAAAATGCCTTTGTCTCTTTAGAGCAACATTCCTAAGATGGATCCCAGCAAAATACATAAAAACTCTTTCTGGAAACGGTGAGGCAAACACCAGAGCCACCATCAAAAGAACAGAATGGAAGCCTAAGAGTGACAGCAGCAGCCTGGGAAAGAAGAAGGAGAAGGACAGAAGATCTCCTAAGCAGCGTTGAAGACACACACCAACACCAAGATAGCTCAGACACAACTAACCAGGATCTATGTCTTAACATTTGTAAAATTATATTTTAGCATTGACATATGATTCTTCTTATAAGCTGTGTTTACACCCTTGGCTTACAGAAGAGAAAGTTTAGTGGGAACACAAGTTTCATCTTCTAATCTCTTTATCTGTTTACTTTTATGACAACCAAGCCTCCAGATAATAAATTACCCTAAGTCCGAGGCTGCTGCCGTTTGTTGCCGCTGCAGCAGGAATCTGGATGCTCCTTACTGAGCCGCATGCCTTCAGCTGGGCGCTTCCACAGACAAGCCACAATTTCTTGTCCATGGCCATGCCTGTCAGGCACTTGAAGGCATGTGTTTTTTCTACCTGTTGTCACATAGGGAGTCTGTATACCAGGGCATCAAGCTGCTGAAAGATCAAGGAAACAAGATCCAGACAGAAGGCAACAACGACTGGTTCACTGGACTTTTCAAACACTGGGGTTTGCGAGGCTGGCTTTCATCTTCAGTTAAGACTGTTGTGTGGGCTTTGTTTTTCGTATTCATTGTGTTGGTTATTTTATCCTTTTTTGCTAAATGTCTGCAAAACTCTATGGCTGAAGCCTTCTTTATAGGTAACAAAACGGGGGAGATGTGAGGGCCCAGGGGCCTACCACTGAAACTGTAATACCTCAAGCAAAGTGTCCAAGGTAAAAGAGAGACACCGCTCTGAATGCAATGGTGTCGCCCATGGGCATTTGCAGGCTCATGGTGATGCAGCACGTTTTGCGGGCATCAGCCAGTTAACTGCTGTATTTTCCTTATATGTACTCCCTCAGAACGTTCCAACTCTCTTCCATCAATTTGGTCCTGGCTTACTATAATGATCCTGCGCTGTTGACCCCCATATTGTGTACCCAGCCCAATTTTGTACCATTCCTGGACCCTCTTCAGCGCAATCCACACTATTTGGATTTCCACACAACGATCCCTCAGTTGCCTCATCCATCAGCCATCCAAGCAAGCCGGCTCCCACATCTGTGAGTGCAGGTCCCTCACAGAGGTTGCTGTGGGCAGGCTGCAACACAGGAACTGAGTGCACCAGGGACGTGGCCTCTGATAAAGGGCATGAATCCCAGAGCCCACGGAACCCAAAGCCTCCATGTCTTTTCTTTTTCCTTATTCTCTCAGTTCTCAAGCCACATTCGCATTTTCTCTGACTGGGAACTTGGCTTCTCCCTGTCTTGTCCGCAAGTAAGGCCACACGTGTGACCTGTAGGAACAGCCTGACCCACAGGGGAGTAAGAGAACACTCTTGGTCAAGAACTGTAGTGACAGGACAAGGGAGAATGGGAAAAACTGCAAGAGTTGGAAGAGATTTGATGATGGGAAGAAGTCCTTTACTCTCAGGGTGCCAGTCCCTGACACAGGGGCCAGTGCAGAAATGCTGTGGATGCCCCATCCCCAGCAACATCCAAGGCCAGCTGGGACAGCGGCCGCAGCAACCTGCTCTGCTGGGAGCTTGCTCAGCTTGGAACCACATCATCTTTAGGGTCCCTTCCAAGCCAAACCATTCAAGGATTTGATCATTCTGCCATCCCCATCTCCCACCGAGCACCGGCCCTGAAACTTCAGTGACATCACAGCTCCCACAGGGTTCCAGGTGGAACGTCCAGCACCTGGAAACCAGCACAGCAGACACTTCACCACCTGCCAAGGGTCAGTTGCTGCTCACCCTGCACTCTGACCCTCAGCGCTGAGCTGCTGCTGCTGCCTGGGCTATTTCTGCTGCCTGCTGTGGGGCGCCAATCCCAGCAGGATGTGCTCTGCTGTGCCCGTGGAGGTACAGTGCCATGCCAGGCAGGGGGCACCCGGCTTGGGCAGGCTGCAGCCATGTGGGAACGGATGGGGTGGGACAGGAAGCCCACTGGGAGATTGTGCTGCCCCTTGCAGGCTGACAGAGACACCGTGGAGGACATGGAAGTGGACCAGGGGCTGGAGGAGGAAGAGATGATGGAGGTGGACTCCTCCTCTACTTCCATGTCCTCCCCTGTTGAGGACATGGAAGTAGACGAGGAGGACACCATCGAGGAGATGGAGGTGGACGTGGAGGATGACATCGAAGACATGGAAGTTGACGTGGAGGATGAGGAGGAGCCCATGGTCCTTGGGTGAATGTGGAGCCCCACGGGTAAGACAGGCAGATGCTTGCCACGCCCTGCCCACACACACACTGGGTCCCCTGACGCCAGGCTGGGGCTGGGCTGGATGGCCCCGCTCAGGGACACGGTGCCCGCAGGGGGCCTGGATTGTGCTGCCACAAGCACCAGCCCCGGCCTGCCCTGCGCTTGCCTGGGGCCACGCCAGCCCTGCCAGCCCCGGCCCAGCCCCTGGGGCCCAGCTCCCAGCCCTGCTGGGCCCAGTGCTGCCGCCTGAGTCCAGCTCTGCTGCTTCCTTTCTTCCAGGGCACACGCACATGTTGGCACAGATGCCACGACTTTGTAAATATGTTTGACAGTTTCGAAGATTCCTGTAAATACGTTTGAAAGTTTAGAAGAGTTTTGTAAATACGTTCACTACGTTTGAAGTTCTCTGTAAATACGTTTTGAAGATTGTTAGCCCATCGGACCCCATGTAAATACGTTCTGTACATCGTTGTTGTTGTTGTTATAGCAATTGTTATAATGACACGTATTCTGTAAATCCCAGATTTGCCGAACTTCGGCAAATAAATCCTGTTTCTTTTTAAAACCTGACTTCTCTTGGCCATTCCTTTGGGCACAGGCAGCCTTTGCACACTTGTGGGTTCTACTTGTTCCACGTTCCCGGGGCTGGAGGTCCCTGGGGGTGCTGGCACGGCCACCCCGGGCCTGCGGGTCCCTGTGCACAGGGGCTCCCACTGACACCACTCCTGGCACTGGGCACTGCTGCTCTTCCTGGCCTGGGGCACAGCGCTGTCCCCAAGAGCTCAGCTCTCTCTCACCAGTTCTCACACAGGGGGCTCTCACAGCACTGGCCCCTGCAGCCACGCCACCAAAGCAGGCAGGAAACCTTCAGCCACCCTTCCTGCTGCAGCTACAGGCACTCCAGGGCCCAGAGCCGCCAGCAGGCCACAGCCATCCAAAATCCACCTGCACGCTCTCAAGGCCACCACAGCCTTGGCAACTGGGCCACCTGCATCTGGGCTGCTGCAGGGGCTGATCTTTAAGCCTTGCAGCCTCCAAAGGCCCTGGGCTCTGCTTCCCAGCCTGCTCTGCACTGCCCTGAGCCCGCATTGTTCCATAGACAAAAGCCAAGCCAGGGCATCCTCACCCTGCCCGCACTCCTGCTGCTGCCAGCGGCCACTGGGCCCTGGGCCTCACTCGGGTGACAGCTGCAGGGACAGGGCAGCTGTGCTGGGCAGGGGGCACGGGGCTTTGGGCCCTGCGGCTGCTGCTGCTGCTGCTGCTGCTGCTGCTGGGGGCCATGGGCCCAACAGGGCCCTGAGCTCAGCCCCTGCCCGGCCAGCTGCCCCCAAAGCCCCACACTCCCCGAGCATCCCCATCACAGCTGCCAGGGGCAAATCCCATGGGCTTCAGGAAAGAAATTCCCCAGAGTGACTAAACCAAGGGGTCCAAGGAGAAAGTCAGCACCAGCTGATGTTTACAGCACCTTGACAAAGGTGGCTGAAGGGCAACTGAGATCTCCAGGACCTCTGGCAGTGCCTGCTCTGCACGTGAGCCTGTGGGGCTGCTCCCAGTGGGACACAGCACTGGGCTCAGGCCTGCCCTCAGCCCCTCACAGCTGATCCCAAGGAGCAGGCTCACAAAGCAGTTTCAGACCACTGCCTGCAGATATTTCAATAGACTAAATGCCATTCGAAGAAGCCACCTTGCACATTTAGCTTTGGTGTCGTGGCATGTGAAGCCATGAAGGTGCCTCTCAATGTGCACTCTGGGCACTTCCACCGGCATCTCAAAGAGATCACAAAGGACAGGCCTCTGCTTTCAACACTGCTGAGCTCCTCAATGTAGTCAGCAATGAAGTCTCAGGTATTATGACGAACTCAACTAATTTGCAGCACACCTCTAAAGTAATGTTCTTGCTCATTGGCTTTTGTGGGGTCATGGGGATTCAGGTAATTTTCATGATATCATGAAGATTTATCTTTTCTTGAATGGAGTCCCGTAGGTGTTCTCCCATTATTATCCTCTATTGGTGTTAAGTTACTGCATACAAGGTCCTTTTTTACCGCATATAAAACCCTGTGTGCCCAGCCTCATTTTGTCTCCCTCCCTGGACCCTCTCCAGCGCAAACCACACTGTTTGGAGTTCCACACAAACGCTCCTCTCTTGCCTCATCCATCATCCATTCAAGCAAGCCTGCTCCCAGCTCTGGGAGTGCACGTCTCTCACAGAGGCTGGCTGTGGACATGCCACAACAAGGGGTGCCCAAACAGGGACCTTCTTTGAGAATTCCTGAGAGCGATTCCAGTGACGATTCGACTGTTCCACCGTCACCGGACAGAAGACGCCTTGGGTCAGCCTCCGCCCTGGAGTGAGACCTGAGTTTTATCAGGGCTTGCTGAAGGCAGCCTTGGCACCCTCCAGCAGCAAGAGGGCCGGCTCCATAGACAAAGCCCATGGCATATTTTGAAACACCTGCATACAGAGCCATCAGAGCAGTGAGCTGGGGGACAGCCACCAGCAGTGCAGGACCTTTGGGTGATATTTTAGTCCTGTGGGTGGGCCACATTTTACATCACGGGCAGCTCTGGGTAACAAATTATCCAAAGATGAGAGGGACATATATCTTTGAGTTAGGGAGGTTCTCTTTTCAGAGTGCAAGACTTTTACTAAGGGAAGTTGGAAGTCGTTTGTTCATTGGCTGTTTATGGAGCTCCCAGACATTTCTGTTGATTCACTTCGTCATGTAGCATTTTGGGACTGAGTCAGGGAAAGACTACCTTTTGCAAACTCAGGGAGTGATAAGAGTCGCAACATTTTACCCAATTTTTCACATGTTTTATGGAGTTTTCTCAAGGGTTCAAAGTTCTAATATTCAACCCAGACTTTCTGTTCTGCCCCCAGCATTGCTGAACCCACTGACACCATTAGGATGGGAGACAGAAACTGCTGTAAAGCACAGACGAGCCATCTGCTGTCTGACATCTCCCCTCCTTCTCTACCCCCTGCCCATGTCTGTACTGATCACACAGGCATGGATTCTACCCTAACCCATTCTCCAGTACCTCTCCTCACTGGATTCCCCTCAGATAGCTCACAAAATGGAGTCCCTCCTCTGGAGGGGGTCGTCAATGTCAAACTCCCTCCCATCCCCAGCTCTCTCATCAGGTCCTCCCCCTGTGTTGTGTCCCAGCTCTGGGTCAGATACCACCCCTGCATTGGGATCCAGCGCTTTCCTGCCTACTCCCGCTGCCCTACCCCCTCCAACTCAGCCCCTTGCGGATCCCACACTGTCAGAGATGGAAGTGTGAGGGGCGGTAACCGGAAGGCCGCCATCTTGGCTACCAAAGGCCCACAACACCGGGCCTGGCCAGTCACCCCAAGGCCCCGCTCCTCTGCCAAAGACCAAGTTCCCTCTTCTGGAGAGGAGAGGGAAAGTTCATCTGATGTTCAGCATGAGCCTGAGGATTCTTGGATGAGGATGTGGGAGCTGGCGACAGAAGAGGGGGACTGGGAATTGGTAGCTAAAATACAAGAAGCACCGGGGCAGTACCAGAGGGGGGCTAAGCCCCAATTGGAAGCTCTCATACGTGGGAGATGAAAGACCTTTATAAAGTAGCGAAAGACCATGGGAGCGGCTCTCTGAATATTAATAATTTGTTAAATACCATCTATCGAATACATGTGTTGGTGTCCCACACTTTGCGCCATTTTATGCGCATCCTACATTCTCCCACTGAAATTATTCTGTCGGAAGGAATGGGGAAAAAACTACTACAGCAACTGTTAAAAGACTATGCTAGAGAAGACAGGCGGGCACACCTAACACTAGACCATCTAGCCAGGGAGGAAGATTTCACTGAACCTCCTTCAACAGGCCTTCCCTGAGCTCTGTTAGAAGAGACCTGAATGGACCTGGGAAATCCCTTCTAAAATTTATTGACCACCTTACACAAGCAATAGAGAAGAAAGTTGAACATCCAAAGGCCAGGAAGGTACTGCTTACTAAACTTGCTGAAACAAATGCTAACAACACCTGTAAAGACATTTTTACCTTCTCTACCCCTCAACAGAAAGCCTACCATTGCACAAATGGTCATGGCATGCACCATTAGGGCATCCTTACACTGTGATGCCAGCCTAGATAATGCTTACAGTCACGGTGTAGTAGAGGTGCTAGTAGCCTCCCAGGTTATTCCCTGACACACACATGAAAAAGGACCTTGCATTAAATGTGGGGAGATGAGGCATTCTCAATAGAATTTGAAAATACAGGCTATTACCAGGGACCTTCTAGTTGTCACAGCCACTTTCCTCACTGCCCCCTCGTCCACATGCTTTCCAACATCACCAAAACCGGTGGCCTGCAAGAAACCCCACACAGACGGAGAAAGGCCCCGCACGATGACACCAAATGCGAGGCCGTTCCGCCCCACTCTCCCCAACATTGTGGAGAACCAGCACAGTGACCTTCTCTGATGCATAAGGACAGCTTGATCGCTGCAGAAAACTTGAGAGAAGGCAGCTCTGCCCTGGAACCTAAAGGCAGCTAGTAAGCGCGTTTTCTATTCCAATCCACGATATTTATGTTCACCATATTCCCACAGGCAAATGCGAGACTGAAGTACGGCCCAGAGACATTTTGATTTTAACCACCACCAGGAAAGGGACGGAGACACTCACTATACTGCCTGAGGTAGTCACTTTGGCATCTTTGCAGGAGATAACTGTCCAGGCTCTATGCTTATTCCCTCCCCTTTTCATTCCAAAAGGAACAGTTATAGCCAGAGCCTACCTCCCACGGGACATGATCACCACACGAGCTGATCCAATGCTGTTGAGGGCACAGATTATGGGTTGAAACAGACCCGTTCGAAAGTGCGCTTGGTCATGTAAAGGGAGAAAGACATGTCTCTTTGGAGAATTAGATACAGGAGATGACATTACCATAATTTCCTGCTCTGACTGGCTAAAAGAATGGCCCCTGGTCCCAGCTGCTGGAGTAAATATTAGCTAGCAGGGGAGCCACTACCAGCTTCTGGAGTCCAGGTACCATGTGCATGGAAGGTCCTGAGGGCACAGTTGCTACAGTAAGATCATTCGTCACCCAGACACCAATAACACTTTGGGGAAGAGACCTCTTGTTCCAAAGGGGGACAGGGCTAGAGATCCTATCAACATTTCAGGATTTCTAGACGGGGCCACAGAGCAGCGCGCCACCCTTCAGGCAACCTGGAAGACCAATGACCCCATATGGGTGGATCAGTGGCCCCTCCCAGGCAGAAAGTTAAAGGCCCTGCAGTCCCTCGTGCAGCAGCAGCTGTCTGTGGGCCACATTGTACCATCTACTAGCCCCTGCAATGTGCCTGTCATTATCATATGAAAGCCTGGCAAAGACAAGAGGGGGCTCCTGCAGGACCTCAGGAAAATCAACGAGGTCATTGATGACATGGGTGCCCTCCAGTCCAGCCTGCCCTCAGCCTCCATGATACCTCGAGTTTGGTAGATAGTCATTATACATATAAATGACGGCTTTTTTTTACTTCTCCTGGCACCCCAATGAAAGCCCTTGTTTGCTTTTTCCGTCCCCAAATCGACAAGCACCTTTAGAAAGGTACCAGTGGACTGCATTGCCTCAAGGAATGGAGAAGAGCCCAAAAACTTGTCAATGCCATGCAGCCCAAATTCTCTCGCCCAGCCCGAAAAGACATCCTAATGCTATCATTTTTCATTACATGAACGACACAGTAGTTTGTGCACAAGCTCAAATCATTTTGGATGTTGCTCTACAAGATGTCAACACTGCGGCACAGGAGAAAGGTTTTAAGATTGTAGCAGATAAAGTCCAAAAGACAGCCGCTTGGAAGTAGCTCGGCCTAAAAACTACAGAGAGAACCATCACATCCCAAACACTGCACATCAAGGACAACCCAAAGACTCTGAAAGAACTCCAAATGCTCTATGGAAGCATCAGTTGGGTACATTCACTGCTGGGAATCACCACAGATCTCGCACCACTGTTCCTGCTGCTCCTTAAAGGCAGAGAAGGACTCTTTTCCCTGCAATCACTGACACTGGAGGCCGAAGCAGCTGTACAAAAGGTACCCTGGGTGATTCAAACAAAACAGGCACACAGTTACCACACTACTTTTCCTTTCTCCCTGGCAATCCTTGGTGTAAGTCCAATATTCCATACATTATTCTTTCAGGGGGACTCAACTATCTCAGATCCCCTGATAATAATGGAATGTGTTTTCAGATCACACCGACCTATTAAAACAATAGCAACTCAACAGAAAGTTATTGCACCACTAATCAGGAAAACTAGAGAGCATCTGTGCTCCCTTGCAGGAACGGACCTTGTGAATACATACTTACTTCTCACTCAAGAGCACCTCAATTGCCTACTTCAAACATCTGAAACACTGCAATACGTCTTGGATACTTTTTATACAGGCAAAGATCACCCACCAATCCTACAACCAAAACATTTCTGTGCTGCTCAGGATGTTTATAATTACCCAAGACCTGGCAAGATCCCTTGTAGCCACCTGCCCCAATTGTCAGGAACATGGCCTTGCTTCTGTCATAGCTTGAGGCATTCCAAGAGGACTAGAGAGTCTCCACATCTGGCAATCAGACATCACACACTAAGCCCCTTTCGGCAGACTAAAGTACATCCATGTCACAATCGATGCCTTTTCCAGTGTGATTTTTGCCTCTGTCCATGCTGGTGAAAAATCCGAAGATGCTATAAAACATTACTTTTTAGTTTTTTCCACCTTAACAGCTCCACAGGAAATTAAAACTGAAAAGGCTCTTGCTTACACCTTGCACTGATTCCAACAAGTTTCTGACCACTGGTGTATAAAACATGTCACAGGCATACCACACTCCGCCACAGGACAGTCCATAGCCGAGAGGGCCCACTGATCAATCCAAAGGATCCTTGAGCAACTGAGAGGGGTAATCCAGATATTATCTTCCATTGACAGACTGGCCAAGGCCTTTTATGTATTCAGCTTTTTGAACAACTCATTTATGGAGCCAACTCCCCCCATCATCAGACATTTTACTAATTCAACTGCAGCCCAATAAAAAGAAAAGCCACCTGTGCTGATCAAAGACACTGAATCTAAACAATTTATCGGCACCTTCCCATTAATTACTTGGGAAAGAGAAGAAGCCCTTGTCTCTACAGCAACATTCCTAAGATGGATCCCAGCAAAACACATAAAAACTCTTTCAGGAAACGGTGTGGCAAACACCAGAGCCACCATCAGAAGAACAGAATGGAAGCCTAAGAGGGACAGCAGCACCATCGAAAAGAACAAGAAGAAGGACAGAAGATCTCCTAAGCAGCGTTGAACACACACACCAAGACCAAGCTAGCTCAGACACCACTAACCAGGATATATGTCTTAACATTTGTAAAAATTATGTTTTAGCATTGATACATGATTCTTCTAATAAGCTGTGTTCACACCCTTGGCTTACAGAAGAGAGAGTTTGGTGGGACCACAACTTAAGTTTCATCTTATAATCTCTTTATCTGTTTACTTTTAGGCCACCCAAGCCTCCAGATACTACATCAGCTAAAGTCAGAGCATGCTGCCATTGGTTGCGGCTGAACAGGAATCTGGATGCTCCTCATTGAGTCACATGCTTTCAACTGGTTGCTTCCACAGACAAGCCACAATTTCTTGTCCATGGCTGTCAGGCACTTGAAGGCAGGTGATTTTTCTACCTGCTGTCACATAGGGAGTCAGTATACCAGGGCATCCAGCTGCTAAAACATGAAGGAAACAGGATCCAGATGAAAGGCAACGATGACTGGTTCACTGGACTTTTCAAACACTGGGGTATGAAAGGCTGGTTTTCATCTTCAGTTAAGACTGTTGTGTGGGCTTGGTTTTTTGTATTCATTGTGATAGTTATTTGATCCTTTTTTGCTAAATGTCTGCAGAACTCTATGGCAGAAGCCTTCTTAATAGACAACAAAAAGGGGGAAGATGTGAGGGCCCAGGGGCCTATGATTGGAGCTGTAATACCCCAGGGCAAAGTGACCGAGGTAAAAGAGAGACACGGCTCTGAAAGCAACGGTCTCACCCATGGGCATTTGCAGGCTCATGGTGATGCAGCCCGTTTTGCTGGCATCACCCAGTTCAACTGCTGTATTTTCCTTATATGTACTCGCCAAAGAAAAGTTTTGTTCCTGGTTTACTGTAATACTCCTATGTTGTTCACCCTCATATTGTGTGCCCACCCCAATTTTGTCTCCATTCCTGGATCCTCGTCAGTGCAATCCACAGTGTTTGGAATTCCACACAAAGATCCCTCAATCGCCTCGTTCACCAGCAGTTTAAGAAGCGTGCTCCCAGCTCTGAGAGGGCAGGACCCTCACAGAGGTTCCTGTGGACAGGCTGCAACACTGGAACTCAGTGCACCAGGGAACCTGGCCTCTAAGAAAAGGCATGAATCCCATAACCCACCAAAACCAAAGACTTCCATCTCTCAAATTCTTGCCTCCCTGCAGTTCTCATGCCACTTTCCCCATTATTTCTGACGGGGAACGAGGCTTCTCTCTCTCCTGTCTGTAGGTCCAGTCACACGTGAGACGCTGCAGGAATAGCCTGACACACAAGGCAGTGGGAGAGGACTCTATCTCAGAAACTGCAGAGACAGGACAAGGGGGAATGGGATAAAACTGCAAGAGGTAGAGGAGATTTGTTGATGGGAAGAAGTCCTTTACTCTCAGGGTGCCTGTCCCTGACACAGGGGCCAGTGCAGAAATGCTGTGGATGCCCCATCCCCAGCAACATCCAAGGCCAGCTGGGACAGGGGCCGCAGCAACCTGCTCTGCTGGGAGCTTGCTCAGCTTGGAACCACATCATCTTTAGGGTCCCTTCCAAGCCAAACCATTCAACGATTTGATCATTCTGCCATCCCCATCTCCCACTGCGCAGGGGCCCTGAAACTTCAGTGACATCACAGCTCCCACTGGGTTCCAGGTGGAACGTCCAGCACCTGGAAACGAGCACAGCAGACACTTCACCGCCTGCCAAGGGTCAGTTGCTGCTCACCCTGCGCTCTGACCCTCAGCACTGAGCTGCTGCTGCTGCCTGGGCTATTTCTGCCACCTGCTGTGGAGCGCCAATCCCAGCAGGATGTGCTCTGCTGTGCCCGTGGAGGTACAGTGCCATGCCAGGCAGGGGGCACCCGGCTTGGGCAGGCTGCAGCCATGTGGGAATGGATGGGGTGGGACAGGAAGCCCACTGGGAGATTGTGCTGCCCCTTGCAGGCTGACAGAGACACCGTGGAGGACATGGAAGTGGACCAGGGGCTGGAGGAGGAAGAGATGATGGAGGTGGACTCCTCCTCTACTTCCATGTCCTCCCCTGTTGAGGACATGGAAGTAGACGAGGAGGACACCATCGAGGAGATGGAGGTGGACGTGGAGGATGACATCGAAGACATGGAAGTTGACGTGGAGGATGAGGAGGAGCCCATGGTCCTTGGGTGAATGTGGAGCCCCACAGGTAAGACAGGCAGATGCTTGCCACGCCCTGCCCACACACACACTGGGTCCCCTGACACCAGGCTGGGGCTGGGCTGGATGGCCCCGCTCAGGGACACGGTGCCCGCAGGGGGCCTGGATTGTGCTGCCACAAGCACCAGCCCCGGCCTGCCCTGCGCTTGCCTGGGGCCACGCCAGCCCTGCCAGCCCCGGCCCAGCCCCTGGGGCCCAGCTCCCAGCCCTGCTGGGCCCAGTGCTGCCGGCTGAGTCCAGCTCTGCTGCTTCCTTTCTTCCAGGATTCCTGCTCATGATGGCACAGATGCCACTCCTATGTAAATACGTTTGAAAGTTTTGAAGATTTCTGTAAATACGTTCGAAGTATAGAAGTTCCTTGTAAATATGTTTTCTACGTTGGAGGTTTTTTGTAAATACGTTTTGAAGATTGTTAGCCCATCAGATCTCATGTAAATCTCTTCTGAACATTGTTCGTGTAATTGTTGTAACGATTGTTATAACGAAATATCTTGTGTAAATCTTAGATTTGCCGATTATCGGCAAATAAATCCTTTTTCTTTTTAAAACCTGACTTCTCTTGGCCATTCCTTTGGGCACAGGCAGCCTTTGCACACTTGTGGGTTCCACTTGTTCCGCGTTCCCGGGGCTGGAGGTCCCTGGGGGTGCTGGCACGGCCACCCCGGGCCTGCGGGTCCCTGTGCACAGGGTCTCCCACTGACACCACTCCTGGCACTGGGCACTGCTGCTCTTCCGGGCCTGGGGCACAGCGCTGTCCCCAAGAGCTCAGCTCTCTCTCACCAGCTCTCACACAGGGGGCTCTCACAGCACTGGCCCCTGCAGCCACGCCACCAAAGCAGGCAGCAAACCTTCAGCCACCCTTCCTGCTGCAGCCACAGGCACTCCTGGGCCCAGAGCCGCCAGCAGGCCACAGCCATCCAAAATCCACCTGCACGCTCTCAAGGCCACCACAGCCTTGGCAACTGGGCCACCTGCATCTGGGCTGCTGCAGGGGCTGATCTTTAAGCCTTGCAGCCTCCAAAGGCCCTGGGCTCTGCTTCCCAGCCTGCTCTGCACTGCCCTGAGCCCGCATTGTTCCAGAGACAAAAGCCAAGCCAGGCCATCCTCACCCTGCCCGCACTCCTGCTGCTGCCAGCGGCCACTGGCCCCTGGGCCCCACTCGGGTGACAGCTGCAGGGACAGGGCAGCTGTGCTGGGCAGGGGGCACGGGGCTTTGGGCCCTGGGGCTGCTGCTGCTGCTGCTGCTGGGGGCCATGGGCCCAACAGGGCCCCGAGCTCAGCCCCTGCCTGGCCAGCTGCCCCCAAAGCCCCACACTCGCCCAGCATCCCCATCACAGCTGCCAGGGGGAAATCACAGGGGCTTCAAGAAAAAAATTCCCCATAATGTCTAAACCAAGGGGTCCACGGGGAAAGTCAGCACCAGCTGATGTTTACAGCACCTTGACAAAGGTGGCTGCAGGGCAGCTGAGATCTCCAGGGCCTCTGGCAGTGCCTGCTCTGCACGTGAGCCTGTGGGGCTGCTCCCACTGGGACACAGCACCGGGCTCAGGCCTGCCCTCTGCCCCTCACAGCTGATCCCAAGGAGCAGGCTCACAAAGCAGCTTCAGACCACTGCCTGCAGATATTTTAATAGACTATATGTCATTCTAGGAAGCCACCTTCCACATTTAGTGTTAGTGTTGTGGCATGAGAAGCCATGAAGGTGCCTCTCAATGTGCACTCTGGGCACTTCCACTGCCATCCTAAAGGGAACACAAAGGACAGGCCTCTGCTTTCAGCACTGCTGAGCTCCTCACCCAGCAATGAAGTCTCAGAAAGATGCAGGGCTGTGCAGGCCCAGGGGCCCCTTACTGGATCTATAATACCTCACAACAAAAATGACAAATTAAAGTGAGGCAGCCCTCCAAATGCTATTTTTTATCAGTTTTATCAGGGCTTGCTGAATGCAGCGCCGGCAACCTGCAGCAGCATGAGGGATGAGGGCCGGCTCAGCTGGTGAAGCCCAGGGGACATTTTGAAACATTGCATCCAGAGCCACCAGAGCAGTGAGTTGGGGGACAGCCACCTGCAGTGCAGGATCCTTGGGAGATATTTTAGTCCTGTAGGTGGGCCACCCTTTACATCTGGGCTAGCTCAGTGTAACAAATTATCCAAAGTTGTGAGGGACATATATGTTCCAGTTAGGGTGGTTCTCCTTTCATGGGGGAAGACATGTAATAAGGGATGTTGAAAGTAATTTGTTCATTGGCTTTTAAAGGAGTTCCCAGATATTTCTGTTGATTCAATTCGTCACGTAGCATTTTGGGACTCAGTTTGGAAAAGACTCCTTCTTTTGGAAACTCAGGGAGGGATAAGAGTCACAATATTTTACCTAATTTTTCACATGATTTATACAGTTTTCTCAAGGGTTCAATGTTCTAATACTCAAATCATATTTTGAATTCTGCCCCCGGCATTCCTGAACCCACTGATACCAAGATAAGGGTGAGAGACAGGAACTGCTTTAAAGTACAGACAAGTCACCTGCTGCCTGACATCTTCCCTTCTTCTCTTCCCCTTGCCCAGATCACACATGCTTGGATTCTACCCTAACCCATTCTCCAGTACCTCTCCTCACTGGATTCCCCTCAGATAGCTCACAAAATGGAGTCCCTCCTCTGGAGGGGGTTGTCGATGTCAAACTCCCTCTCACCCCCAGCTCTCTCATTGGGTCTTCCCCGTCTTGGGTCCTACCCCTGCATCAGGTACCACCTCTGCATTGGGATCCAGCACTTCCTTGCCTACTCCCGCTGCCCTACCCCCTCCAACTCAGCCCCTTGCGGATCCCACACTGTCAGAGCTGGAAGTGTGAGGGGCGTTAACAGGAAAGCCGCCATCTTGGCTACCAAAGGCCCACAACACCTGGCCTGGCCAGGCCAGTCACCCCAAGGCCCCGCTCCTCTGCCAAAGACCAAGTTCCCTCTTCTGGAGAGGAGAGGGAAGGTTCATCCGACCTTCAGCATGAGCCTGAGGATACTTGGCAGAGGATGGAGATGCTGGCAGCTGAAGAGGGGGACTGGGAATTGGTAGCTAAAATACAAGCAGCACCGGTGCAGTACCAGAGTGGGGCTAACCCCTGATGGGAAGCTGTCATACACGGGGAGATGAAAGGCCTTTGTAAAGCAGCGAAACACAATGGGAGGGGCTCACCATATTTTAATAATTTCTTAAATGCCACCTTCACTGCACATGTTATGGTGCCTCATGATCTGCTCCATTTTATGCACATCCTACTTTCTCCCACTGAAATTATTCTGTGGGAAGGAATGGGGAAAAAACTAATAGAACAACTATTAAAAGACTATGCCACGGAAGACAGGCAGGCACACCTTACAATAGTCCATCTAGCCAGTGAAGAAGATTTCACAAAACCTCATTCAACAGACCTTTCCTGAGCTCTGTTAGAAGAGATAAAAGTGCTGCAAAGACAGCTCTCAAGCAGACACCCAATGGAACAACACCTACTCTAGATTTCATAGACATTCTGCAAGGACCTGGGAAATCCTTTCTAAAATTTATTGACAACCTTATTCAAGCAATAGGGAAGCAAGGTGAACATCCAAAAGCCAGGAAGGTTCTCCTTGCTAAACTTGCTGAAACAAATGCTAACAACACCTGTAAAGACATTTTTCCTTCACTACCCCTTAACTCAAAGCCAACCATTGCACAAATGGTCGAGGCATGCACACTTAGGGCATCCTTACACTGTGATGTCAGCCTAGTTAAGGGTACCAGTCAGGGTGTAGTAGAGGTGCTAGGAACCTCCCAAGTTCCCCATATTCCCTGACATACACATGAAAATGGACCTGGCTTTCAGTGTAGGGAGATGGGGCATTTTCAACAGAATTTTAAAAATAAAGGCTATTACCAGGGACCTTCTAGCTGTCACAGCCACTGTCCTCATTGCCCCCCTCGTCCACATGCTTTCCAACGTCATCAAAACCGGTGGCCTGCAGGAAACCCCACACAGACACGGAAAGGCCCCGCGCGATGACACCAAATACGAGGCCATTCCGTCCCACTCTCCCCAACATCGTGGAGAACCAGCACAGCGACCTTCTCAGATGCATCGGGACAGCTCGATAGCTGCAGAAAACTCGAGAGAAGACAGCTCTGCCCTGGAACCCAAAGGCAGCTGGTAGGGGCCTTTTCTATTCCAATCCATGATATTTATGTTCATATTCCAACAGGCAAATACAGGCCTGAAGGACGGCCCAGAGACATTTTGATTTTAACCACCACCAGGGAAGGGATGGAGACACTCACTCTACTACCTGAGGTACTCGCCTTGACGTCTTTGCAGGAGATAACTGTCCAGGCTCTATGCTTAGACTCTCCCCTTTTCATTCCAAAAGGAACAGTTATAGCCAGAGCCATCCTCCTGCTGCACATGATCACCACACCAGTTGATCCAATGGTGTTGTGGGCACAGACAACAGGCAGAAACAGACCCATTCCAAAGTGTGCTTTGTCATGTAAAGGGAGAAAGTGATGTCATTCAGGACTATTTGATACAAGAGCTGATGTCACCATAATTTCCTGCTCTGATTGCCTAAAAGAATGGCCCCTGGTCCCAGCTGCTGGGGTAATTATTAGCTACCAGGGGAGCCACTACCAGCTTCTGGAGTCACAGTAACATCTGCATGGAAGGTCCTGAGGGCACAGTTACTACAGTAAGATCATTTGTCACCCGGGCACCAATAACACTTTGAGGAAAAGAATTCTTGTCCCAATGAGGGACAAGGCCAGTGATCCTATCAACACCTCAGGATTTCTAGACGGGGCCACAGAGCAGCGCGCCACCCTTCAGTCAACCTGGAAGACCAACGACCCCATATGGGTGGATCAGTGGCCCCTCCCAGGCAGAAAGTTAAAGGCCCTGCAGTCCCTCGTGCAGCAGCAGCTGTCTGTGGGCCACATTGTACCATCTACTAGCCCCTGAAATGTGCCTGTCATTATCATATGAAAGCCTGGCAAAGACAAGAGGTGGCTCCTGCAGGACCTCAGGAAAATCAACGAGGTCATTGATGACATGGGTGCCCTCCAGTCCAGCCTGCCCTCAGCCTCCATGATACCTCAGATTGCCGGTGTGGCGGCATGCTGCAGTTGCGGGTGCATCTTTTGGAGTCCACCTATTTTTCGGATATCTTGTTCGCCATTTTGGCCGTGATTGATGGAGCCTGAGCATAGGAAGAGCATTGCTTTGAAGATTGCGTGGGTTGAGATGTGAAGGAACGCTAGTTCAGGGAGGTTTAGTCCAATTGTAATTTTATTACACAGTTATTGGCAGAGGGTTGTTATAGATCCTTATGACTACTTTTTTAATGCCCCCATGCATCCAAATGACACCCCCTTGGTTTGCCTTTTCCGTCCCTAAACCGACAAACACCTTTACAGAGGTACCAGTGGACTGTATTGCCTCAAATAATGAAGAGTAGCCCAAATATTTGTCAATGTCTTAAAGTCCAAATTCGCTCGCACTAATGCTAATCGTTTTTTGTTATATGGACCACTAAATGAACATTCTAATGCTATCATTTTTTGCTACATGGACGACACAGTCGTTTGTGCAAGAGCTCAAATCATTTTTGGATGTTGCAGTACAAGATGTCATCACTGCGGTAAAGGAGAAAAGTTTTAACATTGTAGCAGATAAAGTTAAAGGACAGCCCCTTGGAAGTGTCTCGTCCTAAAAACTGCAGAGAGAACCATCACATCCCAAACACTGCACATCAAGGGCAACCCAAAGACTCTGCCAGAACCCCAAATGCTCTGTGGAAGCATCAGTTGGGTACTTTCACTGCTGGGGATCACCACAGAAGATCTCATGCCACTGTTCCTGCTCCTTAAAGGCAGTGAAGGACTCGATTCCAGTGATCACTGACACCGGAGGCAGAAGCAGCTGTACAAAAGGTATCCTGGGTGATTCAAACTAAACAGGCACACAGTAACCACACTACTCTTCCTTTCTCCCTGGCAATCCTTGGTTTAAGTCCAATATTCCATGCATTATTCTTTCAGGGGGACTCAACTATCTCAGGTCCCCTCGTAGAAATTGAATGCGTTTTCAGAGCACAACAACCTACTAAAATTATAACAACCCAACAGAAAGTTATTGCACCACTAATCAGAAAAGGTAGAGAGCATCTGTGCTCCCTTGCAGGAACAGACCTTGTGAATATATACTTACTTCTCACACAAGAGCCCCTCAATTACTTCAAACATCTGAAACACTGCAATATGCCTTAGGTCGTTTTTACACAGGCTAGGATCAGCCACCAATTCTAACACCAAAACATTCCTGCGCTGCTCAGGATGTTCAAAAACACCCGAGACCCAGACAGATCCATTGTAGCCACCTGCCTCAATGGTCAGGAACATGGCCTTGCTTCTGTCAGAGCTTGAGGCAATCCAAGAGGACTAGAGAGTCTCCACATCTGGCAATCAGACATCACACACTAAGCCCCTTTCGGCAGACTAAAGTACATCCATGTCACAATCGATGCCTTTTCCAGGGCGGTTTTCACCTCTGCCCATGCTGGTGAAAAATCCGAAGATGCTATAAACATTTCTTTTTAGGTTTTTCCACCTTAGCAATTACACAGCAAATTAAAACTGATAAGGCTCTTGCTTACACCTTTCACTGATTCCAACAAGTTTCTGACCTCTGCGGTATGAAACACATCACAGGCATACCACACTCCGCCACAGGACAGTCCATAGCCGAGAGGGCCCACTGATCAATCCAAAGGATCCTTGAGCAACTGAGAGGGGTAATCCAGATACTATCTTGCATTGGCAGACTGGCCAAGGCCTTTAATGAATTCAACTTTTGAACAATTCATTTATGAAGACAACTCCCCCAGTCATCAGGCATTTCACTAATTCAACTGCAGCCCAATAAAAAGAAAAGCCACCTGTGTTGATCAAAGACCCTGAATCTAAACAATTTATGGGCACCTTCCCATTAATTACTTGGGAAAGAAAAGATGCCCTTGTCTGTACAGCAACATTCCTAAGATGAATACCACCAAAATACATAAAAACTCTTTCTGGAAATGGTGCGGCAAACACCAGAGCCACCATCAGAAGAACAGAATGGAAGCGAAAAAAAAAAAAAAAAAAGCAGCCTGGAAAAGAAGAAGAAGAAGGACAGAAGATCTCCTAAGCAGCGTTGAACACACACACCAAGACCAAGCTAGCTCAGACATCACTAACCAGGATCTATGTCTTAACATTTGTAAAAATTATGTTTTAGCATTGCTCTATGATTTTTCTAATAAGCTGTGTTCACACCCTTGGCTTACAGAAGAGAAATTTAGTGGGACCTGAACTTATGATTCATCTTCTAATCTCTTTATCTGTTTACTTTTAGGACACCCAAGCCTCCAGGTAATAAATTAGCCTAAGTCAGAGGATGCTGCCGTTTGCTGCCGCTGCAGCAGGAATCTGGATGCTCCTCACTGAGCCGCATGCCTTCAGCTGGGCGCTTCCACAGACAAGCCACAATTTCTTGTCCATGGCCATGCCTGTCAGGCACTTGAAGGCATGTGTTTTTTCTACCTGCTGTCACATAGGGAGTCAGTATACCTGGGCATCCAGCTGCTAAAAATCAAGGAAAGAAGATCCAGATGGAAGGCAGCAACGACTGGTTCACTGGACTTTGCAAACACGTGGGGATGAAAGGCTGACTTTCATGTTTAGTTAAGACTGTTTTATGTGACTTTGTTTATTGTATTCATTGTGTTGGTTATTTTATCCACTATGCTAAATGTCTGCAAAACTCTATGGCAGAAGCCTTCTTAATAGACAACAAAAAGGGGAAGTTCTGGGGCCGAAGGGCCGACCATTGGAGCTGTAATACCTCTGGGAAAAGTGACCAAGGTAAAAGAGAGACATTGCTCTGAATGCAACGGTCTCGCCCATGGGCATTTGCAGGCTCATGGTGATGCAGCCCATTTTGCTGGTATCTCCCAGTTCAACTGCTGTATTTTTCTTATATGTACTCACTCAAGAATGTTCTCCCCTCTCTTATACCATTTTGGACCTGGTTTACTGCAATCCTACCCCGATTTCCCCCCACTCCCATTTTACCACTGAGTGCGCAGCCCCATTTTGTCTCCCTTTCTGGACCGTCGTCAGTGTAATCCACTGAAATGTTTGCAGTTCCACACAAAGATTCCTCTCTCACCTCATTCACCAGCAGTTGAGGCAAGCATGCTCCCAGCTCTGGGAGTGCAGGTCGCTTAAAGAGGCTGACTGTGGGCAGGCTGAGCCACAGGAACTGAGTGTACAAGGGAACCTGGCCACAAATAAAAGCCATGAATCTCACAGCACACCCAATGTAAAGCCTTGCATGTCTCTTTTTTAGCCTTCTTCTCTCAGTCCTCATGCCACTTTCCCCATTTTGTCTGACTGGGAACTTGGCTTCTCTATCTCCTCTCAGCAGGCTCAGTTACACGTGTGACCCTGCAGGAAAACCCTGAGCCACAGGGAAGTGACAGAGGACTAAAGGGCAGGAACTGTAGTGACAGGATAAGGAGGAATGGGATCAAGCTGCAAGAGGTGGAAGAGATTTGATGATGGGAAGAAGTCCTTTACTCTCAGGGTGCCTGTCCCTGACACAGGGGCCAGTGCAGAAATGCTGTGGATGCCCCATCCCCAGCAACATCCAACGCCAGGTGGGACAGGGGCCGCAGCAACCGGCTGTGCTGGGAGCTTGCTCAGCTTGGAACCACATCATCTTTAGGGTCCCTTCCAAGCCAAACCATTCAAGGATTTGATCATTCTGCCATCTCCATCTCCCACTGAGCAGCGGCCCTGAAACTTCAGTGACATCACAGCTCCCACAGGGTTCCAGGTGGAACGTCCAGCACCTGGAAACGAGAACAGCAGACACTTCACCGCCTGCCAAGGGTCAGTTGCTGCTCACCCTGCACTCTGACCCTCAGCGCTGAGCTGCTGCTGCTGCTGCCTGGGCAATTTCTGCCACCTGCTGTGGAGCGCCAGTCCCAGCAGGATGTGCTCTGCTGTGCCCGTGGAGGTACAGTGCCATGCCAGGCAGGGGGCACCCGGCTTGGGCAGGCTGCAGCCATGTGGGAATGGATGGGGTGGGACAGGAAGCCCACTGGGAGATTGTGCTGCCCCTTGCAGGCTGACAGAGACACCGTGGAGGACATGGAAGTGGACCAGGGGCTGGAGGAGGAAGAGAAGATGGAGGTGGACTCCTCCTCTACTTCCATGTCCTCCCCTGTTGAGGACATGGAAGTAGATGAGGAGGACACCATCGAGGAGATGGAGGTGGATGCAGAGGATGACATCGAGGAGATGGAAGTTGACGTGGAGGATGAGGAGGAGCCCATGGTCCTTGGGTGAATGTGGAGCCCCACGGGTAAGACAGGCAGATGCTTGCCACGCCCTGCCCACACACACACTGGGTCCCCTGACGCCAGGCTGGGGCTGGGCTGGATGGCCCCGCTCAGGGACACGGTGCCCGCAGGGGGCCTGGATTGTGCTGCCACAAGCACCAGCCCCGGCCTGCCCTGCGCTTGCCTGGGGCCACGCCAGCCCTGCCAGCCCCGGCCCAGCCCCTGGGGCCCAGCTCCCAGCCCTGCTGGGCCCAGTGCTGCCGCCTGAGTCCAGCTCTGCTGCTTCCTTTCTTCCAGGGCACACGCACATGATGGCACAGATGCCACTCCTATGTAAATACGGTTGAAAGATTTGAAGATTTCTGTAAATACGTTCAAAGTATAGAAGTTCCTTGTAAATATGTTTTCAACGTTGGAGGTTTTTTGTAAATACGTTTTGAAGATTGTTAGCCCATCAGATCCCATGGAAATATCTTCAGAACATTGTTCGTGTTATTGTTGTAACGATTGTTTTAACGAAATATGTTGTGTATATACTAGATTTGCCGATCTTCGGCAAATAAATACCGTAACTTTTTAAAACCTGACTTCTCTGGGCCATTCCTTTGGGCACGGGCAGCCTTTGCACATTTGTGGGTTCCACTTGTTCCGCGTTCCCGGGGCTGGAGGTCCCTGGGGGTGCTGGCACGGCCACCCCGGGGCTGGGGGTCCCTGTGCACAGGGGCTCCCACTGACACCACTCCTGGCACTGGGCACTGCTGCTCTTCCTGGCCTGGGGCACAGCGCTGTCCCCAAGAGCTCAGCTCTCTCTCACCAGCTCTCACACAGGGAGCACTCACAGCACTGGCCCCTGCAGCCATGCCACCAAAGCAGGCAGGAAACCTTCAGCCACCCTTCCCGCTGCAGCCACAGGCACTCCTGGGCCCAGAGCCGCCAGCAGGCCACAGCCATCCAAAATCCACCTGCACGCTCTCAAGGCCACCACAGCCTTGGCAACTGGGCCACCTGCATCTGGGCTGCTGCAGGGGCTGATCTTTAAGCCTTGCAGCCTCCAAAGGCCCTGGGCTCTGCTTCCCAGCCTGCTCTGCACTGCCCTGAGCCCGCAAGGTTCCAGAGACAAAAGCCAAGCCAGGGCATCCTCACCCTGCCCGCACTCCTGCTGCTGGCAGCGGCCACTGGGCCCTGGGCCCCACTCGGGTGACAGCTGCAGGGTCAGGGCAGCCTGTGCTGGGCAGGGGGCACGGGGCTTTGGGCCCTGCTGCTGCTGCTGCTGCTGCTGGGGGCCATGGGCCCAACAGGGCCCTGAGCTCAGCCCCTGCCCGGCCAGCTGCCCCCAAAGCCCCACACTCCCCGAGCATCCCCATCACAGCTGCCAGGGGGAAATCCCATGGGCTTCAGGAAAGAAATTCCCCATAGTGACTAAACCAAGGGGTCCAAGGGGAAAGGCAGCACCAGCTGATGTTTACAGCACCTTGACAAAGGTGGCTGCAGGGCAGCTGAGATCTCCAGGGCCTCTGGCAGTGCCTGCTCTGCACGTGAGCCTGTGGGGCTGCTCCCACTGGGACACAGCACCGGGCTCAGGCCTGCCCTCTGCCCCTCACAGCTGATCCCAAGGAGCAGGCTCACAAAGCAGTTTCAGATCACTGCCTGCAGATATTTCAAAGGACTAAATATCATTCAAAGAAGCCACCTTGCACATTTAGCTTTGGTGTCGTGGCATGAGATGCCGTGAAGGTGCCTCTCAGTGTGCACTCTGGGCACTTCCACTGCCATCCCAACGGGAACACAAAGGACAGGCCTCTGCTTTCAGCACTACTGAGCTCCTCACCCAGCAATGAAGTCTCAGGAAGAGGCAGGAATTATGTGCACCAGAGATTCTGGATTCTAATAAATGGCATGAATTCCACAGGCCATCCAACCCAATGACCTGCATGTCTCTACTTTTTCCTCTTTCTCTCATCCCTCATGTCACTTTCCCCAAAACCTACCATTGCACAAAGGGCTGAGGCATCTAACCATTAGGGTATCCTTACACCATGATGCCAGCCTAGCTAAGGCTACATTAGTTTGAGCAGAAGCTCAAATCATTTTGGATGTTGCACTACAAGATGTCATCACTGTGGTACAGGAGAAAGGTTTTGAGATTGCAGCAGATAAAGTCCAAAGAGAGCGCCCTGTAGAAGTAGCTTGGCCTAAAAAGCACAGAGAGAACCATCACACCCCAAACACTGCACATCAAGGAAAACCCAAAGACTCTGCCAGAACTCCACATGCTGTGTGGAAGCTGTTTTGATGTTGAGGCATGAGAAGTCATGAAGTGCTCTGAAAGTGCACTCTGGGCACTTCCACTGCCACCCCACAGGGAACACCAAGAACAGGCCTCTGCTTTCAGCACTGCTGAGCTCCTCACCCAGCAATGAAGTCGCAGGAAGAGGCAGGAATTAAGTGCACCAGAGAGCCTGGCCTCCAATAAAGGGCATGAATCCCACAGCCCACCCAAACCACTGCCTTGCATGTCTCTATATTTTCCGTCTTCTCTCATCTCTCGTGTCACTTTCCCCATTTTCTCTTACTGGGAACTTGGCTTCTCTCTCTCCTGTCTGCAGGTTAGGCCACACGTGTGACCCAGCAGTAACACCCTGAGCCACAGGCAAGTGGGAGAGCCCTCTTGGTCAAGAACTGTAGTGACAGGACAAGGGAGAGTGGGATAAAACTGCAAGAGTTGAAAGAGATTTGATGATGGGAAGAAGTCCTTTACTCTCAGGGTGCCTGTCCCTGACACAGGGGCCAGTGCAGAAATGCTGTGGATGCCCCATCCCCAGCAACATCCAAGGCCAGGTAGGACAGGGGCCGCAGCAACCTGCTGTGCTGGGAGCTTGCTCAGCTTGGAACCACATCATCTTTAGGGTCCTTCCAAGGAAAACCATTCAAGGATTTGATCATTCTGCCATCCACATCTCCCACTGAGCAGCGGCCCTGAAACTTCAGTGACATCACAGCTCCCACAGGGTTCCAGGTGGAACGTCCAGCACCTGGAAACGAGCACAGCAGACACTTCACCGCCTGCCAAGGGTCAGTTGCTGCTCACCCTGCACTCTGACCCTCAGCGCTGAGCTGCTGCTGCTGCCTGGGCTATTTCTTGCCACCTGCTGTGGAGTGCAAATCCCAGCAGGATGTTCTCTGCTGTGCCCGTGGAGGTACAGTGCCATGACAGGCAGGGGGCACCCGGCTTGGGCAGGCTGCAGCCATGTGGGAATGGATGGGGTGGGACAGGAAGCCCACTGGGAGATTGTGCTGCCCCTTGCAGGCTGACAGAGACACCGTGGAGGACATGGAAGTGGACCAGGGGCTGGAGGAGGAAGAGAAGATGGAGGTGGACTCCTCCTCTACTTCCATGTCCTCCCCTGTTGAGGACATGGAAGTAGATGAGGAGGACACCATCGAGGAGATGGAGGTGGATGCAGAGGATGACATCGAGGATATGGAAGTTGACGTGGAGGATGAGGAGGAGCCCATGGTCCTTGGGTGAATCTGGAGCCCCACAGGTAAGACAGGCAGACGCTTGCCACGCCCTGCCCACACACACACTGGGTCCCCTGACGCCAGGCTGGGGCTGGGCTGGATGGCCCCGCTCAGGGACACGGTGCCCGCAGGGGGCCTGGATTGTGCTGCCACAAGCACCAGCCCCGGCCTGCCCTGAGCTTGCCTGGGGCCACGCCAGTCCTGCCAGCCCCGGCCCAGCCCCTGGGGCCCAGCTCCCAGCCCTGCTGGGCCCAGTGCTGCCGCCTGAGTCCAGCTCTGCCGCTTCCTTTCTTCCAGGACTCATGCATATGATGGCAAAGATGCCACGTCTGTAAATACGTTTCAAAGTTTGAAGATTTCTGTAAATACGTTTCAAAGCTTAGAAGATTTCTGTAAATACGTTCACTACGTTTCAAGTTGTCTGTATATACGTTTTGAAGACTGTTAGCCCATCGGACCCCATGTTAATACGTTCTGTACATCGTTGCTATTGTTGTTATAACAATTGTTATAATGACACATATTCTGTAAATCCTAGATTTGTCGATTATCGGCAAATAAATCCTGTTACTTTTTAAAACCTGACTTCTCTTGGCCATTCCTTTGGGCACGGCAGACTTTGCACACTTGTGGGTTCCACTTGTTCCACGATCCCTGGGCTGGAGGTCCCTGGGGGTGCTGGCACGGCCACCCCGTTGCTGGGGGTCCCTGTGCACAGGGACTCCCACTGACACCACTCCTGGCACTGGGCACTGCTGCTCTTCCTGGCCTGGGGCACAGCGCTGTCCCCAAGAGCTCAGCTCTCTCTCACCAGCTCTCACACAGGGGGCTCTCACACCACTGGCCCCTGCAGCCATGCCACCAAAGCAGGCAGCAAACCTTCAGCCACCCTTCCCACTGCAGCCACAGGCACTCCTGGGCCCAGAGCCGCCAGCAGGCCACAGCCATCCAAAATCCACCTGCACGCTCTCAAGGCCACCACAGCCTTGGCAACTGGGCCACCTGCATCTGGGCTGCTGCAGGGGCTGATCTTTAAGCCTTGCAGCCTCCAAAGGCCCTGGGCTCTGCTTCCCAGCCTGCTCTGCACTGCCCTGAGCCCGCATTGTTCCAGAGACAAAAGCCAAGCCAGGGCATCCTCACCCTGCCCGCACTCCTGCTGCTGCCAGCGGCCACTGGCCCCTGGGCCCCACTCGGGTGACAGCTGCAGGGACAGGGCAGCCTGTGCTGGGCAGGGGGCACGGGGCTTTGGGCCCTGCTGCTGCTGCTGCTGCTGCTGGTGCTGCTGGGGGCCATGGGCCCAACAGGGCCCCGAGCTCAGCCCCTGCCCGGCCAGCTGCCCCCAAAGCCCCACACTCCCCAAGCATCCCCATCACAGCTGCCAGGGGGAAATCCCATGGGCTTCAGGAAAGGAATTCCCCATAGTGACTAAACCAAGGGGTCCAAGGGGAAGGTCGGCACCAGCTGATGTTTCCAGCACCTTGACAAAGGTGGCTGCAGGGCAGCTGAGATCTCCAGGGCCTCTGGCAGTGCCTGCCCTGCACGTGAGCCTGTGGGGCTGCTCCCACTGGGACACAGCACCGGGCTCAGGCCTGCCCTCTGCCCCTCAGAGCTGATCCCAAGGAGCAGGCTCACAAAGCAGTTTCAGGCCACTTCCTGCAGATATTTCAAAGGACTAAATGTCATTCTAGGAAGGCACTTTGCAGATTTAGTTTTGGTGTCGTGGCATGAGAAGCCATGAAGGTGCCTCTCAATGTGCACTCTGGGCACTTCCACTGCCATTCCAAAGGGAACACAAAGGACAGGCCTCTGCTTTCAGCGCTGCTGAGCTCCTCACTAGCAATGATATCTCAGGAGGACACAGGGTTTTTTCAGGCCCAGGGGCCTCTTACTGGAACTATAACACCTCACGACAAAAATGACAAATTAAAGTGAGGCAGCCGTCTAAATGCAATGTTTTTTCAGTTTTATCAGGGCTTGCTGAATGCAGCGCCGGCACCCTGCACCAGCATGAGGGATGAGGGCTGGCTCAGCTGGTAAAGCCCAGGGGGTATTTTGAAACACCTGCATCCAGAGCCATCAGACCAGTGAGTTGGGGGACGGCCGCCTGCAGTGTAGGATCCTTGGGAGATATTTTAGTCCTGTAGGTGGGCCACCCTTTACATCAGGGCTAGCCCTGGGTAACAAATTATCCAAAGTTGTGAGGGACATATATGTTCCACTTAGGGAGGTTCGCCTTTCATGGGGGAAGACTTGTATTAAGGGAAGTTGGAAGTCATTTGTTCATTGGCTTTTAAAAGAGTTCCCAGATATTTCTGTTGATTCAATTCGTCATGTAGCATTTTGGGACTGAGTTAGGGAAAGATTCTAGCTTTTGAAATCTCAGGGAGGGATAAGAGTCGTAAAATTTTACCTTATTTTTCACATGATTTATACAGTTTTCTCAAGGGTTCAATGTTCTAATACTCAAATCATATTTTGAGTTCTGCCCCCGGCATTCCTGGACCCACTGATACCAAGATAAGGGTGAGAGACAGGAACTGCTTTAAAGCACAGACAAGTCACCTGCTGTCTGACATCTTCCCTTCTTCTCTACCCCCTGCCCAGGTCACACAGGCTTGGATTCTACCCTAACCCATTCTCCAGTACCTCTCCTCACTGGATTCCCCTCAGATAGCTCACAAAATGGAGTCCATCCTCTGGAGGGGGTTGTCAATGTCAAACTCCCTCTTACCCCCAGCTCTCTCATTGGGTCTTCCCCGTATTGGGTCCTACCCCTGCATCAGGTACCACCTCTGCATTGGGATCCAGCGCTTCCTTGCCTACTCCCGCTGCCCTACCCCCTCCAACTCAGCCCCTTGCGGATACCACACTGTCAGAGCTGGAAGTGTGAGGGGCGGTAACCGGAAGGCCGCCATCTTGGCTACCAAAGGCCCACAACACCGGGCCTGGCCAGTCACCCCAAGGCCCCGCTCCTCTGCCAAAGACCAAGTTCCCTCTTCTGGAGAGGAGAGGGAAGGTTCATCCCACCTTGAGCATGAGCCTGAGGATACTTGGCAAAGGATGCGGAAGCTGGCGGTGGAAGAGGGGGACTGCGAATTGGTAGCTAAAATACAAGCAGCACCGGTGCAGTACCAGAGTGGGGCTAACCCCTGATGGGAAGCTGTCACACACGGGGAGATGAAAGGCCTTTGTAAAGCAGCAAAACACCATGGGAGGGGCTCACCATATTTTAATAATTTGTTAAATGCCACCTTCACTGCTCATGTTATGGTGCCTCATGATCTGCTCCATTTTATGCACATCCTACTTTCTCCCACTGAAATTATTCTGTGGGAAGGAATGGGGAAAAAATAATAAAATAATTATTAAAAGACTATACTAGGGAAGACAGGTGGGCACACCTAACACTAGTCCATCTAGGGAGGAAGATTTCACTGAATCTCATTCAATAGACCTTCCTGAGCTCTGTTAGAAGAGATAAAAGTGCTGCAAAGACACCTCTCAAGCAGACACCCAATGGAACAACACCTACTCTAGATTTCATAGACATTCTGCAAGGACCTGGGCAATCCTTTCTAAAATTTATTGACCACCTTACACAAGCAATAGAGAAGCAAGTTGAACATCCAAAAGCCAGGAAGGTACTTCTTACTAAACTTGCTGAAACAAATGCTAACAACAACCATAAAGACATTTTTCCTTCACTACCCCTTAACTCAAAGCCAACCATTGCACAAATGGTCGAGGCATGCACACTTAGGGCATCCTTACACTGTGATGCCAGCCTAGCTATGGCTACCAGTAAGGGTGTAGTAGAGGTGCTAGTAGCCTCCCAAGTTATTCCCTGACATACACATGAAAAAGGACCTGGCTTTCAGTGTAGGGAGATGGGGCATTTTCAACAGAATTTTAAAAATAAAGGCTATTACCAGGGACCTTCTCGTTGTCACAGCCACTGTCCTCACTGCCCCCCTTGTCCACACGCTTTCCAACACCAGCAAAACCGGTGGCCTGCAGGAAACCCCACACAGACTCGGAAAGGCCCCGCGTGATGACACCAAATGCGAGGCCGTTCCGCCCCACTCTCCCCAACATTGTGGAGAACCAGCACAGCGACCTTCTGAGATGCATCGGGACAGCTCGACAGCTGCAGAAAACTCGAGAGAAGACAGCTCTGCCCTGGAACCTAAAGGCAGCTGGTAGGGGCCTTTTCTATTCCAATCCACGATATTTATGTTCACCATATTCCCACAGGCAATTACGAGACTGAAGGTCCAGAGACATTTTGATTTTAACCAACACCAGGAAAGGGACGGAGACACTCACTATACTGCCTGAGGTAGTCACTTCGGCATCTTTGCAGGAGAAAACTGTCCAGGCTCTATGCTTATTCCCTCCCCTTTTCATTGCAAAAGGAACAGTTATAGCCAGAGCCTACCTCCCATGGGACATGATCACCACACGAGCTGATCCAATGCTGTTGAGGGCACAGATTATGGGCTGAAACAGACCTGTTCGAAAGTGTGCTTCGTCATGCAAAGGGAGAAAGACATGTCTCTTTGGAGAATTAGATACAGGAGATGACATTACCGTAATTTCCTGCTCTGACTGGCTAAAAGAATGGCCCCTGGTCCCAGCTGCTGGAGTAAATATTACCTACCAGGGGAGCCACTACCAGCTTCTGGAGTCACAGTAACATCTGCATGGAAGGTCCTGAGGGCACAGTTGCTACAGTAAGATCATTCGTCATCCGGACACCAATAACGCTTTGGGGAAGAGACCTCTTGTCCCAAAGGGGGACAGGGCCAGAGATCCTATCAACACCTCAGGATTTCTAGACGGGGCCACAGAGCAGCGCGCCACCCTTCAGTCAACCTGGAAGACCAACAATCCCATATGGGTGGATCAGTGGCCCCTCCCAGGCAGAAAGTTAAAGGCCTGCAATCCATCGTGAAGGAGCAGCTGTCTGTGGGCCACATTGTACCATCTACTAGCCCCTGCAATGTGCCTGTCATTATCATATGAAAGCCTGGCAAAGACGAGAGGTGGCTCCTGCAGGACCTCAGGAAAATCAACGAGGTCATTGATGACATGGGTGCTCTCCAGTCCAGCCTGCCCTCAGCCTCCATGATACCTCGAGTTTGGTAGATAGTCATTATACATCTAAATGACTGCTTGTTTTACTTCTCCTTGCACCCCAATGAAAGCCCTTGTTTGCTTTTTCCGTCCCCAAATCGACAGGCACCTTTAGAAAGGTACCAGTGGACTGCATTGCCTCAAGGAATGGAGAAGAGCCCAACTACTTGTCAATGCCTTGCAGCCCAAATTCTCTCGCCCAGCTGGAAATGACATCCTAATGCTATCATTTTTCATTACATGAATGACACAGTAGTTTGTGCAGAAGCTCAAATCATTTTGGATGTTGCAGTACAAGATGTCATCACTGCGGCACAAGAGAAAGGTTTTAAGATTGCAGCAGATAAAGTCCAAAAGACAGCCGCTTGGAAGTAGCTCGGCCTAAAAACTACAGAGAGAACCATCACATCCCAAACACTGCACATCAAGGACAACCCAAAGACTCTGAAAGAACTCCAAACGCTGTATAGGAGCACCAGTTGGGTACGTTCACTGCTGGGAATCACCACAGATCTCACACCACTGTTCCTGCTGCTCCTTAAAGGCAGAGAAGGACTCTTTTCCCTGCAATCACTGACACTGGAGGCCGAAGCAGCTGTACAAAAGGTAACCTGGGTGATTCAAACAAAACAGGCACACAGTTACCACACTACTTTTCCTTTCTCCCTGGCAATCCTTGGTGTAAGTCCAATATTCCATACATTATTCTTTCAGGGGGACTCAACTATCTCAGATCCCCTGATAATAATGGAATGTGTTTTCAGATCACACCGACCTATTAAAACAATAGCAACCCAACAGAAAGTTATTGCACCACTAATCAGGAAAACTAGAGAGCATCTGTGCTCCCTTGCAGGAACGGACCTTGTGAATACATACTTACTTCTCACTCAAGAGCACCTCAATTGGCTACTTCAAACATTTGAACCACTGCAATACGTCTTGGATACTTTTTATACAGGCAAAGGTCACCCACCAATCCTACAACCAAAACATTCCTGCGCTGCTCAGGATGTTTATAATTACCCAAGACCTGGCAAGATCCCTTGTAGCCACCTGCCCCAATTGTCAGGAACATGGCCTTGCTTCTGTCAGAGCTTGAGGCATTCCAAGAGGACTAGAGAGTCTCCACATCTGGCAATCAGACATCACACACTAAGCCCCTTTCGGCAGACTAAAGTACATCCATGTCACAATCGATGCCTTTTCCAGTGTGATTTTTGCCTCTGTCCATGCTGGTGAAAAATCCGAAGATGCTATAAAACATTACTTTTTAGTTTTTTCCACCTTAACAGCTCCACAGGAAATTAAAACTGATAAGGCTCTTGCTTACACCTTGCACTGATTCCAACAAGTTTCTGACCACTGGTGTATAAAACACGTCACAGGCATACCACACTCTGCCACAGGACAGTCCATAGCCGAGAGGGCCCACTGATCAATCCAAAGGATCCTTGAGCAACTGAGAGGGGTAATCCAGATATTATCTTCCATTGACAGACTGGCCAAGGCCTTTTATGTATTCAACTTTTTGAACTACTCATTTATGGAGCCAACTCCCCCATCATCAGGCATTTTACTAATTCAAATGCAGCCCAATAAAAAGAAAAGCCACCTGTGCTGATGAAAGACCCTGAATCTAAACAATTTATCGGCACCTTCCCATTCATTACTTGGGAAAGAGAAAATGCCTTTGTCTCTTTAGAGCAACATTCCTAAGATGGATCCCAGCAAAATACATAAAAACTCTTTCTGGAAACGGTGAGGCAAACACCAGAGCCACCATCAGAAGAACAGAATGGAAGCCTAAGAGTGACAACAGCAGCCTGGGAAAGAAGAAGGAGAAGGACAGAAGATCTCCTAAGCAGCCTTGACCACACACACCAACACCAAGATAGCTCAGACACAACTAACCAGGATCTATGTCTTAACATTTGTAAAATTATATTTTAGCATTGACATATGATTCTTCTAATAAGCTGTGTTTACACCCTTGGCTTACAGAAGAGAAAGTTTAGTGGGAACACAAGTTTCATCTTCTAATCTCTTTATCTGTTTACTTTTAGGACACCCAAGCCTCCAGATAATAAATTAGCCTAAGTCAGAGGATGCTGCCGTTTGTTGCCGCTGCAGCAGGAATCTGGATGCTCCTTACTGAGCCGCATGCCTTCAGCTGGGCGCTTCCACAGACAAGCCAAAATTTCTTGTCCATGGCCATGCCTGTCAGGCACTTGAAGGCATGTGTTTTTTCTACCTGTTGTCACATAGGGAGTCTGTATACCAGGGCATCAAGCTGCTGAAAGATCAAGGAAACAAGATCCAGACAGAAGGCAACAATGACTGGTTCACTGGACTTTGCAAACACAGGGATTTGCGAGGCTGGCTTTCATCTTCAGTTAAGACTGTTGTGTGGGCTTTGTTTTTCGTATTCATTGTGTTGGTTATTTTATCCTTTTTTGCTAAATGCCTGCAAAACTCTATGGCTGAAGCCTTCTTTATAGGTAACAAAACGGGGGAGATGTGAGGGCCCAGGGGCCTACCACTGAAACTGTAATACCTCAAGCAAAGTGTCCAAGGTAAAAGAGAGACAACGCTCTGAAAGCAATGGTGTCGCCCATGGGCATTTGCAGGCTCATGGTGATGCAGCACGTTTTGCGGGCATCAGCCAGTTAACTGCTGTATTTTCCTTATATGTACTCCCTCAGAACGTTCCAACTCTCTTCCATCAATTTGGTCCTGGATTACTATAATGATCCTGCGCTGTTGACCCCCATATTGTGTACCCAGCCCCATTTTGTACCATTCCTGGACCCTCTTCAGCGCAATCCACACTATTTGGATTTCCACACAACGATCCCTCAGTTGCCTCATCCATCAGCCATCCAAGCAAGCTGGCTCCCACATCTGTGAGTGCAGGTCCCTCACAGAGGTTGCTGTGGGCAGGCTGCAACACAGGAACTGAGTGCACCAGGGACGTGGCCTCTGATAAAGGGCATGAATCCCAGAGCCCACGGAACCCAAAGCCTCCATGTCTTTTCTTTTTCCTTATTCTCTCAGTTCTCAAGCCACATTCCGCATTTTCTCTTACTGGGAACTTGGCTTCTCTCTCTCCTGTCTGCAGGTTAGGCCACACGTGTGATCCAGCAGTAACAGCCAGATCCACAGGGAAGTGGGAGAGCCCTCTTGGTCAAGAACTGTAGTGACAGGACAAGGGAGAGTGGGATAAAACTGCAAGAGTTGGAAGAGATTTGATGATGGGAAGAAGTCCTTTACTCTCAGGGTGCCTGTCCCTGACACAGGGGCCAGTGCAGAAATGCTGTGGATGCCCCATCCCCAGCAACATCCAAGGCCAGCTGGGACAGGGGCCGCAGCAACCTGCTGTGCTGGGAGCTTGCTCAGCTTGGAACCAGACCATCTTTACGGTCCCTTCCAAGCCAAACCATTCAAGGACTTGATCATTCTGCCATCCCCATCTCCCACTGAGCCGCGGCCCTGAAACTTCAGTGACATCACAGCTCCCACAGGGTTCCAGGTGGAACGTCCAGCACCTGGAAACCAGCACAGCAGACACTTCACCGCCTGCCAAGGGTCAGTTGCTGCTCACCCTGCGCTCTGACCCTCAGCGCTGAGCTGCTGCTGCTGCTGCCTGGGCTATTTCTGCCACCTGCTGTGGAGCGCCAATCCCAGCAGGATGTGCTCTGCTGTGCCCGTGGAGGTACAGTGCCATGCCAGGCAGGGGGCACCCGGCTTGGGCAGGCTGCAGCCATGTGGGAATGGATGGGGTGGGACAGGAAGCCCACTGGGAGATTGTGCTGCCCCTTGCAGGCTGACAGAGACACCGTGGAGGAGATGGAAGTGGACCAGGGCCTGGAGGAGGAAGAGATGATGGAGGTGGACTCCTCCTCTACTTCCATGTCCTCCCCTGTTGAGGACATGGAAGTAGACGAGGAGGACACCATCGAAGAGATGGAGGTGGATGCGGAGGATGATATCGAGGAGATGGAAATTGACGTGGAGGATGAGGAGGAGCCCATGGTCCTTGGGTGAATGTGGAGCCCCACAGGTAAGACAGGCAGATGCTTGCCACGCCCTGCCCACACACACACTGGGTCCCCTGACGCCAGGCTGGGGCTGGGCTGGATGGCCCCGCTCAGAGACACGGTGCCCGCAGGGGGCCTGGATTGTGCTGCCACAAGCACCAGCCCCGGCCTGCCCTGCGCTTGCCTGGGGCCACGCCAGCCCTGCCAGCCCCAGCCCAGCCCCTGGGGCCCAGCTCCCAGCCCTGCTGGGCCCAGTGCTGCCGCCTGAGTCCAGCTCTGCTGCTTCATTTCTTCCAGGGCACACGCACATGATGGCAAACATGCCACGACTTTGTAAATACGTTTCAAAGGTTTGAAGATTCCTGTAAATACGTTTGAAAGTTTAGAAGATTTTTGTAAATACGTTGACTACGTTTCAAGTACTCTGTAAATATGTTTTGAAGACTGTTAGCCCATCGGACCCCATGTAAATACGTTCTGTACATTGTTGTTGTTGTTGTTGTTGTTATAACAATTGTTATAATGACACATATTCTGTAAATCCTAGATTTGCCAATTATCGGCAAATAAATCCTGTTTCTTTTTAAAACCTGACTTCTCTTGGCCATTCCTTTGGGTTTGCACACTTGTGGGTTCTACTTGTTCCGCGTTCCCGGGCCTGGAGGTCCCTGGGGGTGCTGGCACGGCCACCCCGGGGCTGGGGGTCCCTGTGCACAGGGGCTCCCACTGACACCACTCCTGGCACTGGGCACTGCTGCTCTTCCTGGCCTGGGGCACAGCGCTGTCCCCAAGAGCTCAGCTCTCTCTCACCAGCTCTCACCCAGGGGGCTCTCACAGCACTGGCCCCTGCAGCCATGCCACCAAAGCAGGCAGCAAACCTTCAGCCACCCTTCCTGCTGCAGCCACAGGCGCTCCTGGGCCCAGAGCCGCCAGCAGGCTACAGCCATGCAAAATCCACCTGCACGCTCTCAAGGCCACCACAGCCTTGGCAACTGGGCCACCTGCATCTGGGCTGCTGCAGGGGCTGATCTTTAAGCCTTGCAGCCTCCAAAGGCCCTGGGCTCTGCTTCCCAGACTGCTCTGCACTGCCCTGAGCCCGCAAGGTTCCAGAGACAAAAGCCAAGCCAGGCCATCCTCACCCTGCCCGCACTCCTGCTGCTGCCAGCGGCCACTGGCCCCTGGGCCCCACTCGGGTGACAGCTGCAGGGACAGGGCAGCCTGTGCTGGGCAGGGGGCAGGGGGCTTTGGGCCCTGCTGCGGCTGCTGCTGGGGGCCATGGGCCCAACAGGGCCCCGAGCTCAGCCCCTGCCCGGCCAGCTGCCCCCAAAGCCCCACACTCCCCGAGCATCCCCATCACAGCTGCCAGGGGTAAATCGCATGGGCTACAGGAAAGAAATTCCCCAGAGTGACGAAACCAAGGGGTCCAAGGGGAAAGTCAGCACCAGCTGATGTTTCCAGCACCTTGACAAAGGTGGCTGCAGGGCAGCTGAGATCTCCAGGCCCTCTGGCAGTGCCTGCTCTGCACGTGAGCCTGTGGGGCTGCTCCCACTGGGACACAGCACCGGGCTCAGGCCTGCCCTCAGCCCCTCACAGCTGATCCCAAGGAGCAGGCTCACAAAGCATTTCCACACCACTTCCTGCAGATATTTCAATAGACTAAATGTCATTCAAAGAAGCCACCTTGCACATTTAGCTTTGGTGCCGTGGCATGAGAAGCCCTGAAGGTGCCTATCAGTGTGCACTCTGGGCACTTCCACTGCCATCCCAACGGGAACACAAAGGACAGGCCTCTGCTTTCAGCACTGCTGAGCTCCTCACCCAGCAATGAAATCTCAGGAAGAGGCAGGAATTATGTGCACCAGAGATTCTGGACTCCAATAAATGGCATGAATTACACAGCCCACCCAAACCAAAGCCTTGTATATCTGTACCTTTTTCTTCTTTTCTCTTCTCTCTTGTCACCTTCGCCATATTCTCTGTCCGGGAGTTTGGCTTCTCTCTCTCCTGTCTGAAGGTTCAGCCGCACGTGTGACCCAGCAGGAACAGCCTGACCTGCAAGCAATGGTCACGTTATTTCAGAGTACTGCACTGCTCCAGCTTGGGAGGAAGTGGGAGCTGAAGACACATGCTCCTTCTTGGGAGCAGCTTCTCCCCATCCCATACAGTGAGGAGTGGTATATCTACCACTGACCTCATCCCGTGCAGCAGCACCCCTGAAGTGCTGCTTTTCCCTCCCAGAAATGCCACCCTGAGCCACCCAAGGTGTCCCTCTGCTGCCAGGCTGGCTCTGATCCACAGTGGAGGTGGAGCCCTGAGCCCAGCAAACTGATTCCTTCCCTTCTAGCCCAGGTCCTAGCAGAGCACTAAAACTCCACACCAGGAGTGGATTTGGAGGCTGCATGGAGAAAGGGGAATTGTGTCTGATTGGGGCAGACAGAATAAAATGCAGCTGCCAAAGGGGAATCAAAGCATCCCACAGAGTACAGCCAGGTACGTGGCACATCAAGGCTGTGCTGGTTTAGAAATACTGTATTAAAAGGAATTTATGATCACTACTATCTGCCAACAAAAATACACAGAATACATTAAGCTTCAGTTTTAAATGCATAAAAGATAGGAAATTCAGAATGGTTTTCTCCACAAACACATCTCAATGGCCAGCCCAGCACTGGGGTCGAGGGGAGGCAATATTTTGTTGCTACCTCTTGATGGCATTACTTCTTCTCCTAATGCAGGAATTCTGCCTGCCCAGGACAGCAAGGATGCAGGTGAACAGCCACAGAGCTGCTCACAGATGGACAGACAGACCAAAGCTGCTCATCTTCCCCCTTCTGAGGAGGATTTCTTATTCAACCTTTCCTTTCTCTCTTCCTTTTACCTAAAAAGATACCTGGGATAGAGTAACAGCTTGCAGGAGACAGGGAGCATCTCCTACCAAAGGGAAGTGAAGGCAAGGGTAATTATTCTGTAGAATAAATACATGTACTCACAGACAAAAAGCTCTGGTCTCGGGAACAACTGGATTGATCCCTCCCTGTTCAAGACCAAAGAAACATTTCCCTGATCAAAGGACCTGGTGCTTCCTGTGTAAGACTGGAATGTTTGTCACAATTCAGACAGAAACATTTCAAACCCTGCAGTCATCCAATAGGTATAAATGCATTTAGAAAATGCAGGAAAATTCATCTTGGATGATTTCCTATTAAAACAAGATTTGCATTTCTGGCTGACTCTCTTGCTCTCCATCAGTCCTGTCCACTGGAAGCTGCATTGGTTGCATATGTGAGAGGACAGGTGTGATATCTCCCCATTTTAGGGGAGGATAGGCTACATGTTCCTCCTCCACACTTGGAATGCTTTCCATGGACAGATCCCAACCTCCTCCTGCTCCTTAAATTTGTGATACACAGGACCTTTAATCTCTGTCTATCTATGGGAGCATCCTCCCCCGCTGAGAAGTCGGGCTCTGCAGGAATTTGATGCCATCACCAATGTGTGCCCCTTGCTGGCGGTGGAGTACTGGTCAGAAAGGAGTTTGTAGGATCTCCATGAAAAGGGCAACATCGCATCTCCTGTCCCTGGCTCAGGCAACACCAGGACGGGGCTTTGCCAGCAAGGAAAACACAGCCAATGCCAAACCTGCTCTAGTGGGAGACGTCCCTGCCCACGGCAGGGAGGTGGAACAAGGTCAGCTGTGAGGTCCCTTCCAGGCCAGGCTCTGCAGGATGAAATGCCATCGCGGGCTGAACGGGAGGCAGGAGGACGGTCCCCTCCTCCGCAGACACCGCCGGGGCCCGGCTGCCTCCCCCCAAAGCCCAAAGCGTTCCTGACCGTGCCACCAGCGCTGGGCAGGCCAGGTCACAGCCCCAGCAGTGGCTGTGGCAGCTCTGGGCTGTCACACAGCCGAGAATGGCCCCTGACAGGGAGCACAGCACAGCTCCAGCTGCACCCAGCCACAGCAGCCTGCCAGGGGAGAGGAAGGAGGTGGATGGAATCCCATCGAGGGAATCACCCAAAGCAGGCACCAGAAGGGTGGGGGACTGGGGGGTCCAGTCCTCCTGTTTCTGTTCTCAGTGTGAGAAATGCTAGTCACTTCCAAAAAATTTAAAAAGCTTATTAAAACCTTATCAGAAATACAACAGCGGACTGAATAGAGAAAATATTACAGCGCTGAGAGCAAAGGATTTTCCCCACCATGTTCTCACCCACACAATGGAGGTTTCACCTTTCAACCCTTTAGCCCCCCCAAAGTTCTGTCCATTGACTCCTCCTTCCCTGCCCAGGGGTGGAGATCCCTTCCTGACACCTTGAGTGGAGCTCAGGTGCTGCCACAGGAACGAGTGACCCTCCCGAATGTCCCAAACCCAGGGCACCCTGATAACAACACAAGGGGGTAAAACACAACTATAAATCTATAAACTCCTGCTGACACACACACAGGATATTTGCCTTTTAGCTGTGAGAGTCAGCCATGGCATTGCTCATCTGTCACACTGGGAGAGGCTCAGGAGCGAGTGGTGGTGGTGCCCTGTGTGTGGTGTGGCAGTGCCATACAGGTGGCACTGAGTGGGGGCAGTGCCCTGTGTGTGGTGTGGCAGTGCCATACAGGTGGCACTGAGTGGGGGCAGTGCCCTGTGTGTGGTGTGGCAGTGTCATACAGGTGGCACTGTCCCCTCTGTGCCACTCTGCCGTGAAGGGTGAGGGAAGCACAAAGCAGGAGAAGCACCAGGGGAGCTTTGGATTGGATATTAGGAACAATTTCTTCTCCAAAGGGTTTGTCCAGCATTGGAACAGGCTGCCCAGGGATTTAAAAGGAGTGTGGATGTGGCACTTGGGGACATGGTCAGTGGTGGCCTTGAGTGGGCTCAGGTGCTGCCACAGGAACGAGTGACCCTCCCAAATGTGCCAAACCCAGGGCACCCCTGATAACAACACAAGGGGGTAAAACACAACTATAAAACTTCTCTTAACATTTCCCTTTTAATTGTGAGAGTCAACCATGGCATTACTCACCTGTCTCATCAGCAAGCAGGAAACAAAACCAAACCCAGGCCTGGTGCTCATGAGCTGCACCCCCAGCACAGCCAAATCCCCGAGGCTGCATCAGCCAAGGCACAAACCCTTCCTGCTCCTACTTTGCACACTAAATGGGATTTAACCAGGAGCATCCGAACCCCAGAGCAAAACTCACAGCCCTGATGTGTTTAAGCAGCTCTTGGTGCTCCAGAGATTTCCCCTCCCCAGCCAGCACAGCAGCCCAGGTTCATGGCACAGCAGGACAAATGCGCTGCTTTAATAAATAAACCATGAAAAACATTTCTGTTTTCAACAAAAAGATTGACACTGACACATAAAAATGTTACAGCTGCTCAAGGAAGGTCTTCTGTCTTATTTAGTTTGGGGTATTTTGAAGTCAAAAGTGTGTTTGAGGGTGGGTTGGCTTGAATAATGTGATTAACATTGCTGATTTAGACAAGTAAGCTGGAAATACTGAATTTTAATCATGTTTCAGCATGTAGCTTCTAGACATTTCCCTTAAAAATAGTTGATTCTCTTTGATTCCTGTAATTTGATACTATTCAACAACTGGGAGCACACACTGGAGCAATACATGTGTAAGCAATTACACAGCTTCACATGCTGCTAAAACAGAACCATTCTGTTAATAGCTTTTTCCCGAGAGAAATTAATTTTTTACTTATTGTTTGCATTAAGTTGCATTTGGGAAATGAAACTCAATTAAAAAAATACAAAACCACGCTTTCATTTAAGCCATTTCGTAACATTTTTTCTCCTTGACACCTCAGACAAATAAAATATGTGTATTCACAGGTAGGCACTGCATAGATGTGTTACTGAATCGTCCCTCTTCCCTGAGAGCTGCAAATCCTACAGCTGCCAGACCTCATCCCTTGCTCCTCATAAAGGGAAAGAAGAGTTTCCATTCTAGTTAATTTCCCAGCTCTAAATCAACTACCCAGTGAGTAGAAATAGCTGTGAAATCCCCTCCACAAACCTGCCAGAAGGGTTCCAGCTGTGGAGAGGGAAGCAGCAAATTCCTGCTCCCACAATTGGTTTGGAACCCTTACCGATTAAAAAAATATCCCACTCTTGGGATTTTTTAAACCACAACTAAAATAAATTAAAATCAATTAAAAATAAGATCACAGACTCACAGAATGGCTTGGGTGGAAAGGAATCTTAAAGCTAATCCAGTGCCACCCCAGCCACGGCAGGGACACCTCCCACTGTCCCAATGTCCAGCCTGGCCTTGGGCAGTGCCAGGGATCCAGGGGCAGCCCCAGCTGCTCTGGGCACCCTGTGCCAGGGCCTGCCCACCCTGCCAGGGAACAATTCCTCCCTAATATCCAATCTGAACGTGCTCTCAGTTGGAATAGGTGTCATTGCATTGCCTTGGGATGATGGATCAGGAGAAAGCCCCAGGGTGTGAGCAGAGCTCCCAAAGCCACTGCTGGGGACGTGCCACCCACCTGCCCCTCAGTCACTCAGCTGCCTCACAGCCAAAAAGACAGTGTCCAACAGGAAAAGTACTCCCAGAGGATAAAACCCTTGTCACTGCACAAATGACAAGGTCTTTATTGGGAATAAATGTCAAAGCAGAGCGACAGCGTTTATTTTCCAAGCAGGAGACACTGATCCTGTGGCGACACTGCAGGGATGGTGTTATTCCTGTTCCTGATTTAATCCCTTTATCAGCTGCAGAAGCACCAGGACAGCTTTGGTCTGCCATGCCAGCTCTGACTGACACGGCTGTCCCCATGAGCTGTCCCCACCCCCAGGTGCTGCCTCTGCAGCCCAAAGCACCTGGAGGTCCCTCTGAGCACTGGCACTCCTTCATTTGGATGCACTCTGTCCATAAAGATGCTTAAAGAGACGCCGAGGAAGACTTTAATTTATAGCCCCATTCTTTTAATCTTGGTCAGCCAGATTTTTTCAGACATCTGTTTATATCTCCTTATAATATATTGGCTGGAGCAGCAGCACCAGGCAGCAGCTCCCTCACAGGGGCTCTGCTGACATTTATAAACCAAAGCGATTTCTCTCGTGTGCTTTATGTTATCAGCTAAACCTGTCCACTTAAATTATTGCCTTGTAACCAAATCACAACTATCTGTTACTCTGCTCTGTGCACGTTTCCCAGGCTCTATACCAATATCAAGCTTTGCAGAGGCTAAAAACAAGATGATAAATTAATAAACATATGGAAAACAGGACATGCTTCCACCAGGCTCACAACTGAGGGAGGATCAGGCACGTTGTGCACCGCATTAGTAAAAGCAGAGGGCTGCTGGTGGAATATGCAGCACGCAGTGGTAACCAAAGAACCCCATCTCTCTTCTTCTAGAGCAACCAAATGACCAGCTGTGTTTCCTCACTAAAGGAGAAAGGTCTCATCCTGGGCTCCTTTCCAGCACATCACTCCACATTCCACAGGTGGGTTTGTGTTCCAGCATGGGGACAGGGCTGAGCCCCAACTCACTGCACAGCTACAGGCTGGGAAGTTGTACATCACACACTGACCTGCAAACCTCCCACCAAGGCTGTGCAGTAACTCACTGCACTCCTGGCAGGGGCTTCCCATCCCACCCCATCCTATCCCATCCCATCCCATCCCATCCCATCCCATCCCATCCCATCCCATCCCATCCCATCCCATCCCATCCCATCCCATCCCATCCCATCCCATCCCATGCCATCCCATTCCCACCCCTTGGACAAAGCTGCCAGCCACTGACTGCCCATCAAGAGGAGCTCAAAAGGGACAGGAGACTCTCCCCCTGCAGCACCACCCTGTCCTCCTTGGCACAGGAATGTCCCCTGGGAAGGCTGGAGCAAGCAGAACAACGGTGATCCAGCTCACTGAGGCAGATCCCTGGCTCGTCCCCAAGTGAGCATCCTTGTTTGCCATTGTAAGAGAATTCAAAAATCTATCAAGGGTTTGAAAACAAGCCCCAGTTATGAGTCAGTAAGTGGCTCTGCAGCTCTCAAAAATTACCTCAGTGTGTGAGCAAGCCTCAGATAACATCTACCTTCCTTTACTCTTTGTTTCTCTCCACGCAGGGAGTGAGAGAAAAGGGACTTTCTTTCTAGTACAGGCAACAAAGGAATCTGGAATCAATATGTGAATGTTCCAGCAAACCACACCGGCAGTGCTGCAGTACTGAAATAATCACACTGCCAGAGCATCCATAATAAGTTATCTGATGGCACCACACCTTCTCCCTTAATAAAATAATGATTAAAAACCACCAGGAGACAAATCCCAGCGAGCAGCAGAGCTCCCCACAGCTGCGTCCCCAGCTCCAGGAGCCACCAGTGCCAGGGCTGGGGCATCCCGTGCTGGTGGCTCATGGGGACACTGTGCCTGACTCCAGCTGTGCCTGGGTGGATGGGATGTCCCACACCAGCGTGCTCAGAGGAAAACAGAGGAGCCAGGCCCAGTCTGGGGGGCTCAGCTCACACCCTGACCCCAGACTCTGGTTAGAGCTGCTGAGCAAGGAAGCAGCAAAGCCTGCCTCCGTTTTTCTTTCCTTTCTTTCCTACAAAGGCAAATCTACCACTCTCCAGATTGTTTGTTACTTCAAAACAGAACGTTTTTACACACAAAAGGGAGACATGTAACAGACACAGGTAAGGATGAGATGGATTACTGATGGGAAGAAGAGGCCCAGAGCTTGAATCTCATTTATATATTTTCTTTCTTTCTTTCTTTCTTTCTTTCTTTCTTTCTTTCTTTCTTTCTTTCTTTCTTTCTTTCTTTCTTTCTTTCTTTCTTTCTTTCTTTCTTTCTTTCTTTCTTTCTTTCTTTCTTTCTTTCTTTCTCTCTCTCTTTCTCTCTTTCTTTCTTTCTCTTTCTTCCTTTCTTTCCTTTCTTTTTCTTTCCCTTCTTCACTCAGCTATAGCCTTTTGCAATAGTTCACTGTCTGGCACTCACTGCTCCTCCCAGTTCAGTGCCACTGGAAAATGTCATTAATATGCTCTAGGTCACCTCCTCCTGATAGCTGGTGGAGAGGTTTCACAGCACCAGGCCTGGAAGCTCCCCCAGCAGCTGCCCCAGCACCCCCAGCATTCCCAGCCTCAGGCAGGGAGGAAGCTCAGACACCTGTGTGCACATCCCAACGACAAACTCCTGTGACAAACTCCTCTTCCTGCGGAAGAAATGCTTTACAAATGCACTCCCTGGGCAGCTCCTCCTCCCACGGTACTGCTGGGGAGGCACAGGTGCCTGCTGAGTGCAGCATCTCCTCAGAGCAGCACCAGCCTGGGCACTGCCTCTGCATTGCTCAGGTAACCAGGGACAGCAGGGGCTCTGCAGGGGATGGGATGCAGGAGGAAGCCCTGGGGTGATGCACCATGCCCAGTGCCATGTGCCACCTCTCCCAGGCGCTGCCCAGCTCGGGCTGGAGGCGCTGGGCTGCCTCTGCCTGCGAGTGACCAGCCCTGGTGCTGCCAGCCTGGTTTCATCGCTGTTCTGTCTGATCATTGCCCAGAGGGCCGAGGACAGAGATGTCCTTCTCTTCCTGGGGTTGCAGAGGAAACCCTCAGAGAGGAGTTCTGTCCTTACAGCACGAGCAAACAATTGGCACTGCTGCTTCCTTCTGCCTCCCAGGGCACCCCGATGGAGCAACACAGGGTTTAGATGGTGGGTGCTGCTGCCTATTTCCCAAAAAGCATCTCCTTGGAAAAGCTGCTTGGGTAAACATTCAGGGAGAGCAGCCAAGTCCACACACCACACTCACCATGGCCAGCTCAGCCACGAGAGGCAGAAGGGCCTTTTGTATGACAAATTGCAGCAAAGGTTTATTCCAGCATACCAAAGGGGAATCAGGGACAGAAGACCAGGCCACGTGGTGTGCACAGGGTTAATTAGGGTCAGTGGCCAATGGTCCAAAGGCACTGGGGTGGCACAAAGGGCAGGGCAAAGAGCACTGCCCTACAGGGGAGATGCAGAGCCAGCCACCAGGGATACCACAACCAATGCGGGAACAGGGAAAGGAGAAACTACCAGAATTTGGGACATATCGGGAAAGGAACTGGGGTGATTCATAGTGTTGTGCAAGGCTCCATGGGGAAGTTTTCTCTTTCAGCCTAGGTGGAGACTCTATAGCATATTCTTCCAGGACAAGGCCCTGGGGATTGCCCTGAGGGATTCAAAGGGTTCCACACCCAGACACACAGGGAGCAGGCAGGGCCTGATCCCCCAGCCACAGACCTTGCAGAGGCTCTTCCAGAAAGGCCTGAAGGGGATGAATTGTTGAGAGACTGAATGAAGAGTTCAAAGCACCTCAACAAAACCAAGGAAGTCTCATGTAAGAACTTCAGTTGGCTAGTTTATCTGACAAACCTTTCTGTGACATTCCAACCTATGTTAATAAACATCCTGGAAATTGACCTGTCAGAATGGTGATGTCTAAGTATGACATCTTCTCCAACACTGATTTTGTTCTGTGCTGCACTGGAGCAGGGACAGAAGCCATCTGAAATGCTTTCAAGCTTGCCAAGGGTGAATCTGTCCCCTGTCCAACACCCAGCACTGCTGCTGGCAGCAAAGGCATTCCTGGGAAAGCCCCAAAGCCACCCTGTTCTGGTACATCCCAACAGCAGGTGTGTTCCTGCCCAGGTCCCTCACAGGTCCCAAAGCAGCAGCACTGCTTTCTGCTTGAACCCCACTTGAACAGGGACAGGGAAAGAATTATGGAATGGTTTGGTTGGAAGGGACCTTAAAGATCATCCAGTTCCAGCCCTCCTGCCACAGTGATGCCCCCCCAAAAGGGCCGATCCCGTTGCAGTTTCTCATTTAGCAAGAGACAAGTGACCCACTGGGGCTTGCTGTGCTGCTGCTCTCCCGTGGCTGATGCCACAGAGCTCACTGGGTGGACTCAGGGTGTTAAGGGCTGCTCACACCAGGATTACAGGGAGACAACCCTCACAGTAACCCCTGGGAGAACTTCTTGCACCCAGTGATTTTTAATGCCAACCTTGCTGCACTAACCACATCTTTAAGCACCATCCATCAGGCCTTCAGCTCAAACACTTGTTTGGCTGAAAAGGGTTTTAGAGCCACTCTTTTGTCACAGTGCTGAGAGGTCTTCTCTGTAATTTGTTCCCCTCAGCAAATAGAATGAAAACGTTTTTAAAATGATGCCAGAATCCAATCCCTCCTCCTGTGATTCAATCCAGAGCTAGCAGAGAACAAAGCCTCACAAGGAAGGGGCTCTCCACTAAGTAACCCTTGATTAGAGATGTGAAAGCACTATTCCATTTGGACATTGGGCTGGACAGCGCTCACAATTGGCCCTTTCCCTGAGCCAGGGCTCTCCTGCGGCACTGGGATTTCTGTTCTCCCAGCTGATCAACCAGTTCTGAGTGCTCTGAACACTGCTATTCAAACAGAGGCACCCTCTGGGTGAGGCTGGGCTGGGCTCCCTCCTCACACCGCCTGCCCAATCCACTTGGCTTCTCCTGCACCTCCTGCAGCAAGAGGGAAGGAGGGGCAGGCGAGCCCCTGGGACAGGCAGGGCCTGGCAGTGCCAGAGCAGGTCCCTGTGACTGCCACCCACCCTCGATGGCAGCCAAGGTGACGATGATGATGGCACACCAGGGGGCCCAGCCTCATGGCCAGAGCTGAGCCTGCTGAACACACACCAAACCTCATCCCTCCCGTGCAGGGGAGCCACAAGGGCAGGAGGGGTGGCTGTCACACACAGGGCACAGCGTGACCCTCCCATGAGGTGCCTGGGCCCCCTGGGAAGTCTGGAATTGAAGGTGAAGGCCAGCGAGGTGCCTGGGGAGGAGGGATCTCAGGGAAGGAGGGGTGACAGGAGGGCTCCAGGGGGAAATACAGGGCCTCTGATGGGGGCACTGCTGCAGCATCTGCTGATGTACCTGCTGCTGCTGCTGCTGTAGGAGGGAAATGCTTTCTGTGGCAAAGAGCTCCTCCAACAAGTGCTCCATTCTCCACCTCCCTGCTGGGAGGGCTGCTCTGCCTTCAGTGCAACAGCAGCAAACACACCAGGAAAAAAATAACCACAGGGCAGGAAGAAGGGTGTCCTTTTAAAGAGTGGGCACAACCTGTTTTCACTTTGCCAGCAAAGCCTTCTCCCCAGCTTCAAGGCAGGCACTGCAGTGAGTTACTACAGCCCCGTGTGCAGCAGGAGCCATGTGCTCAGGATTTAATACCAAAAACTTGATTTATTTTTTCTTCTGATCCTGGGCTTGAAGTCTGTGAACTGCAGCAGTTTAGAGAGTTTAATCCCACAAAGGTCCCAGCAGAAGAAACAGAGAGACCAAAGGTATCCAGCCACACTCTGATATCTCATCTCTCAAATGGCACACCAGGCTGAAGAGACACTGCAGTGACCTTTGTCTCACCATGTCCCCAAGTCAATATCCATGAGAAGCTTACTTACAAAAGCCAGTTTTAATCCCTCTCAAACTCCCTACATTATTTATCCCCAAGCCAATGCTAGAATCCATTCAATAATTGTCATTCCTCAGGTCTATTTTTTACTCCAGAAAGCCCATCTGGGATGCTGAAGGCTTGGCTACGTTCAGAGAAGATCAATGCAGGATGTAGGCAGAGAAGAACACGGCAGCTGACCAGAATTGAGAACCTGACAAAAGGAACTGAGGATGATATTAATTTTGTGGAATTTTAGACATTTAATAGCTTTTGAGAGAGGCTTCTTTACTATGATGGAGGTTAGCACCTCCAGAACATCATCAACCATCGTGTCTCCCACATGTGTCACTCTCAGAGAGCCTCTCCTCCTCTCTCAGAGACTCAGGAGAGGGCCACCAAAGAACCTGGCAATGTGGAGGCACAGAAAGGACATAATAGGGAGGGATAATCCATCAGGACCAACAGCAGTGTGAGAACCAGGAGGTTTAAAACAGCCCTGGTTAATCTGTTGCTGGAAAAGAGGAGTTAAAGGCTAAAAGGGCTCAACTTGACGAGGGTAAAGGAGCAAAAAAGGAAACTATTTTCCAGTGGAGCTGGAAAGCTCAAGAAGGGAATTCATGACCAGACCCCAGCACTCCCTGTTCCTGTCCTCAGCTTCCAAGTCTGTAACTCAGCGCTGAAATTGCAAGGATGAGACATGCACGACACACACTGCCTTCTCCCAGCTCCAGCTCGCAGTGGGAGCGTTTCAGGACACGCTGTGCCGCTGTCAGGGTGTGCAGCTGACTGCCTTGGATCCCCTCTGTGCTCGATGGGTGTCAGCTGCCTGCCCTCACGCAGGCCCCAGCCCCGTCCCAGCAGTGGTGCCCCCAAGCCTGGAGCATCCTGGGACCGAGGGCTCCGCGGGGCTTGGCCAGCACTGCCCGGTCCAGCCCGGAGGTGCTGCTCCCACCCCCTGGCTGCCAGACCAGCAGGATGGATGGGCAGAGCTGCCTGCCAGCCCTGCTGCCAAGGCAGAGTGAGAACAAATTTGGATAATAAAAGCTGGAATAAGGAGATGCCTTGGAGAGCGCGCTGGAATAGCGCTTTGCAAAGCTTCAATTTAAAGCCTTGTTTCTACAGCTAACGCAGCCGTAAGGGACATTAGCCTAATTTCTGTCAAGAGAACTTGTCAACACTGCAGTATTTAAGATAGACACTAAAGATGTGTTTTATCTCACAGATAGATCACTGGGAAAGGAAGGAGCTGTGCCACACTTGGTTCACAGGAAAATAAATTGACGTTCTCCCTGGGCCTAATTGGTGGATGCTGTTTTATAACACCACATGCACGAGCAGCCTCCCATTTTATCAGTGTGCAACTGAGATTAGTGCCAAATCCACTAGATAGTGGGGTTAGATACAGGAATCCACAGGGATGTGCTTCAAATGGGCACCCAAGGACACAGAGCTGGGCATTTTCCAGCCACAGAGTATCTGAAACATTTGGCCGTGTCCTGAAGGGTCAGGTCCTACTGATGGTGCTCACCAGCTGAGCCATAGTTGGTGGGGGGGCTTTCAGGGCCAAGGGGAGAAAACTGGGGACAGAAGAAAAGAACTGTCTTGGCTTCCTCAGGACCAGCAGCAGCAACTCACCTGGCCTGGTTTTTAGAGACGCTCCAAGGTGAGTCAGTAGAAAGCAAAGAAAAGAGAGGCTGTCCCGTGCAGCTTTAGGAGAGAAGTGTTAGCATGCTCCTGCTCCCATCATACCCCACTCTGAGGAACTAAAACCCTCCCAGGAGCCCGAGTGTATTAAGGCTCGCATGGCTCCACACATCCCACGTGCCAGCCTTGGAGCTGGGTTTGAGACATGCCCAAGATAAAGCTGGTGCCACAGCACAAAGGCTTGTCCCAGACTTGCAGCTTCTGCAGTGGAAAGTTGAAAATGCCCTTTTATTTGTAGTTGTTACACAGAAATAACAGCCATGTAACCTTGTCCCAGCCTTGGAACAGAAATCAGCTTGCAGAGGAAGCCTGAGGGAGCGCGACCCTGAGCTGCAGGCTTGAGGGCAGGAGGGTGGCTCTGCTCTGCCACGGATTCTGCACTTGCAGGAGAACTAAATCACTACAACAGCCAGAAATGTCCCTCGGGAAGGAAATCCTCTCAAAGATAAATCAATAACTCAGTGTAATTTTAGCATGCAGCCAGGAGAATTTACATTGCCAGGAAGGCTGAGAGCTCTGCCACAGAGACAGAGGCACAGCATCATCAAACAGCCCTGCAGCAGACCCTGCACAGAGCTCGGGCTCTGGGTGTTCACTGCCAAGCCACGAGGCTGGGCTCTGCATTGTGGGACCCCACAGACCCAAATCACAGGGACAGCAGCAGGGATGTGGTCCAGCCAAACTCCCTTGGGACAAACCCACCTTTCCCTTTTCTCCTCTGCAGCACCAAGGCTGCAATCATGGCAGTGCTGGCAAACACTCCAGATCCTGCAGGGTGAGACACACAAAGCTCAGCTAAACCAGGCTCAGGAGCAAAGAGGGGGTGCTCCAGCCACAGCCCCCACCCCTGGCCAGGGGTTCCCACCAGCCAAGCCACCCACGAAACAGCACAACAAGGATGTGCCGCAGCCCCCGGTGATTAATGAGACTGCAATTTACGTAATTATATTAATGCTAAGTACACTCAGAGCAGTAAGTTCAAGGGAACTGATGACACTGTAGAGCACAGTTCAACACTGAGCAGTAACTCCAGCAAAAAGAGGGGAGAAAAAAAAAAAGCCCCTAATTATTCAGTAGCTCTTCTCCCAGATTCTCAGGGTCAGCTTGGAGGAGAAGGTGGCCTGAATTATATTTTCGTTTCCAGAACATCAACAGAATTGCTAAGTGAGTTCCAGCAGCAAGGTCAGAGCCTGTCCATTGTTATGCATGCCAGCCCTGTCCCCTCCCCAGCTCTGCTGTGTCCCCAGTCAGCACTGCCACCCCCAAGCCCTGCCACCCTGGGGACACAGGACCAGCTCCTGTGCCAGTGTTTGTCCTGGTTCCCAGCACGGACAGACAAACTGCAACAACCAATTCCTCAGGAGCCAGGTGTAGCCTCCATGTCTGAAGGTGCAGGAGCCTGTTCAGATTAAGCCTGAGGAGCAAACAGCCCAGTCCAGCCAGGAGAGGTTTGTGCACACCCAGCCCTCTGCAGAGTGCCTGTTGGCACAGCCACAGCCCTGGCAGACCTGGAGCCTGTGCCAGGGCATGCAGAGCTGGGAAGGACTGTGCCCACACACACAGAGCTCTTCCCCTGCACACCCACCTGGAGCCATGGACGCATCTTGGAGCACCCGTGCTGGCCACAGTCCCGTCACTCCTCACAGGTTCCTCTGGTGCCAACAAGCTCTCACACAGATTGTGCCATCAGTGTTGATGTGCTCCAAGAGCCTCAGTTTGCAAATCCAGCTTTACAGCAGCTACCAATGCACACTGGGCTTCTGCATCACTTCACGGGGACTTGAACCTTTAAAGGGCCCTAGAGTGCCAGGACACAGGGAATGGCTCCCACTGCCAGAGGGCAGGGATGGATGGGATATTGGGAATGAGGAATTGTTCCCTGTGAGGGTGGGCAGGCCCTGGCACAGGGTGCCCAGAGCAGCTGGGGCTGCCCCTGGATCCCTGGCAGTGCCCAAGGCCAGGCTGGACATTGGGACAGTGGGAAGTGTCCCTGCCATGGCAGGGGGTTGGAATTGGATGAGTTCAAGGTTCCCTTCCAACCCAAACCATTCTGGGATCCAATGACTCTGCACCTCTGAAATGCTGAGATCTGCCAGCAGAGCTGCCCCAAGGGCCAAGGTCAGTGCTGGAAGCTAAAGGTGCATTATGACCACCCCACACAAAGCCAGGACAATGACTTGTTTTGCTCCTACAACACAGAACACGAAGCTGCCTGAAAAGCCAGGGCAGAAGAACTCTGCAAAAACAACACAAAAGAAGAGACCCCACAAGCCTCATGTGACCCCTGTGTCTGACTGAAAACCAAACCCAAATTAAATGAGCAGTCACAAGTTTGGTGTCTCAGGATTGCACTCAGAGCTCTCCTGGTGCCTTCCAAGCTCAGCAGCAGCATCCGGCAACAGGGAACATGCAGAAGGCAACTCAGTGATGATTAGGAAGACACATATGAAGTTATCCATCACAGAGCAACCTGTGTGCACCTACATGTCCTGCAGTACAATCAGAAATCAATAGCAAGATGCAGAAACCCTCAACCACTCAGTAAAATATAAAGAACAATTGTAATATTGATTTTAAAAGCACCACTGTAAAGACAGTTGAGAAGAAGCCTGAGAAAGCAAAGCAAAATGCCTGAATTGAAACCTTTTTTTTCTTTTCCCTCAGAAAGACATTAATAATGGATTTTCAATGCAAGAAGAAAAACTGAAACCCACACCAGATTCTCCTGGTAATAACAGCTTTCTGCAAAGCCCAGCTATTAATGTAACAGGGACGTCCATCAATCAAGCACACAGAAAGTACTTTGAGAGCTAAAAAAAGAGCATGCAAACATCTGCTTTTGGCAACTTAAATTTTGCCCTTAAGCACAAGGAACATAATAAATTAACAGGAGGTTGGGCTTGAACTTGTTTTCCTCCATCCTGGACCTAAATGCTGAGGATAAGGATGAAGGTACACAAACATGCTGCTGCTGGGATTTGTCATGACAAAAAGTGGGCGAAAGGAGCACAATTTCATTTTGTTTTCATTTGAGAACACTGGTGCAAGAGGACACCAAGCAGGGGTGTAGCATCACCCTGTGTGCAGTTCAGGGAGCTCCTGTGAACCCTTTTCCACCTCCAGCATCCTCAGCACATCCAGGACTGCTGGGGTGGTCCCACAGTGGAGTGACAATTGTGCCAGTGTGCTCCAAGGTGCCCACGGCTCCCTCTTCGCCCAGCTCCTTCCATGCTCCCCATGGAGCTGTGGTGATTTTGGCAGCTCCTCAGTCCCTCAGTGTTCTCTTCAACCACCACATCACACTTGGGGTCCATCCACGCAGCCAAGCACTACCTGGGGTGTCCCAGCAACCCCAGAAAAGCTGGATTGGCACCAGGGGAACGGCTGCAGAAAGCAGCTGGGGTGTCCCCACGCCTCCAGTGTAAAACACAGCAGGTCAGAGCAAGTGCTGGAGATAATGAACACAATTTACTGATTCCAGCACAGGAGGCTGCAGGCATGGCTGCAACTAAGTCTTAATAAATTCTGAAGAGTGACACCATAAAATGGCATTATGGAAGGCTGTATTTATTGTCTCCCCATGCTTCCGTCTCCAAGATGCCACGTTACACTTAATAACAGTTTTCTCCCCAGCTGCCAGTGTTGCAAACCCTGACAAGCTAATGGTCGGGCCAGCCCTCCCCAAACACACACACCTCACCCAGTACACAGCTTCCATGGCAGGAACAGGCAAAAAGGATTAAACCAGTGCTGCCCAGCTGCTGCCCAGCCTGTCCCCTCCGTGCTGGCTCTGCAGGGCTCCTGCCACGCAGCAGGACAGGAGTTCTGTCCCTGGAAGTGATGCAGAGGAGGAGCAGCTGCTGAAGGGTGGTACCTGCATGCCCAGTGTCCTGCTGGGACAGGAGCATCCCTGCCCTGCCCTGCTGGGAACACCAAGGCCCTGCCAGCAGAGCAGCCCCACCTGGAACTGCTGCCTGCTGTCACAGCAAGCACCGGGCAAGGCACCAGCACAACCCTGGGGAGAACCATGGGGAACCAGGGATCCTCGTGGAGAACCATGGAAAACCAGAGATCCTCATGGAGGATCAGAGATCCTCATGGAGAACCAGAGATCCTCATGGAGGACCATGGAGAACCAGAGATCCTTATGGAGAACAAGAGATCTTCATGGAAGACCATGGAGAACCAGAGATCCTCAAGGAGGACCATGGAGAACTAGGGATCCTCATGGAGGACCATGGGGAACCAGAGATCTTCAAGGAGAACCATGGAGAACCAGAGGTCCTCAAGGAGAACCACGGAGAACCAGAGGACCCCTGGTTCCTCATGCCAGAAGGACAGGAAACCTCCCCATTCAGCATTCCCAGCCCCACTACCACTGCAGTGTGCACTTCCATGGTTCCATATTTAGCTTTTGGGCCACGGATACAGTTTTTCTGAAGCATAATCTCCACTGAGTTTCTTGTTCTCCCTGTTGGTGTAGTGTTCTAAGCCTGCAAGAAAATCTCTTTGAGCTTCAGGCAGTGCCTTGGGTGTGGATGGAGACTTGACAAGTATAAAGATGCTGCTGTTCCATCCCTGCCTGCATCACCTGCACTGCAGAAGGCACAAAAAAAAAATCATGTGAACGATTTTTAGTTGTCTTTAGAATACAAAAAGGTAACAAAAAAATCCCCAAACTCACATCTATCAGTTTATCAAGTACAGCAAGCAGTACAAACAGGAGTGCAGGTGAGAGAACACTCGCAGCGGATGGAGATGAGTGTGAACATCTCCTCACCCAGTGCCCCCCCCTCTGGCCTCCGTGTCCCCCCTCTCTTGCCAGCTGACAGCCACCAGCTCTCCTCAGCAGCCTGGCTCTGCTCCTCCTCCAGGACAAGTCCTTTCCCCTTCAGAAAGCGAACCAAAGGTTTGGAGAGCATCTGAAGAGATCAGTGTGTGGAAGGATGATGAAACAGGAGTCAAGTGAAAGCCCCTTGGCTTCTCTTCCAGCATAGGCTCTGCCCTCATGGGGCACCTTCCCTGCAGCCTGTGGCTCCTGGCTCCAGCCCTCTGGACCCACAGCTCCCCAGCAGCTCAGACATTTCCTGCTGCCTCTTTTCAGAGGAGCCCTTTCTGTGCTTGCCCTGCTCAGACGGCAGCTGATGTTGGTGGGGGAGCAGTCAGCACCACCACCAGGGCTGGCAGCTCTCTGTGAAGCCCCCGTGAGATTTTCTGTCTCAAAAAAGGCACTGCCAGAGAGTCCCTGATAGCTGAGCCTGGAAACACCTCTGGGATCAACCTCTGCTCAAGCAGTGTCCCCTCCAGCCCCAGGCCTGTGCTCAGGAGGGCCTGGGATGTCCCAGGACTCCATCACCTCTCTTGTGGAGCTGGCCTGCTCCAGTCACTCTGCAGTAACCAGATTTTTCTGTGTTTAAGCAGTGTTTTCTGTATGTTTTGCCATGGAGGTGTCTTGGGATGGCAGCACAGCCAGTGGGGCAGCAGCCACTCCTCCAGACAGCCTATAAATACCTGCACTCCACCTGTAAAACCCATCACCATGTGCATCCCCCTTACAGCTCCAGCTAATCCAGATACAGCCAGGGATAACAATTTTTTGTGTATTATCTGGTGAAGAACAGACAGATAACTGTAATTAGTAGCACCCTGGTTAGGTGAAATGATAGTGCAATTAATGAAGATCAGGTAGGCTTTGTTTCAGATAAGGAAAGCAGCAGATTCTATCAAAATGTAAATGCAGCTTAAAATCCTGCCTCAGTGATCACTTAGAGGCGCTTTTAGAAACACCACCAGCCTGAGATGCAGAGGTTTCGCTTGGGCTGAATGACACATCCTAAAAATAAACCCTGGTCCGGGGCTAACATGTAAATTGTTGATTAGAAAAAATCTATTTATTCACACCCCGCAGTGATGGGGGAGACTTGCAGCTCCCTGCTCCTCCTCTGGCTTTGCAGGATCACTGGCACATTCCTGTTACTGCTGCTTGCAAGGACTCTGCAACCCCGGGAGCTCTCCAGCAGCAGAACAGCAGCAATTCCAAGTGACAGGCTGCATACATTAATTCTGTATTCACATAACATCCTGTTGCAAGTGAATGACCCAAGCAAAACTTCCTGCAGTCTGAAGGATCAGGCAGAAAAATCAGGAGAGAGGAGCCTGAGTCTTTTGAATCAGCAATGTTGTCCCTCATTAGAATTTCCAACACCACCACCCTTACTCCTTCCAAAATGTAAACACATAATAAAAAATTAAACGTTAATCTGGCGTGGAACAGTTCTTTCAATAAATGGGAATTAGCTGTACAAAACATCAGGACAGACACAAGGAGATTACATTTCCTTCCCAGCTTTTGCTGGTAAAGCAGGGCTGGAAAAACAGAGCCATATTTATTTTTTAAGGAAGCTTCCTCAGGATGCCAAAGGAAGCAGCTTCAGTAAAGCAGAGCCATTTGTCTCAGTGTGCATTCAAGTAAGAACAAATGCAAAACCAGCTTCTAGACCTCAAGGAGCATCAAATAGCTTTTTAATTTATGTCCCAAATTCCCTGCAGATTCTGAAATGAACAGAGGGCAGGGTTCAGAGAAAATGCCTCGCTCAGTCAAGACAGCTGGATGGATATTCTGAGTTTTCCTCAGAGGAGAAGGTGCTTTTGCACCAGAATGGAGCAGGCACAGCACGTGGCTCTGGAAGGATCTGTGGAAAAAGCAGACCTGTTGCTGGTGTGACCCTATAAATAAATGTATGGAAAACTGAATAACTTAGGAAAGAAAAAGGAGAAAAAAAAACAAGAAACTGGAGCCCCATCTGAGCAAGAGGACAATTTGCAGGCAAGAGCTGTGAAGGAGCAAGTGAAATATTCCTCACAGGAGCCATCTGACTGCGCTGACTGCCTGAAAACCCTCTGGCCTTGTCCTTGCCCACCCAGAATCAGCTCTGTGGAAATTTCAGTAAGTCAGGCCTTAACCCACAGGGGAAACTGCAGGGAGGAAGGGCCTGAGCAAGACCATGGAAAATGCTCCCGAATTATGGAAGAGAGTGCTGCAAAACTGTGGGTAAGGGATGTACATGATCCAGACTGAAATGCAAGGAAAAACCAGGGATTAGCCCCTAGAGCCAAGTTCTTTTGTAATAACCACCACACACATCCCAGGGCCCAAATCCAGCATCTCCTGGAGCATATGGCCACAAGTATCCTGGGAAAAGGGCTCAGAAATGGTCATCCTGGCCACAGGCTCGGGCACCTGTGCTCCAGCAAACCTTCAGTCAGGGCAGGGTCTGGGTACAGAGCCAGCAATGCCAAAGGGACATATGGGGAAGGAGCTGGAAAGATGGTGCATCCCCTCAGGGCTGGGGCTGGTTCCTTCACCACCAGCAAATGACAGCAAACACAGGAGAGTGGGCTGAAAACACAGTGCCTGCAAGATATCTATAGTTCAGGGTTTAATTTATGAAATTACAGAATCAAGTTGACAATTTTAGGGAAATAAAAATCTCTGCAGGAATGCCTGACCCCAGAGCTGCCAGCCCATCCCAGAGTGTGTGGTCAGTCACATCCTGCAGCAAACACTGCAGTGCCTGCAGTGCCTGTCCCACACCAGATCACACATTTGAAGCCTGAGGGAGTTGCTGTGATTATGTTTGATCAAACCTTCAGAACTGTTTCAGTGACCCTGGGACCCAAGTCCCATGTTTTGAAAGCATATTCCCCCAGAAATTTCCCAAGGAAAATGTTGGAGCTGTGGGCCTGCTGTGGCTTGCTGGCTTTGGAAGGAGGAGGGATGCTAGCCAGACTGGAAATTCAAGATAACCGAGGCTGGAGGCACTGCCAAAACATTTCAGAGGAGGGAAAACATTTTTCTTCCAAAGCACTGTTACAAGCTTGAAATAAATGTGCAGACTGTTAGATAAAGACAGAGATAAAAATAGGCCTGTTATTAAATACCTCTTCTTTAATGAGGTTCATCCTTCTAAACAGCCACGCGAAGGTTATTGGAGCTATTGCAGCAAATCCAGCCTGCTTGCACATAAAAACCAGAGCAAGGTATTCCTCATCACCCAGCACACATTTGAGCACCTCTCAGCAGCTCACAGCATCCCCAGCTTGGCAGGGAGGAGATAAAAGCAAGGAATGAGAGATGTCTTCCCTGGGAAACAGTTTCTCTTCTTTCAAAGCACTTTTCCCCCACCAAACAATGTACATTTAACCATGGGAATGGTTCTACTGCTGATGTCTGCTGCTATTACACCACCAGCAGCCTGAGCATCATTAAAGTGAAGTTTGAAATTATTCTGGAAGATGCAGCTTAACCTCCTCCTGTTGCACTAAAACCATTGCTTGACTCTCAGCACCTCATTCCCTGGTTTATGGCCACTCCTGACCACCTGGAATACCCTGCAAGGCTCAGAACTCCACAAACCACTAGCAGGAGTCATGGCTTGGCTCTTGAAAACACAGCCCTGCACCCTTGTTTTGGCAGTGCCCCCAGCCTAGTCCATGGCTCTGTGTTAGAGAAGCTCAGATTTTATTCTGGCTGCTCAGAAGCACAGATATTTTTTGGCAGAAGGAGCATCACTGCAAAAGTCTTTTGTAACCAGTTTGAAACCAGTAACATCATGGCCAGTAAGGGACAGGACTGACCTGACACACCAAAAACCCACCCCAAGCCCACTCTGCTCCTAAACCTGAGCAAGCATTGTGGGGCTGTTTCTCACCACACCAGTGCTGCCAGGACACTGCCACTTCTGGAAATGACAGAAGAGAAGTTTTACTTGCATTTGAGGGGCAAAAGCTGGCTCCCAATTCATGGAATTGGGGGTACCAATTCTGTACAGAAATGCTGAAACCAAGCTGCAGGACAGGACACACTCGTGCTGTGCCTCCCTGCCCAGAGCTGGCATCCTTCAAACACATCCTCCTGCTGGAGGAGGGGGCTGGGAACCCCTGTCTGATCACTGTCCCAGCATCTCCTGATCCCAATCCTGTCCTCTCACCAACAGCTGGAGGGAAACATCACCATCCCTCTTACCCAGACCAGGACCAGGGCATGGAGGGTGTGCTTGGTGAGCCCCATCTGCCTGGCACTGCCCCACACGCCAGGCAGGAGCAGCTCCTGGATGGAGCTCAGCCCTGGCACTTCTGCCAAGGACTTGGAATTAGGCACAAGTGTTAGGGACACTGTGCCTCCTGTGATGTGAGGATGAGGGGCAAAGGGAAGCTCACAAGGGTAGGAAGCTGAGAGAGGAGCCCATGAAGGCAGCTGGCAATAAAAAGGACAGGCATGAGATACATTGAGGAGATGAAAAGCCTCCTATGCTAGAGGTCAGATTGAAAACAAGCAGAGGGAGAACTACCAGGGACCATAACTCAGCTTCCAAGCACTGAACATTTGCTCTCAAGTCAGCCTGGCCTTTCCTACCTGCTGGAATCATCCTCTAGCTCTCCTGTCGCTGTCCAGACAAGATTATAACAACTCCAGAGTTGAGATTCCTCCCATCTGCACATCACTAACAAGTCGTTTTATAAAGAAACGTGGAGAAGAAGCATTTCATCTAGTATAAATGAGGTTTTTAAAATTCCATTTGCCTTCCCTCTGTATGCAAAACCGTGCTGATCTGATGAGGCTCCTATTTCCTGGATTAGACACGTCAAACTTTGCAAAAACGAGCATACCCTGGTGGTTTCACTCTGTATTTCACAGCCCTCCCTTGACTGTGCTGCCATAAATATTTCAGAGACCTGCCCACCACTGTCTCAGTTAGGTCTGGGTCAGTGAGAAGCCAATGGTTTGGACAGTGATGAATTCAGCAGAGCAATTAGCCAGAGCTGCTGCAGCTCAGGACATCCCAGCGAGCAGCAGGAGCAGACAAGGTGTGAGGGGACCCTCAGCAGCAGCCAGGTCACCCCCACGGGCTGTGGCACAGATCCTGCTGCCTCCTGCCTCCCCTGCCTCAGGAACCTCCTCTCAGCAGAGCAATGCTGCCTCATTTGGCCACTGGAATCCCCTGGAGGACAGACTGGCAGTGAAACTGGGCTGAGGTACTGCCCCTCCTCAGCCCTGTCCTTGCACAGCAAGCCCTTCAAAGCAGCCCTGAAAACACCTCCCTGCCGTGGCTGCCTGCAGAACTGTGCTCCCACAGGTGTAAAACCTTGTTTGAACAGCAAATGAGACAGGAGGAGACCTGTGACAAGCAGGAGCAGCAAAGGCAGCCTGAGGATCCTTGGGAGCTGCAGCCATGGATATTTAAATGCCAAGCAATGTATCACTGGCTCCCTGCTGAACATGAGATGGTTTCATCTTTGCAGAAGCAGCACCAACAGCATGCTCACATCAGCTTCACTCTGGCAGCCTGACCAGCAGCAGCAGCTGTGGCTCCTTGGTTTTTAACTGGGAAATCATCGGGCACTGCAGAAAATGACTCTGGGCAGCACAAACACCGGGGAGTCACTGCAGGTTCAGCTCTGCAAGGCAGAGCTTTAACCACAGCTGAAGGTGCAGGCCAGCTGAGCTCCCTGCTCTGCCCTGAGATATCCATCCAAAGCCCAGAGAGATCCACGCTGCACCGTGCCAGTCACAGTGCCAGGCTCTGCTCCATCCCTCCGGTCTGCAGGGAGCTGCTCTGCAGCAAAGGCAGCCTCTCTGCCCCACTGCTGCCTCTCTGCAGAGCAATCTGTAAATATTTTGATATTTGGGCAGAGGAGGTTCTCACTTGTCCATCTGGATCGGAAACTGGACTCATTAACTCCCAGCTGTCAGCTGGAAAAGCTGCCAGAGGGTTTCTGCCACATTAGGGAGCAGCAAAATACTGCTGCCACAGGGATGGGCAGAGCAGAGCCCTGTGCAGCCCCAGCTCTCCATTCATCACTGCTGGGGGGTGATTAACGCCCTTTTCCTTTCCCAATTAAACCCCTGCCTCTTATATCCTCGCTCTGAATCTTCACAGTGGCTCCTTCCCAGAGGAGCCACTGCTGGGTGGAAAATTTCCCACCACTGCTGGGTGGAAAATCTGCTGCTCAGTGATACAACTAGATGGTCAGAGAAATCCAACTTCCATTCATCATCAGGAATGCTGAACAAAATATTGGGAAATTTGGTGCCCACATAACAAAAGTAAAATATGTTCCAGCTCCCAAGGGTACTGTCACGTGGAGTAAGTGTATTCTGAAAGAAAAGAAAGACAGCACAACTTCACACAAACTCTGTTGCCTGACCATGAGAGGTCAGAGCAGGGGTGTGAACCTTCATTCAGAGAACACAGCAATCCCACTCACTAAACCCCCAAAAACCTCCAGGTTCCTGTGGACTCCAGCCATGGACAGAAGGAAAAGCCCCACAGATAATGCCCAAAAGTCCAAGAGCAGAGGTGCTGGAAGCCTCTCTGGGGCACACATCTCCCTTCAGTCTGAGCCTGCACCTGGTGCATTATTTAGTGCCAAGTGAGAAAGAAGCAATGCCTAACGAAGTGTTAAAGGGCTTTGGGAAGTTTCACCAACCTTTCCAGAGCCATCAGCTCTGGCTGCCTGGCAGAAGAGACAACTGATCTTGCTTCCAGATTACAGGCAGCACAGCTCTTAGGGCAACTGTCTCTCTGTGTTTGCATCCAGCTACCTCCAGCAGCTTGAAGTGTGCTCAAAGTGCAAGGAAACACTTGATCAAAATCCAGCTCACACTGTAGACAGCGAGGAACAAGCGCCCAAAGCGTTACAGACACAACAACAATCGAATTTGGGGAGGGATTTGACAGGTTACAGGTTGATGACACTGCTGCAGTCCCGGTGGAAATGTGGATTGATGCAATTAGCAACAGGGAACTGGAAACTCAGCAGAGGAAAACTGGGAACACATCTATAAAAGATGAGCTGCTGCACCATTGTAGAGAAGCGCAAACTCCTGCGTGAGCTCAGAACAGGAACAAGTTGAAACAGGAGTGAGATGGGGGAAATGCAGCTCCAAGCTCCCTCCCATTGCTCAGAACTGTAGATCCAAATTCTAAATTCAAGCACTTGAATTTGCTTCCCCCAGAGAGACTGGCCTAGTTTGCCGCAGGGATACAACGGGAGAGGGAGTGGGGGTGTCCTGGAGACATGGGCAGCAGAAGGCAAACCCTGAGCCCAGCCAGGCTCTGCTCAGCTGCCAGTGAGTGCAGCCACATGGAAAACATGGCAAGATGCAGAACCAGTAGGTTCACACGCTGCCAAGGTGCGTGGCTCTGCTGCAGCACCAAAAGGTGAATCCCTGTGCAGCCACAGCAGCAGCTGTGCCAGGTCAGCTCCCTGCCAGCCAGAGCTGAGCTCACACTGGGAAAGCGTGGCCAGAGGCTACAGGGATGGGCTCATGCTGGCAGCAGGGCCCCAGCCTTGGCTAACATGTGCTGAAGGTGTCAGTCCTCACAGGGATTTCACTGCAGAAGAACCCCAGGAGACAGAAACCCAGGCTGGCAGCAGGAGACCAAGGCCGGCTCCTCTTTGTGCCACGTCCCCAGTGCTGGGATCTGTAGCAGTCAGAACATGAGGCAGGACACCATTTAAGTCTTTACAAGAGTAACCAAAATTACTCTCCTCTGTGAATATTGACAAGCTCCCCACTTCCACAAGTCCTTCACTGCATGTGCCCAACATGGAATAACTACAAAAATGAAGCGGAATAAGGCACCCGAGCAGTGGAGAAGGTGCTTGTGAACAAACCCTGCAATGAGGTTTGTAATGATTGCAAGTATGTACATGTTCTGCTCCAACAAAGCTGGTGGGGATCTGCCAGGCTGAATAATGAGCAGGGACACCACATGCCTTCCATACATAATGGTACAGAAATGGAATATAAGTATATACTGCAGCTCTGTGGAACGCAGGGGCTTTTGTAGCCATTTATGTTATACAAAGATTTACATTTGGAAAAGTCATTCTGCTATATCTGGCAGAAATTTCAAGACAAATGGAACCCATACTTATTCTTTCAATGATAATACTGAGCACAGGATAAAGCTCTTAAATTCAGAGCACTTTATAAAAATTAATTACTACTTAGTTCACCCTTGTGAGGTGGGAAGGTATTACACCTGCATATACATGAGGACACCAAAGCACAAGTGGATTAAACAGCTCGTTCAGGATCCCAGAGACAGGCTAATTGTTGAAATATGTATGCACACGTGCATCTGTGTGTGTTGGAATGGGTTTGGCCCCTCCAGAGCCTTCCCAGCACACAGAGGCCAAGCTGCTCTGCTGGGCTCCTCTCACCACAGAGTCCCAGGCATGTCTAATGAAAGACACCAACCCAAAGAAAGGGAAGAGATTTTTTTGTGGTTTGCACAGATGGAAATAAAAGCTAGCTTTCAAACAGGCGAGGAACAGAAAAGCCATTGTTAAAAAGCTGTGCAGTGCTCCAGTGACAGCTCCTAATCAGCTTGCCACTGAGCAGCGCCACACCGGAGCACAGCAGACCTGGGAATCCACGTGCCAACAAACGTTATAAAACCTGGCCCTTGACAAATGAAGAGAGAAAGGGCTGTGGAGCCAGTGACAGAGACAGCCCCCCGCCCACAGGGGGCTGGCAGCCCACTCCTCTTGCTCCAGTGACCTGAAAGCCCTGCAGCAACCTCTCCCCTCCTTGGACGCTTCGCCCACGGCCTCCAGTCCCTGCACTGGGTCACCGAGTCCTCCTCTCGATGTGAGCACCAGCAAAAGCACACATTGTCATGGGAACAAACAGCTCTTGGAGTGCCTGCAAGGCTCCTGTCAGTGCTGGCAGGTGGGTTCCAGAGGCATGCTATAATTAGCAGTTACCTGGACGCAGGGTTTGCCACTGATCCGTGGGGTAAAACACTTCCAGGTCTTCAGGATCAGCGTCATCCTCTGTCCCCAGCTCCTTCCCACTGTCATCTTTTATGTTGCTCTCTTCTATTTTTGTAAGGGCAAACTCCTTTTGGAGAGAAGAGATTCAGCTCATTAGCAATTGCATCTGGGTAATTTAGTGCTGGCTGAGAATACAAAATTTTTTCCCTCGCCAGCAGATTTTTTTTTTTGACATCTGAGATTCTTTCCACATGGTTAAATTTAGATTTAAAGTATATTAAAGGTTAAACATGCATAACTAGCATGACATTTGTGCTGAACAAAGCAACGCAGCTTATTTCCTATTCCAGAGCAGGTTGCAGGTTTCAAACCAGCTCTCACAGAGCCTTACCTGTATTTCAGTCAGAGGCAGGAGCCCTGGCTATTATTAGGGTTGTATAACATTGTAAGACCCCATTTTCCCTTGCCTAAAAATATGTCAAACTTTTAACTTTTTCAGCTGAAATTTTCCACACGAGTGGAACGCCTCAAGGCTTTTTGGTTGGTTTGGGGTTTGGTGAGTTTTTCTGGGTTTTGTTGGTTTGTTTTTTTTTTTGTTTTGTTTTGTTTTTTGTTTTTTGGGGTTTTTTTTCCTTTTTCTTAAATGCACTTATTTCAGGCTTGGAGAAGATTTCAGCTAAAATAGTTCAGCTGTTTCCAAAATAGGACACGGGAAAAAACACACCGAGCTGCCCACATGATACAAATGTGAGGATCCTCTTCTCCACCCTCTTCCAGTGTTCTCCAAGGCTTTTAAAACAATGAGGCAGGGATTTAATCACCACCTCCATGGCAAGTGCAGCACGAGGCTGGCAGAGGTGTGGGAGAGCAGCCAGCACGAGCGGCTCGATGTTACACCAAGGGAAGAACAGCAGGGAAAAATCCTTGCTGTGAGGGAAACCTTGGTGTTCAATGGAAAACCTCCCCAGGGAGCTGGTGGGAGACACAAAAAACTCTGGAGAGTGCACAGAAATGACCTGTACTCTCACACCAGGCACTGACTCTGGGTCTGGGCTGTTCTGGTTCCAGCAGGAACAGATGAACTGGTCCAGGCTCATCATCCCCACAGCTCAGTGCCTGCTGAAGGGAATATTTTCAGCTTCTGAGATCACCAATTCAGTCACCACTGAGGAATTTGAGTTAACCACCCTACAGGGAATGATTAGTCCTAATTGTTGGCAATTAAGATGGAGTTACAGCTCACTTCATGAAGTGTTTGGATCTTAATCCTTAGGATGTTTTCACAGAGAAAAATGTAAGTAAATTCAGAGGTTAACTGGGAAATTCTGGGACACATTCTGCCTTCAGTTCTTCCACTCCTTGGGAAAAAAATGCATGCACATTTTCTGTCAGAATTTGGATGCTCTGCATATAAATATCCGTTTCCAGCCTAGAAGAGTCTTTCTGAGCAACAGAAATGTCAACCTGAGCAAAACACGCAGAGTAGCAACGACAGTGTGGATGTGGCACTTGGGGATGTGGGCTGGTGGTGGCCTTGGCAGCACTGGGTTAAAGGGTGTACTCAATGATCACAAAGGTTTCTCCCAACCTACAAAATTGCACAATTCCATGATTGTGGTAACACACAAGGAAGGCTGACAAACCTAAAGAATGTTTTTATTTCAGCTGTGGAAAGCGACTGCAATTTCAGAAATGCACGAGGAACCAGATCTTAACTCCTGCTTTTGCTGAGTGCATCAGGGGCTTGGAATTGTTCAAATTATAACAAATGGTTAAAGCTCAGGAACAATCACAGCCATAAAAGCCCAGGTTCTGCAGATGAAAATCAATGTTAACATTTTCTGAGCCAAGACTCAACAGGACTAAAAAGGAGTGAGTGGAGCAGTTATTACTTAGCTGATTTCCACAGCTCTGTGATTATCCAAGAGGGAGTTAGTGATACAGGCTATTGTAAATTTACCACCAGGCCTCCCAGTGCTGGATCTGTTCAAACACATAATGGAGACAGCTGATGTTTACCAGCTCTGCTCAGGAAAAGTGTGGGGTTTAAATGCTCAGTAAGGATAAAAGGATGTGACTTGGTTCATTTAAGTGCTGCTGTCACTGCCTGGCCACAGTTGCTTTGCAATACCCCATTTTCATTAGCATTTCTAGCAAAAACGGGCAGCAGCACACAAGCAATTCTTCATTTACACAGAAATCAGCAGAACCCTTTCTGGTTTGTTTTCATAATTCAAGCAGAAGAAAGACATTTCCTAAAGAATAATGGGCATTTCCTTAAAGGCAAAAAGCATCCTTGTTTTATCAGTCTGAAGTCAAGCTGGAGCAGCCAAAACTTACAGGCACTCTCTGTCCCAGGCTGGAGCAGGAGAGGAGCACAGAGCCCAGCAGCAGCAGCAGGCTGACCCTGGAGGTGCTGGAGAGGAGCCCGGCCCAAGGAGACATTGCCACCAGCCTGAAATGCAAAGCAAAACAAACCCAACAGTATTTTTTTTTTCCATTTTTGCAGGTTTCAGGACTCTTTACACAACACTTTGCAACACAGCGTGGGATCGGGGGTGTGACACGGCAGGAGGCACCAACACCTCGAGGTGTGAGCACAGGGACTCGTGGGGCTCACTGCTAATGGGGTTTGTGACAGGTAATGCCAAGAACTCATACTGACCCCACAGGGGATGATATCTCTCCTGGAAAATATGAGGAGACCTGCAAGACTTGTTTAAAATCTCTGTGTCAGTGCCATAGATGACATCTGGAGGGAAAAATAAAAAGCCGTGCAATCCCGTGAAGGCTTTTTATGCCTGTGCCTCATTTTAAGCACAGAAGTAGCTGCGTTAATTCAAATTAAACAAAACGACCAGCTGTCCAAGGAGCAGGGGTTCATCTAATCCATATGTAGGTTTTTCTTGAGGAAAACAACATTTTGCAGAGGTCAGCAAGGTTTATTCAATGGTTCCTACAGCACAAGGCTTTCCCTGCTGCTCAGAGCAGAGGCTCAGCCCAGCCGTGGGGCCAGGAGCTGGCTCTGACCATGCTCAGGTGATCCAGGGAGCAGAGCTGTGGCACAGAACCACCCTGATGGGGCACAGGGACACCCTGATGGGTACAGAGCCATCCTGATGGGCTACAGAGACACCCTGATGGGTACAGAGCCATCCTGATGGGGCACAGAGCTGCCTTAATGGGCACAGAGCCACCCTGATGGGCTACAGGAACACCCTGATGGGCACAGGGCCACCCTGATGGGGCACAGAGCCACCCCGATGGGTACAGAGCCACCCTGATGGGGCACAGAGCCACCCTAATGGGGCACAGAGCCACCCTGATGGGGCACAGAGACACCCTGCTGGGTACAGAGTCATCCTGATGGGCTACAGAGACACCCTGATGGGCACAGAGCCACCCTGATGGGCACAGAGCCACCCTGATGGGCTACAGAGCCACCCTGATGGGTACAGAGCCACTCTGATGGGGCACAGAGCCACCCTGATGGGTACAGAGCCACCCTGATGGAGCACAGGGACACCCTGATGGGTACAGAGCCACCCTGATGGGCACAGAGCCACCCTGATGGGCTACAGAGCCACCCTGATGGGTACAGAGCCACTCTGATGGGGCACAGAGCCACCCTGATGGGTACAGAGCCACCCTGATGGAGCACAGGGACACCCTGATGGGTACAGAGCCACCCTGATGGGCACAGAGCCACCCTGATGGGCTACAGAGCCACCCTGATGGGTACAGAGCCACCCTGATGGGCTACAGAGCCACCCTGATGGGCACAGAGCCACCCTGATGGGGCACAGGGACACACTGATGGGCACAGAGCCATCCTGATGGGCACAGAGCCACCCTGATGGGGTACAGAGCCATGGCACAGAGCCACCCTGATGGAGCACAGGGACACACTGATGGGCTACAGAGCCATCCTGATGGGCACAGAGCCACCCTGATGGGTAAAGACCCACCCTGATGGGTAAAGACCCACCCTGATGGAGCACAGGGACACTGATGGAGCACAGGGACACCCTGATGGGCACAGAGCCACTCTGATGGGCTACAGAGCCATCCTGATGGGCACAGAGCCACCCTGGTGGGGCACAGAGCCACCCTGGTGGGGCACAGAGCCACCCTGATGGGGCACAGAGCACATCACAGGGAAATGAAGGCTGCTGCTGCTGTTGTGGGTGCCAGTGCCCGGGCACAGAGCTGGTGTGCCCACCCTGCGTGTGAGCACACACACGTGTGCCCCCAGTGCCTCACACGAGGCTCGGGATCCACCTACAGCCTTCAGCTCTGCTGGGCTAGGGAGTGCAGCAGCCTGCCAGCACACAGGCTGCACAAGTATTTCCTTTGATTGGCTCTAAATTTACACGCTGCTAAATTAAACTAAATGAGGTCTTTTGAAAGAAGATAGGACTGATTAGTTCCGTTCAAACACTCCTTCATTACTCATCCCTCCATCAAGTCTGCTCCTACTCCTCTCCAGGTTTTAAAGAAGTTCCTCCCCTACACACAGTCCGAAATATCTTGCTTTGCTGTCCATCAGGGTGGCACATCAGACAGCAGAGTTGTCCCTCACTGAAGCAACCACTTTGTGTCCCATAAAGCAGAAAACCTGCTCACAGCAGCACCCAACACCAGCTCCTGCCACCAAAGAGCCTCTGCCCCAGAAGCCTTCAGGGACATGGAGGGAAGCCTCCTCTCCTTCCACCCTTTCACTGGTACCTTGTCCCACTTCGTTACTTCTTCCTCTCCCTGCTTGAAAAAGAAAAAGCAACCCCCCACATCCCACTGGTCAGAGTGGACAGGTGAGGGACAGAGCAGAGGTAACAGTGCACCTGATGTACTTCTGCAGCCTCCAAAACCTCCTGAGCCAGGGTCTTGCTGAGCAGCAGCCTCTACCTCTGAGCCACCTCGACCACATCAACTGGATTTTTCTCATTAATTGGTTTTGGAACAGATCTGGATTTCTGACACCCACAGCATCCCTGAGCAATGAGCATCCCCCTGCTTAACTCACACAGTGCAGGAAAGCATCACCTCCCAGCTCCTACTTCAGTGTCTCCTCTTTCCTAAAGGGTCAAAGAACCACCTCAAGGGCCCACAATCCCTTATTAAACCACAGCTGGAGTAGAAGAAAAGCTGCCTGTTTTCATAAGCCAACCTGTGGCCAGAGCCTCCAGCTCTCTCCTGGGACATGGCCAAGCAAATCCAGGCTACAACCAACACCCAGGCTCCTGAGCTGGCACACCCAGAGCACAATGCACAGCCTCAGACTCCCTCTGCTCCCAGATCTTGATCCTTGTGCCCTTCTGGACAATCCCACAGCCCTGACTTCAGTCCAGCGTGACCACAACACACAATTAATTCCCTCTCATCTCACAACAAATTAATGCTTTTTACACCGGAACAGGTTTGAGGTTTTTTCAGTTATAAAACAAGGAGCAAAACTGGAATAATGAAAAATAGATGTATCCCTCAAACTTTATCTGCAAGCCTGGAAATAAAAAGAGAAAAAAAAAAAAAAAAAAGAAAGAGAAATTCAACAAAGCAGTGGCTGAAAGCAAACGCACACTCCCAATAAAAATAGAGCTCACGTGTACCGAGGAGGCTGCTAGCAAATGACAGCACAGCCTCTTCCAAGCCTCCAGCCTCCTGCCTGCCTGGCAGATGACATCTGCACAACAATTAGCACTTTGCTTCAGTCCCAGGTAGGCAGGAGGAGCCAACATGTGCAACAGGAGCTCTGGAGCTCCTGGAGAGCAGCCTGCACGGGCTGACATCTCCTTACAGACAGACACAGGCAGAGAGCAGGAGAGGATTTCCACATGGAATGTTCTGTGGGCACAATGAGAGCAGGAGAGGATTTCCACATGGAATGTTCTGTGGACACAATGGATTTCCAGAAACAACCTTTGCAGCCTGTGAAGCAGAAAGGGTGGTCATGGTGACCCCACCTGCACAGGGAATGTCTGCTTGGATTTGAGGGCATCTTTGGGGATCCAGCACGTACAGCAGCCAGGCAGCAGCAAAACTGGACTAGGAAGGTCACAAATTCCCCTTGTGCAGAGTGAAGGGGCTGGGTTTTTTTCTCAATAATCCTTTTTTGTCAAACAAAATCAGGCACTAGGGAAAGAGCAAAGGGTCAGACTCTGAGAAGTCTCCTCTGCTAGCAGTAATCCTCCTGTCAGAGGAGGAGATGTTGCTGGCTGGGAGGTTCTGCTCCACAGCTCCAGAAATTCTGGTCTGCACCAGCAGCAGCAGAAACAGCACAGAGCTGTGCTCCCCATCAGCAGGGACATTCCAGTGAGGGCAGAGCTGTGCACAGGGGGCTGCACAGCCCCGGGAATGCAGCTCCCACAGCCACAGGTGACAGCCCCAAGGCAGCCAGCGAGAGGAGCACAATTCATTGATGCCTCCTGCTGCTGGCAGCGCTGCCCTCACAGCCCAGCACAGAGCCCGCGCTGCCCGTCCTGTGCCACTCCAACAAATCCTCCAGGAGCCTCATCTGAGCCCTGACCTGCTGCTCCAGGAGAGCACACAGACATCCCAGAGCCCCTCAGCCCCAACAGCAGCCGCTGGCTTTGCAGCCAGCTAGAAGCAGAATTCCAGAATTCCACTGAGGTTGGAAGAGACTTCCAAGACCATCAAGTCCAAGCTGTGCCTGATCCTCACCTCATCCCCAGTCCAGAGCACTCAGGGCCACCTCCAGCCCTTCCTGGGACTCCTCCAGGGATGGGGACTCCAAACCTCCCTGGGCAGCTCCTCCTAATCCCTGAGCTCCCTTTCCATGGGGAAATTCCTGCTGTGCCCACCCTGAGCCTGTAGGCAATTTCCTCTTGTCTTGTCCCTCATTCCCTGGGAGCAGAGCCCGACTCCAACCTGGCTCCTCCCTCCTGGAGAAGGATCCCTCTGAGCCTCCTTTTCTCCAGGCTGAGCCCCTTTCCCAGCTGCTCCTCACAGCACTGGCTCTCCAGCCCCTTCCCATCTCTGTTCCCTTCTCTGGACATGCTCCAGCCCCTCCATGTTTTTCTTGCCATGAGAGCTCAGAACTGGACACAAGACTGGAGGTCCCTCAGCAGTGCCAGCACAGGGGACAGGCACTGTCCTGGCCCTGCTGCCACCCCCGTGCTGATACAAAAACACCAATTATCTCTAAGAATAATCAATAGCAATAAGCTAATCCTTGTTTTCACCTAGGGATGACCTGAGGGAGCAGGATCGGTATTACAGCCTTACAAACTGTCTGCAGATGAACTCAGGGCAGGTTTCTGTCCAGCCAGCCTCACTGAGATGGCAAGGGGAGCACCAGCAGCACATTGTGTGCCTCCCAGCACAAAGCACCAACAGAGATCCCTCAGTGAGGGCAGGGCAGGGATGGGAACCCCCAGGCACCTCCAGCTGAAGCAGGGCACAAAGCCCTGGCAGCACTCACAGCCTCTGCGGCTGAAGGAGAAGTTTCCTGGGCAACAGCAGCTCAGGGAATGAGCTCCAGCCAGCCGTGGGACTGGAGAGGCTCTCAGGACACAGAGTGCACTCACAGCGAGCTGAGATCCCCTTCACACACAATGTCCTTCCAATGGTGGCATCCAGGGCCGAGCCCCCCGTGACGGGCTGAGTGCTGTGCAGTGCCACAGACAAAGAGAAGGAAATGCAGCTGACCTGACCTGCAAATTTCCTCCTCTGAGCAACAGGGTCCCCAGGTCTGTGAGGAGCTCTCATGTTTGCTGGTGTGCTACAGACACCTTGGGAGCACCCTGCGGCCAGCTGTCCCTCCTGCTTGCTGACTGTACAGCTACACCAGCAGGAGAAAGAGGAGGCTTGGAGATGAAATTCAGCCTATGCCTAGGACAGGAAACAGCTGGAGGGCAAAGGGAGGATTATTGGGAGGCCACAGAGGATTACTGGGAGGCCACACTCTAATGCCCTTCTGCAGTCACTAGCTGGGTGTGCACAAGCCTGTGCTTTCACACAGAACAACCTGCACACACCATCACCTGAGCTCAATGCCCAGGATGATCCCAGCAGCTCTGCTCCTCCAGGGATCCTGTCCTCAGGAAAGCACCCCTGTGCCTCCAGGGGTGTCCCCAGCCCCAAGCCCTGCCAGAGGGTCCCACCTGGCACGAAGCCCCAGCCAGGCAGGGCAGCCCAGGGAGCAGCAGTTGTTTGCCAGCCCCCTCACACCTTCAGGATCTCACTGGAGAGGGTGTAGCTGCCACACAGACCATTCCATTCATGTCGCTTATGAAATGGCTTTAAAAAAAACATTTATTCTTCTTGCCTGCTCCTCATCATTTACTCCTACTAGGACTCTGCTCTGGCGTGTTAAAAACACTCCTACACAAAGGGAAAAGTTGTGGGAACACCTTCTTGCTGCCTACAGAGAACCCACACAGCAAGGAAGCCACATTTTGAGGCTGGCAGGAATAAACTGGGCTGGCTGGGCCCAGCCTGAGCAGGGGCAGCAGGTCCTGCTCCAAACTGGAACCAGCCCACAGGAGGGAATTGTGACACGGGCACAGGGTGGCAGGGGCAGGATAACCATGGCATGAACACATGTTTACAGAGCTTGGCATCTACTGAGCACTCATGCAACCTTTGTAACCGCTGCTAACAAATAATAACAATAAATATTAATAACCCCTCCAGGCTACCTGTGCAGCCATCAGCTCACATCAGCCCCTCGAGCAGCAGCTTGGCCATGACACCACCAAATACAGCTCCGAGAGCCCTGCCAGGTGCCAGGGATGTGTCCAGCAGCAGGAGACAGCCCAGCAGTGCCTGGGCACGGTGGGGGCAGCTCCTGGCACCAGCAGCTTCACCAGCACTGCCACAGCTCCCCCAAGAGCAGGGGAGGGGTTGTTGTGTGTTGGATAAAGCCAGAACCGCCCCTTCTACCCGGCCACAGCAACCCTGACCCTGCTGCTTATACAGCTCGCACAGTTTAACACTAAGCATCGTTTAGTCTATCATTTAAATTGACTTAATTAATTCATTCAGCAAGCTGCATTCACACAAAACGCTGCTCTCCAGAGGGCAGGAGCACAGCTTTGAGCTGGGGTGGTGTGAAGGCTGAGCAAGGCTGCCCTCACCCTCGTTAGCGGCCGTGGCACAGGGGCCACGCTCATTAGTGCTGCTGGCAGAAGGGGCCACGCTCCACCGGGGCTCAGCACGACCCCAATTCCATGATCTGCCTCCCCAGCACCCCCCAGACCCTCCACGCCAGAGACAGACTGCTGAGTCCAGCATGGGGAATCTTCTCTGCCAGCATGGAGTGTGCAGAAGCAGAGCGTGCCTCGGAGATCAGAGGCTGAATTTATCATTTATTATTTATAAGCAGTGCATCTCTCTGAATTTCTGGCAGCTGCTCTCGCAGGGCTCTGCTCTGCCTGCACACCACATGACACTGACTCCTCAGAGCTCTGGGGTTGGCAGGGACCTCTGGGCCCACACCAGAGCACTGGTGCTGATTTGCTCCAATTTAGGACTTCAGGACTTGCCTGGAGATGAGAGATACACAAGGACCTTCAGGACAAAATATCTTTCTAAAAGCTGCCACACTGCCTGACCTCAACCACATGAAACAGCTTTTCCTTTCCTCTTCACCTCCCCAACCCCGGATCCCAGCCAAAAACACCTCTCATCCTACCCATACCTATTCCCTTCTCCCATCCTTGCTGCAATTTCCCATGCACAGCACATACAATAAGTGATGTTTTCTCCCCCCCTCAGATCTATCCTTTCCACCAGTTCCTATTTGCAAGGTGACACCTTGCCTCACACTATTCCAGGAGTCTCCCAGCATTCTGTGTGTTTTTATCCCCTCTGCTTTCCCAAGCTTGAAGAATCTAACAGGAAAGAAAGCACATGCTGCACTAACAAGGTCCCAGAGAATCCTGATGTCCCACTGCAGCTGGGCCCTCGAATTGCCAAAGATTTAACTGGCTTATTCCCAGCCTCTCTGGAAATATCTTTTATATTTTCCAAGTTCCTGCTGTTCACCCATGGTTCTCATAGGGAATAACAGCCTCCTTCCCCTGTCAGATGCCAGCTCCCCTATAAAGAAACTCAATTAAGAGGTTAAGAAACCATGAAAAAAAAAATCCTGCTCATTGTTATAGAAATCCAGCAGTGATGGATCCAGCACACGACTCCCACAGCAGCAGCCACACCACACTGCCTGCCCAGCACAGCCACCCCTGCCCTGGCTGAATCTCAGCCAGGAGCCCCAGCTCAGCCTGCAGGTTTCCCTCCCAAGGGGAGTGCCAAGCCAAGGAACCCTGTGCCAGTCCCTGCAGAGCACTGGCACAGAGCTGCCCCAACAGGGGGCACGCAAAGGACTCCTCCAGCTGCCCTATTGATCCGCCAGGAGCCACGAGCTGTGAGCTTCATGAAAAATGCATTTTCTCACCTCTCCACAAAGCGTCAGTCGGTGGTGACAGCTCTGACTCCCCGTGACAAGCCAGGGGACAGGGAGCAGCAGGGAGCAGGATGGCACACGGGCAGCAAACGTGGGGCTCGCCTGCTGCATGCCCTGGGTATGTGCACAGGAATAACAGGGCATAGCAGCTTGTGGATTGAGCTCATGGGATGCCTGGCTGGATGTCCAGCCCTGGCTTGGCTCCCACATGCTTCCAGTTTTGTGGCAAGCTCCCAGTTGAAAAGGCAGAGGCCACTGGGATCCACCTCGTGGGTCAAACCCAGTCAGGAGCTGCCAGACTGGCAGCAAAACCTGGGATAAAGCCCTAACAAGCCAATCTCAAACCCACCCCTGAAGGGGAGGAAGGAGCTCTCTGAGGATGAACACAACCTGCTGCCACACAGGTTCCCTCAGGACCAGTCCTGGCTTTGTCCCCAGTCCCTGCATCAATCTGGACACATCAGTGCCCACACTGGGGCTCAGCTGCTCCATTCCAACACAGACACCATGGTTACAAACACTGAGGTCAGCAGCAATAGCTCCCTGTGCTTGGATCAAAGGCTTGATGCAAGTTTCCTTCTTTTCCCTCCCTGCACTGGGTCTTTCTCAGTGGTCGCAGAGGATGCCTTTGTTAAGCAATTAAATAAGCCCTGGGACAGGAATGAGCATGAAGGCAGAGCTGAGAGATTGCCAGTCCCACCATCCAGAAGTGACTCTTGTGGTCATTGCCGTTCCTCTATCCAGGCATTTCCCACCAAGACTGAAAAGCAACTCTTGCTCCCCAACCATCAAAGCTTCCCCAGGACAAAGCCAAAGCAGAACAGCCAAAGCCACTGCAGGCAGCATTCCTTCAACAGGGTTTTTCCTAAGGAAATTTAAATTAAAACAAGCCCCAAGGCCTGCAAATGCAGAAGCAAATGCACAGACACAGAAAGCAGAAAGAGAACATAATTCCTTCCCTCTCCTGTTGTTCATCTGCCACCCCTGCTTTGGGGAATGGTTTGTTGCCTTTTACAGCTATTTTAGATGTTACTTGCAGCAATGTGTGGAGAAAACAGTTGAAATGTGATGGTGCAGCATTCTTTTTAATTAAACAATCCCTCAGGCACCACGGAATGGCTCCAGTCAAGCGCAGGACACTGCAGGTCTGCCTCCTTGGGGGGAGATGCTGGCCCCACTCCTCCAGCACAGCAGAAGGGTCTCCCAGGCCCCTCTGGAGGTCTGCTGTCAGATGGCCCAGATCTTCTGCAGGGCTTGTCCTTCGTGCTGCCATCCTGGCTTTTTGCCCTATCAGCCTCTGCTAAGCAGAGCTTTGATCCTCCAAGCAACTCCTGGTTCAGGGACCTTCCTTCCTTCTGCTGCCCAAGCATGAAGGACATGGAGCTGGAGCTCCCCATCACCTCACCTTCAGATGGGAAGGCTTTGATGTGGTACAGAGTGTCTGGATCTGAGATTCCTCAGGTCTCTTCAAACAGCAGCAGAGCCACAGCTTGTGATCCGTGCAAAAGAGCATTTTCCTTGGGAATGGAAGTCACGCCAGCGTTCATCTCCACCTTGTCATGGCAGAACAAGCTGCATCGGTGCTTCAAAGAGTTCCTCAGCCTTAAATCCTTATAAAACGTTGACTAAGTGGAGAACCTGTCTCTGAACATCTCATGAATCCCAGCAGAGGTTATGAAACAGCTTTCCTGTGACTGCCTGCACTGCCACGGGACCCTGCACGCGCCGCTGGAACCGCAGCACCACGGGCTCCCCTCACAAGGAACGCTCTGCTGCCACAGGAGATCTGCACTCACGGGTTATGGAGAGAGAACTAAAGAGCCAGCAAAGCTCCCAGGTCCCTCCTGAGCTCCACAACCAGGCTCCCTGCTCCTCAGAGCTGTGGGGTTCACTCAGCTGTACTTCAGCTCCATCCCCATTGCCCCTCAGCCACAGCACTCCTAAACCTGCTCTGAGGAAGGAGAAAAACAGAGATGTGTTCTGAGTGGGTTTCCTCCACAATTTTCTCTTCCAAGGGACAATTACTCTGTAACCTCAGTACCTTCCAGCTAATGCACTATTTCTCATCTGGAGTTTAGACCAACAGCAGGAGATCCAGACACTCAAAAGGAAAATCCTTTTGGTGAGACACCCTATAAAGAGCCATTTCATGGACTGGCATATCTCAGTATTGAGCAGCACTCAGCACTGCTCCACAGAGGGTTCTTCCTTTGACAGTCCTGGCTGTCACTGCACCTGCTGGCTCTGCAAACACCCAAGCAGCAGCCAAAGGACACAGGGACTTTCACTCCCATGTCTTGGTGTTTGCTGTGAGGTGATTGGCAAAGCCAAGAGCTCGAAATCTGCTGTCAGAGTGAGCAGCAGGCTGTTCCCACACACACCCTCAGCTCTGATCAAAGAGGCACCTGCAGCACCGTCCTGTCTGCTGTGAGACACCAGAACATCCTGAGCAGCTGCCCGTGCATCCTGGTGGTGCCATGGCAGGTGGGACACGGCACATCCACCACAGGTTTGCCACACCACGTCTGTACATGTCTGAGCTTCTCCCACGATGACTGCAGCCCTCAGCTGTCCCCTCCTGCACACAGGTTTTCTACCCAGCCGCTCTGCAGAGCTCCTCCATCAGCTGCCATCTAAATGAAGCTGCTCTGTGAATCCAGGCTGTTTCAGTGACAGCCTCCACAGTGACTTCCAGTGACCACACACGTCACACATCAAGACAAGTTTGGCACTGACCCCAATGAGGGAGTGAGAAATCTCCACACACCCAGAGGCAGGCAGGGGCAGTTCCTCGTATGTCAAAGGGAGCAGCAGTGGGAACAGGCCACATGTTTTCTGAGGCAAGGACCCTGACAAATGGCACATTTATTGTGCTATTCAGGAAGAAATAATAACTACAGTGGCCTCCAGTCTCCAGCTCTTTTAAGTCTGTACTTAAAGAAAGAGCAAAAAAAGACCAAAGCAAACAAGGCTTCCACAAAACCCTCTGAACTGGCTTTTAGCTGCTGGACAAAAGCGTGGCAGCAGGAACTGCTCTGCATTGTCCCATCTCGGTCCTGTTTTGTAAGAGCCCCGGCACTGCAGGCAAAGCACAGCAGCAGCAAGCCCTGCTCGGGTGCTGGAGCTGCCCTGACTCCAGCTCCTGCCTCACCTGTGCTCCAGGTGTGCCCCAAGTGTGCCCCAGGTGTGCCCCAGGTGTGCCCCAAGTATGCCCGGCTGCCCTGGGCTTGTTCACCCCAGGGCAAGGAGCAGGGAGCCAGCCCAAGCACCTGTGATGCCATGAGGATTTTTTTGCCTTTTCTTTTATATACCTTTTATGTATTCTCAGTGCCCTTAACACGCACACTTGTAATTCCTTATGACTGATCACTTACCATAAGGCTGGCATTCTGTTAGGTCAGAAAAGCAAATATCCAAAAGGCCTCTCAGATGGAGGCCAGAAAGCCCTAAGCTATCTTGAGAAACCAAGATCCCCTCTAAAATACATCCTGTAAACTAAAATTAAGCCCTATTCCTTCAAGCCTCTCATTGAGGCATCTTTGTTAAATATGCTAATTTGCAAGGTCTATAAATTGTATACCATGTGTGTGCATTTCAGCACATTCCACCTTGGTGAAGTGGTGCACTATGAAGATATTTATTAAATACCAAGATAAAAAATCTTTATCCCCTAACTGTGTCTGGCTCTTAATTTTAAGACCAAGGAAAAGGCGTCACCTGGTGGGTTCTGTGTGCCCAAGGGCATGGAACAGCAGCACCCAGGGCTCCATGCACAGCTCCAGGATGATCTCCTGGGAACACATTCCCAGCACACACAACTCTCTGTCTAATCAGGCACTCAGCCCTGTTTTGGAGGAGATTTACAGAGAGGTTTTTTTTCCTCTTGGAAGCAATAATAGATGGACGGCAGGAAAGGGAAGAAATTAATGAACAAGTAATCATTCCCAAAGTTGCAAATAGGAGCAATTCCTCACTCTGAGACAACTCTGGAAAACAAGATTAAAATGCTTAGGGGACATATTCTGAAAACTGCAGGTAATAGAACAGATAAAATGTATTTACACTATCTCACAGGGGACATGTACTTTTTATTCTGCTGAGGAATGTAATATTCTGCTGCTCATTGCAGAGCTAAAAGGGTGTCCTAAAAAAAGGAACTTAACGAAGTGTTTTTAGTGGTAACTGGGTGTGATTCCAGAACACAGGTTCTCCTCTGCCCTGCAGCCAACACGCCATGGGAGCCACAACCAGCACCTGCAGACACACCCAGCACACAAACACCATTAATAATCCATGAAAGCAGCACCGTTACCAAGCAGCAGAAAGGAGGCTGGGATGGCAGGGGGGGTCACAGCAACGCTCCCTGCACTGATGTTTCCTAAGAGGAGGAGGCAGGGCTGCCTTCCTCCACTTCCCAGCGCCCGCAGAGCCGCGGCTGCCAGCGAACAGACTGTGCCTCAAGTAGCCGCCAGCAGAAACAATTTGTCATGTGTCAGATCAAATAAACTCTTATGAGGCCACTGTGCTCCCTGAAGCAGACGGCTGCCAGACTCCAGAGGAGAAATCCAAGGAAGCGAGCCGGCCGTGTCAGCCCCGAGTGCTTGAGGAGCCCAGCACACTCCTTGTTGTGAGACTGCAGATCCCGTGCAGCACCCCACGCCAGGCAGACACCAGCAGCTCCCATCAGGAACAAGGGTTTGGTGTTTAAATTAGCACTCCACATAGTCCAGAAACTCCACATTCCTCATCCAGTGGCACAGCACCTCGCTCATCCCAGGGAGGCCTGAGGAAGGCTTCTATCTGCCAGGTGTCTGGAACGGGCTGCAGTGGATTATCACTTGTCTGAGCAAGTGCTTCTTCCCTCCCAGCCAGCACATGCTCTCCTGCTACAAGAATTCCCTCAAAACTGCATTACAGATTACTACTTTTTCATTTTAAATAGACTTATTCTTGTTCACTCCCAAGCACCATTGCAGTTCCCCATGCACTGGGCTTGTGCCCTTGTGCTGAGGCCCCTTGCAGGTCCTGTTTGCTGTACAGTCCTGCAAGAGCCACTAAAGCACAGGGCCCAGGCATGTCCTTGCCTGTGATCCTGCTGGGCAGAACAAACTCCTAAAGCTGCTGTGGGCACTTCTGGAAGAATAAATCATGCCAGCAGTACTGTGAGGATCTCAAATCACTCACCTGCTCCTGCAAAGACCAGGCTCAAGCACTCCCTGGTCTGCACAGAGGGCACATCCCTCAGCCCAGGGCTCAGCCACTGGCTCCAGATGATCCAGTGTGCTCCATCTGGGAGCAGCCACCTGAGCCCTGCCACAGCCAGGAAAGCCTCTCCTTCTATAGATGATGGATAATGGCCCCATAAAAGTGAATCTGCAAGAGGCCTGAGGTTCCTGGCTGGAAGGAGATTAGTTTATGGCACAGTGAGAGCAGCCACAGGCAGAAAGGCAGGAGATGCAAAGGAAGGACAGGAGAAGCTGGACGTGTTGCTTCAAGTCACCAGAAAGCAACCTCCTGCCCCAGACCCCAGCAGCAGAACCTTGACACTGCCTATGAACAAAAGGAAGTGAGCACATGGGAAATCTGGCAGCCTAAAGCAAGGAACAAGGAAGAACAAGGATTCAGGCATGGGGCATTCCCCCAGCATTAGCAGGGCCAGTACAAACCTCAGCTGTGTGGGGGTTTCCCAGTTTATTTAAGGAGCGTTCGGTGCCTGATGACGAGTTCTATTTATACCCCTTCTATCTGTACCAGGACTCCTCTCCAGCCACAGGGGCAGGCAGGAGCACAGGACCCCATCCATTGTTCCAGGAGCCTCTCACCCAGCTCAGAACACACCCTCAGCCGGCCCAGGCACCAGGAGAGCTGCAAAGGACTCACGGTGTTGCTTCCAGCAAGGAGCAAACAACACAGGCTGTGCCTGGAACATGGCAAGTGTTACACTGAGATCCAGGGAGGAGGAGGAGGTTACAGCCTCCAGTCTGTCATTTCCAGCCATGCTTTTCAGGCAGGTACAGCTGCACAGACATCAGGAGTCAGGTTCCCACAGATTCCCAGCCTTTGCACGCTCCAGTTTCCAGCCAGCAGCTCTCTGGACTGTGACCCAGCCCAGCTCAGGGCTGGAAGGCAGTGCCAGCTCCAGGTACAGCCCTTGCCCCCAGCCTTTGAAGGCAGGTTAAGCAGGCAAAGCTTTAGGCATCAACCCAGGACATGGCTTGAACTCACATCTCTGAATGGAGACTCTTCCTCTGAAAAATTAATGCTTTTTTCAGCTCTCAGCCTTTGAGAGATTTCTGAGAGAATCAAAGGGCTGGAGTGCAGTGGGAGTCACACACTCACATCGGGCTCCTCAGCAAACTCTGGTTCTGTTCCTGAACAATGGTAATTTCTCCAGACACCTGGAGAAACCAAATCTGCCTCAGCCAGCCCATCTCACCCTGCTCCTCAAATCTGAACAAAGGAGCCCATTAACAGCACCAGTGACAAATTTCTTTACCCAAGAACACGTGTCCAAGTGCCATGCTGTGAGCACTCAGATGGTTCCCAGAAGCCTCCTGCTGACGTGGAACACTCTGCTGAGCTTCCCCACATACACTCTGTACTTGATTACCCCACGCTTGCTGGGAGAAGAGGAACAAAATGCACTCCAGAGCCACTTACTGATTCCTGATTTGAGTACAACCATGGCAGCAATACCATTTTCCCCTCCCTCTCCAAGGCTGGCACATGCCATGTCCAGTTCCCAGAGACAGGAACCTCACACCCAGCCCTTCTGTTCTGTCACCCTCAGGAGGGCCCATCTGGAGGAGCCATCACACACTAGGTACCAACACAGTATTCAAAACTACATGCAGAACTTGCAGAAGCACTTAGATCACCCACGGCTCCTGCTGGAAATTTTCCACAGTGTAAGAGTTTATTTTGTGGGCAGGAAGAGAGCAAGAAAATTAATTAAGTCAGAGTAAGAAGAAAAAACTCCTCCTGAAGTGAGTTAAATACACTAAAGCAGCAGTTGTGAGCAGGCCAAGTCCATTTTAAGGGCTATACATTTTCACTTCCACAGTCTTGAAAAGGAAAATGAAGAGACTTTGTTCTGTATGCATATTGTCCACCATTTGTTATTGTCTGTCTATTGATGCTCAGTTGAAAAACAAAATTTAATTAAATCCCACAGTACTGCATTGCCTGCCTTTGAAATATGCCTGCATTAGTGGATCATTACTGTAAATGAAATACAGCTTCATATCGGATTTTTCAAATAACGTCCTAAAACTGTTACAAATTAAATAATACTCCTGCAGAGAGAAATTAAGAGACAGTGTTTTTAGCAAGGGCAAAGAGATGTTTACAGATGAAGTCTGGAGTAAGACATGGAGGCAATGAGGCAGAGTTGCCACAGGGCCCTTCCAGACCTTGTTGGGAGGGTTCTGTGTACCAGAAACTGGAAAGGAAAGAGTGTGCCAGGGGCAGGCACAGGGAAAGGGCAGTGTCCCCAACCCCCCAAGAACGTCTGCATGACCAGAACAGGGTTTTGGGGAGTGCTCAACGCAGAGAGGTGTTTCTGCATGGGGGAGAGCTCACTGCAGCCACACACCCTCCACGGCAGTGGGAGCTCAGCACATCACTCCGGATGTCCAGAGTTACCGAGACAACCCTTGGGGGGGCTTGGAAATCCTGGAATGTTGCCAGAAGTGTTTGGTGATTGGATTTTGACCCTGCAAGGGATGTGTCACCTGTTTGAGGACAAGAGAGTCACTTGGGGATGAATGGTGTAAGAATTAAGTATTTACAAGGTGGAAATATAGATTTTAGGGTTTTGGTACAGGGGGGTTATGGAGACAAGATGGAGGCATCAGGGAGTGTCTTGTCCTTCTTTCTTCTTCTTGTCATCCATTTTCTGTGGTGGTGTTGGCACTGTGGGATTGGTTCTTGGTGAAGCTGCACTTGCTAATATGGGTGAAAGGCACTGGGAAATAAAGGTAAATATGATGTACGTAGTTTTTAGTATAAAAATAGACAACTGCCCAGTGGGAGGTCAGAGTGCCCTTGGCTGCCTTGCTGGTCAGACCTCTGTCGGGCTGGAAGAAAATTTTGTAGATAAGAAATAATAAACAATATCGAAGACTGAAAATGTGAAGAGTCCAGACTCGTCCTTTGAAGCGCGGGCTGTCCCAGAGCCATCCTACGCGTGACCGGGCAGAGACGAACAGCCAGAGCGGTCACATGTCCTCCCCAAACCCAGCCAAAGCAGCAGCAGCCATGGGAGTGAAGCCTTGTAACCACTCAAAGCACTGAAAGCCTGGACACTCAGTGGGCAAGGAAAGGATCCAGGAACGTGCTGTTGTGGCAGGATGAAAAATACCTACACAGGGAGGAGAAAAGCAACAGGAGCTTTGTTATCTCGGGGTAAGTAAAAGCACAAATGGGACAGTGAGTCAGCACTGGGCACAGTGGCAATGCCTGATGTGGAACACAGCAAAGTAGGTGAATATTGCATGAGCCTCACAGCTCTGGCTTCAAGAGATCTTCTCCTTAATAGCACCTGAGCTGATGCCAAGTGTTCTTTGACGATTTATTTACTCCAAGAAATCATTTTCCCTAAATAAGAGGAGCCCGTTACCGCATCCTTCTTCACGTGAGCCTGGAAAAGGCTGCGCCCTGCAGCTCCTGTGGCCTCATCTCCATGGTGATGCACCAACACACACACACACTGACTCCAGCAAGAAGGCAAACCTCCCCAAAGGAAAGGCTGAACATGCCCAAAGGAAAGGCTGAACCTGCCCAAAGGAAAGGCTGAACATGCCCAAGGGAAAGGCTGAACCTGCCCTAGGAAAAGGCTGAACCTGCCCTAGGAAAAGGCTGAACCTGCCCTAGGAAAAGGCTGAACCTGCCCAAAGGAAAGGCTGAACCTGCCCTAGGAAAAGGCTGAACCTCCCAAAAAGAAAGGCTGAACCTGCCCAAAGGAAAGGCTGAACCTGCCCAAGGGAAAGGCTGAATGTGCCCAAGGGAAAGGCTGAACCTGCCCAAGGGAAAGGCTGAATGTGCCCAAAGGAAAGGCTGAACCTGCCCAAGGGAGAGGCTGAACCTGCCCAAGGGAAAGGCTGAATGTGCCCAAAGGAAAAGGCTGAACCTGCCCAAGGGAAAGGCTGAACATGCCCAAAGGAAAGGCTGAACCTCTCCAAAGGAAAGGCTGAACCTCCCAAAAAGAAAGGCTGAACCTGCCCAAGGGAGAGGCTGAACATGCCCAAAGGAAAGGCTGAACATGCCCAAAGGAAAGGCTGAACATGCCCAAAGGAAAGGCTGAACCTCCCAAAAGGAAAGGCTGAACCTGCCCAAGGGAAAGGCTGAACCTGCCCAAGGGAAAGGCTGAACTTGCCCAAGGAAAGGCTGAACCTGCCCCAGGGAGAGGCTGCAGGTGGCAGAGCTCTCAGCAGCACCAGGCCTGGCACAAGGTGTGCTGCAGGTGTTGGCAGGCAGGGCTTCCCTGAGAAGCAGAGCAGGTCAGCCTACAAGCAGGCTGGAAATAAAGAAAACCTTGTAAGGGCACCTCTGGATCCATTTTATAGGAAAACAGCACATTTCCAGCTGCTGTCCATGCCAGGGAGCAGCAACTGAGAGACAAGTTCCTGTAGTTCTCATCAGCCTGTGAATCAATTATTTATAGGAAGAAGGTTCAGCATATAATCATTGAAAGCTGTCAACTTCCAGCCCACACAGAGCTTCCTCTGTGGACAGGCTGCTGGTCTGTGAGCCAGGGACTCCTCACCCCTCATGTCACAGGATTAAATGAGCAGCTGTGACACGAGGGGATCCATTACACTACAGCCACAATGAGCACTGGCACCCCAAGGCACTAACAGCACTCAGCAACATCGGGCAAAAGCCACAGGAACACAGCAAATGCAGCCCAGCATCCTTCCTAAAGGAAAAATACGGTGGTGAAAGGGCATTGGGAAAGATGTAACAGGGCTGGCACATGGAGCAGCTGGGGAAGGAGACTCTGACAAGGCTCTGTGGGGCCAGCCTGTCGAAGGCAAGGCAAGCACAGCACTCAAGCACCAGCCCAGTGCTCTCCTACCCCCACAGCAAAGCCTCTGTAGGGATCAACAGCTCTCAGCCACTCACCTGCACACCCCCAATGCTCTCCATTAGGAGACTCTGCCTTTGTGCTTCCCAGGCTGTGGCAAAGCCTCCCCTAATAGTTAAGAGCAGCACAAGCAGCTTGCAGAGAGGATGGAGATTGCTGAGGCTCTGCAGCTCCCGAGGGTGGGAGCAATCCTCGAGTGCCACAATCATCAGGCAGTGGGAGCACGCCAAGAGCAGGGCAGACAGAGGCTGAAAATGAGCAGGCTTCACACTCCCAGGTACTGCAGGAAACGTGCTCATCCTCAGCTCACCAGCACTCCTTGAGCACAGCCAGAATGAGGTCTGAACATTAAAAACACACCAGAGCGCTGCTCCCAGTCTGCTGGAGGGAATAAAGGGAGGGGGATGTCTGATGGGGAGGAGAGGGCGCAGCACAGGCACCTCTGGAAGAGCCCTGCCTCTGCAGTTCAAGGTTAAACACCTCCTTTGCACTCATCTCTGAATCTGCCTCTCTTTAAAGCTGCACCAGGTAATTAGAATCATTATAACTATTATTAGACCATAATATTATTATAGCATTTTTGCTACACTTGACATCTGTTGGCTGATAGATTTAACCGGTACATAAGAAATAACTGTGCCGAGATTTCTTGCAAATGAGCACCAACACGGAAGACATTAAAGCATTCTGCATTCAAAAAGTTAATTTTATGGAAGGACACTTGAAATAAAAATTCTAAAATTAGGTTAAACCTTTAAAACCTGCCGTTAAAGGAATTATTTGGGCTTTAAGTAGGCAACCATTTAAAAAACCCTGACTATTATTTAGATGCTGGAAGACATATATGTGGCTTGGTATCTCCTTCAGATCAACATATGCATCTTTTTCCCATCTACTCCAGAGATTTCTAAATCATCCTTCCATCTTCCTTTCCCTCTCTCTGCAGCAGGCACTTGAATTATTTGGGCAGAGTCTGACTGCACAGGGAACCAGTATAATCAGGGCTCTTACAACCTGCTGTCTGCAAATCCTATAGAATTATCAGCAAACACACATCCAGAATAAAATACTGCTTCCTGCAGCCCATGAAGCCCAAAGGGCTTTGCAAACTAGACTTGGGATGCAATTTATCCACCACTGAGATTCAGCTGTAATCCAGAGTGGAACACAACCTTTCCATCCATATATTTAACTACAGCACACAGCCCCCTGGAGAAAAGTGAGGAAGAATCCAACAGAAGCCATAGGAAGGTTTTAGGGAGACTGAATTTTCTCCCCTGGAACTGAAATTAGGTCAGGGCATCCACCAAGTTGGACACAATGATACTTGTAGGTGCCTTCCAACTCAGAATATTCCATGATTCCATGACTTTTCCATCAGCCACAGACCAATACAGGAGAACAAAGAGGGGACAGCATCTCCATCCTGTTGATGGTGTCCCTGAAGCACAGCTGGATTGAACAGCTGGGTACCACAAGTTACCAGCCAGCAGAGCAGGAAGACATGAACACCCTGTGTTGTCCTTAAATTCGGTGGGGCCCAAATTTCACCCCACAGTTACGCCCATGTGCAAAGAAAGATGGAACAGCACTTCAGAAAAGGACCAATTCTTGAACCTCAGGCAGCTGAGCCCAGCAGCTTAGTACTCACAGAACTCAGGGAGGGTAGAGTTGGGCAGAGATGTTTGCTCCAGTGAAATCTATTTCAGCTCTTCCTTAAGCTGTTGGCACTGAGGTGACAGCAGAGGCCTGGTGCAGTGAGGTGTCCTGCAACCACACCCACCATGACACAATATTTACAAATAAAAATGAGTGTCATTAATCTCTCCTCCAGAACAAGTAGTTTTATCTTTTCCAGAGAAGAGCAACCACGCAAGGAACTTGGAGTTGCTTGAGGAGAAAAATGCATTTTTGCTACCTTAGCCACATACAGACAAGTCCAACTCTCACTGAGGAGAGACCTATGGAGAGAAAAGGGGAACAGGAGATGCTGGACACAACTTCCCCCACGCACAGCCCATTGCTGAGGCAGCTCTGAGTGGGAAGCAGGGCTGAGGATTGTCTCCGAGCTGTGCCAGCTCCAGCAAGTGTCAGCAAGAAGCCCCAGGTGAACAAAGTTCATGAAAGCTCTTAAAAATCACCTCAGCCTTCAGAAGGAGAGCACAATCCTCCCCTACAGAGACCTGCCCATCACACCTCTGACCAGCACAAAGCAGGTTTTTCACTCTATCCATCTGATGCTTTCAATAGCCAGAGGAGCTGGGTCTGGGCAAGCTCACCTTCATGAGGCCCAGTGCTCATTAATAAGAAAAAAAAAGACCAACCAAAGCAACTCAACCCCACACACTTGAGGGGTAGCCATCAGCAATTCCCTGTCACCACAAGAGAAATCCTTGTGTATGAGCCCTGGGAGCTCAGCCCAGGTCTGCTTCTGTTCAACCTTTCCATTAATAGTTTGAACAATGAAGAGAAAGCACTTTTATAAAACCTGAAAGGATGCCCAGGAGTTAAGAGCTGGAGGCACTCTGGAGGTCATGATCGGAATTGATAAACTGAAGAAAAGTTCCCAAAACACCCACAAATCAATAGAAAGAAAAGCAAGGAAAACAATGCAAAGAAGTGCACTTGGAAACAGCACAAACAGAGATCAAGCACACAAACAGAGTCCAGGGGAAAGTTCTCCAGACAGAGGGAACCTGGGGAAAACTGGGGACCAGACCAAATGTGCCAGTGCTGTGACACCACAGCTCCAAAGAGCTGAACTCCCCTCTGTGATCCAGGAACATAAAATACCCAGTTCTGGGCTCCATGCTGGGTATCAGCTCTGAGGTACAGACAAACCAGAGGGTCTGGGCAGCCAGCAGAGCAGTCAGCAGTGTAAAACATGCTGCCCCACACCAGCTGTGGAGGGGTTTCTCCATTCTTGCTCCCTCCAGGGCCAGTCCCAGCTCTCAGATTTTAACAGAGTTTACTCACAAGGACAACCAGCCACAGGACTCCTCGCTCTATGAAGGTAAGAGACAAACTGGCTGCTCAGTTTGCTGCAAGGACAAGTTAGATGGGCTGTCAGGCTCTGAGAGTGGGATTCCATCAGGGCCCAGAGGGAACTGGACCCTGTCCACATCTGCACTACTACCCACCACTGTCCAGCCTGGAGCCAAGCATCTCTCACCGGGCTCAGGACAGGGGCATGGACAAGGAGGCTGTTCCAGCCCTGTATTTCCTTTTAGCATCCTCCATCTGGCTACTCCTACAGCAGTGACAAAGCCAAATGAACAGCCTTCTCTTCCCCAAAATACAACAGAGCTCCTCATCCTGCTGAGGGGCACCCACACAACACAGAGCCAGCACTGCTGTGACCGTTTCCATTCACGCCTTCCTTATCCCTCACTAACACAGCTCATCAAGCCTCATTTGCCACCTGCTGCTGCAGCAGAGAAGCCAGCAGAGAATGGGATGCTGCCCTGGGGAAGGGCATGGTTTCCCAGCTTCCCTCCTCCCCTTCCACCCCACTGACCTCTGCAATGCCTGAAGCCCACAGGGGTCATCACCCAGCCCTGCCCACCCCAGACACCTTAATTTGAGGGGACAGTTGTTAAAAGCCATTGCCACAAGGTGTTACAAAGCAGAACACAGCTGAACACAGCAGAACCACAGCTGCACCAAACCCAACCAGCTTGGGAGATACCCAGCGAGGGGGCAAAAGCTACAAATCTCATGCAAAAGCAGGGCTTAGCTCTCAGGAACATTTCACATTTCCCAAAGACTCAGAGGGATTTGGGGTTTTGCTGAGCCGCCTGGTGAACCACAGCCAGAATGGATCTCACGGTGAGCAGGCGCCGTCTCCCTTGGCAGGGCTGCTTCCCAGAGATCCCCAGCCTTGTGTCACTTCCCACTGCAGGTGCTAAGAATATCTGCGTGCTCATAAAAAATAGCAACCAGCTATTGAGAACTTATCAACAAAGTGCTCGACAAATCTTAATTAAAGCTGATTCACCTCGCTCACGAGCCTAAGTGGAGCGTTATTTCTCAGAGGAGAACGCTGAGCGTAAGAGCTGAGGTGGGTTACAAAAGCCACGGGGGGAGTCAGTAGCACAGAGGATTAGCACACGGAAAGGCTGACTATTATCCCTAAATTTATCCCAGTAATCCACTGCCTCACAAATTCTCAAGGTATGGCTGCTGTGCATTCAACCCCATCTGCTCAACCCAAGCAGAAGCAGAGACAGGTGTGGGGATGCCGGAGTATTCCAGGTGTTTTATTGCTCAGGCTAAAGGAATTCTTCACTGTAAAAATGAAGAAGGTGGTGGCAGTAGCACCAGCCCTGCTCTTGTGCTGCTTCAGGACAACACTGAGCATTCAAAGGCTGTTCTGACAGTTCATCAGGAATTGTTTCCAGCTGATTTCTTACCAAGAATCATATTTGTATCCCTTCAAATTTAGTAAATACATGGTCACACAGACAGCAGCCTCCAGGAACACTGCTGCTCTCACCTCTGGGAGCTGAACTCCTACACTGAAGTTTCTGGGACAGTATTTTGGATACTTCCACCACAGAAATACCCTAGAGGCTGCTGAAAAACTAAGTGGATCAGGCTGGGTCATTTTAAGGCATGATTGGGGGAAAGAAAAGACAGAAACTTAGAAGTGCATCCCTTAACAGTGCTACTCCCAGAGAACAAATTGATTCAAATGATGACAGGGAGCAGGAGCACTGCAGCAGCACGTTCGGTAAATGACAGGGCGTGCCATCATCTCCTAACATCCTCTGGACACTTATCTGCACTTAAAAGGCTCCTGCCGGGCTGTGCACGGACCAGCCTCTTCCACAGACAGCTCCACCACAGAAATGCCTCTGCAGATCACCCTCCTTTGGCAGGCACACTGAGCAACACCAGCGCAGGCAGCTCTGCCTCTGCGCTGCACTCGGACTGGGTTAGTTCTAGCAGAGAAACACTGCAGAATAAATAACTTAACCTTAAGAAATTGTGTCTATAGAACTTGGTGTAAACCCAGACCCTCCTGAAGGTGGGCAGCATCAGAGTTCAGTCAAAGCTCACTCCTAATGCAAGTGGTTGAATGCAAGTTCAACCACTGAACTTAAACATTTTAAGGCAACATTCCAAACAGTGTTTATATACAAAATCCCATTTGCTCAGCGTTCTCTTCCTGGCCTTGTGGAATGCATCGTTTCACCAGTTCTCCTGCCAGAAAACCATATGCAGGCTTGTACCAAAACAATTAAACCAGTTTTAAAATTCAGACCTCGTGTTACAGAGCGCACACCCTGAAGAAACATCCATTTTAATATCCCAGAGCTACTTCAATTTTTCCAGCGCGTTTTTATTCCACAGCAGCCTGGGCACACAGTAGGCCAGAGGTCACGCAGCCTCGTGCTCCAGGCAGGATCCAAACTGTGCCTTTTGGGGGAAACTCACGTGTAAGATTTTTGTTTAAAACCCCTGAGTGTAAGGGACCCCTGCTCTGCCCCGACTGTGTGCCTTAGTGCCCCTCACAGGGCACGCGTTTGCTGCAGCACTCCAGCGGCACAGGCTGCCTGTCCTGCCGGGCCTGCCGAGCCTTCGGGGCCGCACACGCAACGTCCCCAACGGCCCGGCCACAGCCAATGAGGGGAACCGGGCCGGCGGGCAGCCTCCACCCGGCAAGGCCTTACCGCCGGGTCCGCTCGCGCGAGGGCAAAGCAGGGAGGCAGCAGTCGGTACCCCCGGGCCGGGACCAGGGCTCCGTCCCGGATCGGAGTTCCCGTCCTGGATCGGAGTCCCCGACCCGGAGCTATGCCCCGGCCCTCACGGGCCGCCAGCACCACCGCCCCCTGCTACCCCCCCACCCCGACTCACCGCTCCGCACTGCGCACGCGCCGCCCGGCCTCAGCCGCCCCGCCCCGGCCCTGCTCTAGCCAATCAGCGCCGTCCTTGCACGAGCTCCTGCCATTGGCCCCGCCCCTGGCCCCGCCCCACTCACTCAGCACGGCCCCATTCTTGGCCACACCCCCTAACCTGTGCCTGTCTGTCAGCACAGCCCTTGGTCCCGCCCCCTCATTCTGGCCCCGCCCCCTGATCCTGGCCCCGCCTGTGCCCTGTGAGGCGGCCGTGGGGGCGCTGTCTTGGCCCCGCCGTGTCCCGGGCTGGATTCGCCGGGCTGAGCCTGAGCCTGAGCCTGAGCCTGAGCCTGAGCCTGAGCCTGAGCCTGAGTCTGAGCCTGAGCCGTGTCCCGGGCTGGGTTCGCCGGGCTGAGCCGTGTCCCGGGTCGGGCCCCGGCAGCCGGAGCTGCGCTGGGAGGGCAGGAGCCTCCCTGGCTGTGGGAACGGCGTGTCCCGGGCAGCAGCCCCGTCCTGGAGGATCTGTCCCTCAGGAGGGGACAGACGGGACTGCCTGCTTTGGTGCGCCTCTGTGCATCGTGTTAGGTTGGACTAATGGAGGAATTTCTCTGTGGAAAGCGGGGTCAGGCCTCGGCAGGGGCTGCCCAGGGAGGTGATGGAGTCCCCTGCCCTGGAGATGTCCAAGGGCTGGAGGTGGCACCCAGTGCTCTGGGCTGGGGACAAGGTGGGAATATCTGGGATGGGTGCCTGGGATCAGGAGGGAATATTTGCAATGATCTGGAGATGTTGGCTTTACACATCACATCGTCCCTGCCACAGGCTACTTCAGCACCCCCTTTATTTTTCACAGGTTTTGAGGAAGGTAGTGAGGTTTCAGGTAAACACAAGGGTGTAAATTCTCAGTCTTGGCACCCCTGGTTGATGCTGAAATGAGGTGAGAAAGTCAGAGAAGGCACAGGGAGCTCACTGGTCCCCTCACCTCATTCACTCAAAGCACTCTGCTGATTAAAATCATGCCAAAGCATTTCCCACCCCTCTCCCAACTGCAACTGAGTGATGGAATTGCAGAGATGATGGAAAATCATCCACGAGCTGTGCAGCCCTGCCTGGTGAGGGCTGGGCTGTGGCTGAGGAACAGGCCATGGGATCCACTGCACAGCAGCGTGCCAGCCCCAAAATTAAACCTGCAATGCTTAATCATCTAGTGAAAGATGCTCAGTGACATCAGGGGGACCTGTCCCTGGGCCACTGTCCCCACAGCTCTGCTCACCCATGCTGTGTTTCACTGCTGGCACCCACAGAGATCCTGGAGGCAGGAGATTGACTGTAAGCAAATCTCAGCTCTCCTTGCCAGTAATTGAATATTTTCAATCTTTCCAGGTTGGTTGTAAACATCTCAAAAACATAATCTGGAATCAAATCCCTCAAAGCCTGTCAGGAGTGCACCAGAGCTTTATAGATGTTTATGATTTTTGTTGAGGTTTATAGTTTCTCAGGCAGCTACGTGATTGCTGCCTGGGTGTAACTCCTGGCTTTTGGATGGGGGAAGTACTGCTGTACTTCATCCTCTTCCTCCTCCTTTTGGGCTCCACACACCTAGCCAAGCCTGGCAGCCAGGCAGGGCTGATCTCTCTGCTTGCAGCCCAGGAGCCAAATGTCATCTGGGGCACTGGGAAGAGGATTTTCCCCCTGCTTGTCTCAGGCTGCTGCACACCAGGCACTTTGGGAAGCCTCACTGAGATGCTCAGTCCATCCAGAGAGGAGCACTGCTGCATCCCTGGGCAATGCCAACCAAATGCCACATCTGAAAATGCTCCCACATCTAAGAGATAAGAAAATACACTCTGCATGTATTACCTTCTGTATCTGGAGTTCCTCTCTCTGGTCTGATAGGATGGAGGGCTTTTTCAAAAGGTATTAGAGAAGATGGGTGTAAGAGAGTAATTTGGGACTGGGAGTAATTTTTCATCAGTATACTTAAAGACAATCACAGCACTAGGAGGGAGGCCTAATTGTGGAGTTGTGTAATTAGTTTTTATGTCACTGCAATTATTCTGTTGGCTACATATAAAGAACATGGGAAAATGCAGCACTTAATTTTAAATCAAGACTTGATTCTCTTTTAGTAGGTAATTGATGTTGATCACATCACTTAGCAGCAACTATAAAATGTGCTATTTAGATTGTAAAAGGATGGAGAAAAGGACTGAGCAGATAGGTAATTGATGAATCGCGGGCAGCGTTGGTGGGAGGCAGCAGGAATCCTTCAGCTGCCTCTGCCTGCAGCTGCTCCTGGGCTTCCTCAGTGCCCAGGGCTTTAACAGGCACTGAGCCCCTGCCCCAGTCCCACAGCATTGCTCTGTCCTGGACAGCAGTGGAATGGGGCGGCTGCTTTTCATGGAATTGATCCCTCGTGGTTAAACCCCTTCCTTTAAGGAATCCAGGTTTTCTTCATGGAGTTGATCCTTCCTGATTAAACTCCTTCTTTTAAGGAATCCAGATTTTCTTCATGGAGTTGATCCTTCCTGATTAAACCCCTTCTTTTAAGGAATCCAGATTTTCTTCATGGAATTGATCCCTCCGGGGAAAACCCCTTCCTTTAAGGAATCCAGATGTTCCTCTGGCAAAGATGTGTGGGTTTGTTCCCAGGACTGCCATATGCTCATCTGGAGCCACCAGGCTCCTCTCCTCTCAAGGCTGTTTGGCTGCTCCAGTGGCTCAGTTGTGGCCATGTGTCCCAAATTTGGTCACAACAGCTAAACACTCCCAGATACATAACTGGACATTCAAGTCCCCAAGCAAAATTAAATTACAAGGTGCCAATGCTGTGAAGCCTCACAGTGCTGCCCTTGACAGGTAACTTAGTTTTTGGTGATGGGTTCATACTAAAAGTACCTGCAAGTAGTTTTGGTTGGGGTAAGACCCAGAGACAAGGCCCACAGCAAGGCACAGACATCCAGAGGGTTCAGTTGCCCTTTTCCCTCTGGAAGGATGCCAGGATGAGCATGAGAGGTGTCTCTCCTGGGTACAAAGCAAACTGCACAGGCTGCAGGAGACTCTTGAGTTCACATTTCCAGGTGGCAGGTCCAGGCTTTGCACTTGCACCAAAACAGATGGATTTGTGGCCAGACAAGCCACTGCATAGAGTCCTACCAGCATTTTTAAGTGAAACAATTTTCCCCTCCATCCTTTCCTTCCCCTGAACATTTTTGTGTGCTGTAGCAAAATATGAGATGGAATTTGGGCTCCAGTGGGTGTAATTGCTGAACAGCCTGCCCCGGCCAGCCTCACCGCTGCCAGAGCGCTGCCCACAGCCACTTTCCTGCTGACACAATAAAATGCATTTTTACAGCCCAAGACATGAGTCATGACCCAGCCTGAGTTCAGAGCAGAGCATTTTTGAAGTACTTGTGACTCCAAAGAGGCCAGAGGGGAACCCTGGGCTTGAGATAGGATAGCATCACAGCTGCAGAGTTTCCCCAGCCACTTTTAAAAATGCTTTTTCTCACCCATTTTGTGTGCTGGGACATGAAGACTATTGTAGGACCTGTTCTGCCATGTCAGCATCAACCTCTCTGAATTGCTGTGAGGATCAGATGGGTCCATCTTGCAGTCTCTTATCACCACCAGCACAAATCCTATTTCATTCACTGCCAAAAAGAGACTCATCCTAAGGCTTTTGCCATCAGTCCCGCGGGGGCTCTGGAGCCATAAGTGGGATGTGATAAGCCTGGGGCCATCCCTGCAATAATAGAAAGGCTCTGCCGGCGGGGGTGCAGCTCGGGGTTCATGGGTGAGCTGCTGCCCATGCAGCCCTGGCACAGCTTGGGCTCAGCACCTGCCGGGTGACAGCCCCTGACGGTCCCTGTGCCGTGTCCCCAGGACAGCTCTGTCCTGGCACTAAGGGCTCAGCACCCGCCGGGTGACAGCCCCTGACAGTCCCTGTGCCGTGTCCCTAGGACAGAACAGCTCTGTCCTGGCACTAAAGGCTCAGCACCCGCTGGGTGACAGCCCCTGACGGTCCCTGTGCCATGTCCCCAGGACAGAACAGCTCTGTCCTGGCACTAAGGGCTCAGCGCCCACCGGGTGACAGCCCCTGACGGTCCCTGTGCCGTGTCCCCAGCACAGCTCTGTCCCCGTGGGAGCTGTGCCAGGGTGAGAGGGGCGATGCCAGGGGGCTGCCGCCCTTTACCCCCGTTATTAACAGCGCCGCTCGGCACCGACAGGTTCTTCACCGCACACAGAGCCCCCGGGCTGCCCTCGCTCGCTCCCGCCTGGTTAAATTTGGATTAAATCAGCGAAGCCAACACAGTGATAATTCCCAGTACTCTTCTCCGGAGCCGGGCACAAATGAGGGGAAAGCAGAGATGAGAATAAAGCCTGGAGTGAGGGCTCAGGGACCTGCAGGTACAGGAGGGGTTGTGAAGGGAAACTCACGTTTTCAGTGCCATTAGCTCAGCTGTGACCAGGCAGGGACAGCGACCCTAGGGACACTTTTCTAGAAGCCATCATGCCAGATGACCTGGGCAGGGGCCTTTATGGGTGCTCAAGCAGGGATTTGAGTGAAAAAGGCAGCAAGGGGAGAGTTCAATCCCCTGTCTCCTCCCCATGGAACAGAGCCCGGTCACAGACACACAGTCCTGGTTATCCACCAGCAAAGTCAGACCCCCTTGGCCTGGAGCAGTCAGTCCCTCCCAGGGCTGAAGGTTTCAGATCACTGGACAGCCGTGGGCAGCACCATCCCTGCCTCTCTGGCTGCCTGCCCTAGGAGCCACATCCCGGCTGCCACCTCCTTGTCGCTGCATTTGAAGCACGTCCGCATCACAGCACACACGGGCTCAGGAGCAGGGGCAGGGACAATCGATAAAACACCTCCCCTAAGGTGGAAATGAGACCACCCATCTCAGCAGTGTCACACCACTAAAGGAGAGGGGATGGTTATGAGCCATTATTCCCTGCACAAATGGGCTTTAAATCATCATCCATCACCAGCTGTTGCAGTGTGCTGTAATGTCCCATTTTAGACTTCCAGGTCACCTCCCAGGTGTGCCTATATCTCTTTCCCCTCGCCCCCTTGCTGAGTGAGTCCTGTCAATCAGGCTTAACATTCCAGCAAGGTGTTGTGTGGTTGGTCAAGTTCAAATGATGCCCCTTAGGCCCAGTGGTCATTGGCCTGTCTAGGTGTCATCCCCCCTGAGACCCTGCCCCTCTCACCTGCTTGGTGGCTCACCTGTCCCCTCCCCTCCCCCTGCCCCAAGACCTTAAAAGGTGAATCAGGCCATGGGGTCGCCATTTCTGTTGGGCCTGTTCCCAAGATTCAGACCTCTGTAACCATGGAATAAACCTCTGGATATGAAACCCTCCAGCAGAATTCTCTCCTTTTTCTCTTCACCATTGCCTGAAGCTTTCCTCCTGAGGTAAACGGAGTTCCTAACAAGCCTGGACTTGTTTAGTGCCCAGCTGCAACCACCAGCAAGCTAAAGGTGTCTCTGGGGTGATACACCACAGCTGCCGCCTTTGGCCCAGCAGCGAGGGTCAGACTGGCCCAGGCACAATCTAACTGGTAATATTGGGATTCATATTCCAATAACCACCACCCAGCACTGGACGTTCCAAAGGTGTCCAGCAAATCTTTTGTGGCTCCTTTCCACCATGGCATGGGTGACCACAGTTCCCATCACCTGGAGATCCTCACGAAGCCCCCACACCCACACTCTGCTGCTGCTCTGGGAAGAAATCAGCCCTGTCAAACATCAGCAAGACCAAACATGCTGCTTTGGGGTCTCAGATCCATCTCCCTGGGGTGGGATCACAGGAGGGCAGGGCTCCCCAGCTGCCCCACTCCTCCTGGTCTGGCAGGGGAATTGGGTTTTTATGGAGCAGCAGTGCAGGAATTGAAAGCCTTTTTCCTTCTGGAAGCCCTCGAGGCTGCCAGTCTCAGCTGAGCCGCCGCTTGCCAACAGTTTTTCATTTCTTCTCTGTTTCATCTAAACTTTCCATTGGGTTCCTCATCCATCTGAGCTGCAATGATAAATATGGAAATAAAGAGGCATTTACAGCCCCTCTCTTGGGCTGGTTCTGGGTATAAACAAGCTGTGCTCACAGCATCCTCCTCTCCACAGTGCTGGTTTGGGAGTAGCAGGGTCTGCCCAAGACTAAGTGGGCTGAAGGATTTGGGGGAAATCCCTGGGTCACTGTGGGGAGAAAACTACAGCAAAAGGAATGGGGCAAGCAAGGCCCACAGGGACTTCTGTAAAGGACTAGAAGGGAAAGAGCAACAGCTGAAGAGCTGGATGTGCAAAGTATGAAGAAAGGCTTTAATTTGCACAGAATCTTTTAATCCATTAATCACAGGGACATTTGTATGAAAACCTCCCTCTCATTTAACACTATCTCAGGTTTGCCCAAGAAGGTAATAACTGTTTGGCAGGGGAGTGGGAGGGGCCAGGTGGGACAGGCAAAGGCCATGGGCTTGTTTCCAGGGAGAGAAGATCAGCCATTAACAGTGTGGAACCAGCACAGGGATGAGCAGCCATGAAAAGCACTGGACACGGCAGCCCAGGAGTCACAGTGGCACTGGGGACACCAGTCCCCTGAAAGAAGATGCCCCAGTGCCTCTTGGCTCTTTGGAGGCTGCCTGCAAAGGCTGGACAAACTTGCCTGGGTGCCTGGAATAGAGGGTTTGGGGGTTTAAGAGCAGACTCTGACATCTTCCCTTCCCCTCCACCACAGTCATTTCCTCTTCATTCATGCTGCTCCAGTGCTCCTTTCCTTGCCCCACAGAGCTGGATTGTGAGGATCATCCTGGAGGCAGGGGGAAGCTCTGGCAGCATAGCATGGACTGATCCATCCCCTGATCTTCACCTGATGCTTCTCTCAGGTTTCACCTGTTCTGCTTTAATCCCACATTCTTTCCCAGCAAATCCGGCCTTGCACCAGACCAGCCAAAGCCTCCTTGTGTCCCATGATGGTCCCACAGACCTCAGAATTCCCTGTCAGCCAGTGGGTAAACATAATATCTACAAACCCAGCTGCCTTCCTGGAGCTGTTACCTGTGTTTCTCAAGGGAGGAAAACAGGAAAAATTAGTATGCGGCTTCTTCCTCGAGAAATCAATGCGATCTCAACTCACTGTGAAGTTCCCTGACTGTTAGAGATGCTGCACTGGTAAAAACTAACCCTCAGAGGAGAAAGGGTGGGAAAGAAAGAAAGAAAAATAAATTCCAGTGACTAGACAAGTCTAAAATGTTGCAGAAGGCTAAACTACCAGGGCTGGGGCTTGTTTGGAAGTCCCAGAGTAGAGAGGGCTGTGCAGTCCAGCTGTTTATCACCCCACCAAGAATCAGCTGTAATTGTTAATTCTAATTAGAGCTGTTGGGTAAAAATGTAATCAAGAGTCTCCATTAGGAAAAAAAAAAAGACATTTCATCTAAATTAAAAATTTTGTTTTTTAAGAAAGGGGGTAAACGTTGAAAATTTTGTAACAACTCATTTCAGCATTTTCAAGATGAAAAGGGATGTATTTTTGCTGTGAAATGCATCATCAATTCAAATGTGTTTTATCTTACAGTCTGAAGAGCAAAAAATAGTTTTCAAATCAAAGCAAAAATGGTATTTTTAGGCATTTTCTTTAAAAAAGCCTATCTGGAGGTTTCTGTCCTAATTAAGAATGATTATTGGTTTTCTTTTTTCCTTAATGGAATAAGCTGTTCCTAGTTAGCTCTGCTCTAAAACACTGGGTTGATGTTGATGTGCCCACCCATCTGTCCCCAGCACCTGACCCCAGGGCTGTGCTCACACCACCCCACTCTGCGTGTCAGCACTGCCTGAAATCCCTGGCATTTGAGTCAGGCTTTCTAAAACTCACAGAGCTAAAGCAAATTCAAATTCCTGCTGCCAGGAGCCGTGCTGGGGGACTGGAAGGACACAGGTGTGTTTGGTGGGCCTTGTGCAGGACTCAGTTCCTAAGGCAGGCTGATTGTGGTGCCCACGCTTCGGGCAAGGCAGCTGCAACCCCCCCTTGTATGTTTGACCCTGTGGTTGATGCCATGGCATTGCCACAGATCCCAGCAGGGTTTTGCATCCTGGGGGATCCTCTCCACAGGATTAGCAGATCACATTCATCACACTGAGACTGTGGCTTGGGATCTGGTAGATGAATAGCAGAGCTTGTGGTGTGTGATCTGTCCTCTGGCTAGGAGCACTGAAGGAAAGGACAGAAAAGATGGGGGTTAAATAGGAGCTGGGAGCAGAAGGGGACAGCAGGGAAGGAGACTGGGCCAAGGAGAAGCTCAGAAGGAGGAGAGGAGGGTGGAAGAGGAAGGGAGCAAAGCTCAAGGGCTCTGCCAGAGATGAAATGGAAAAAGAAATTGCTGCGCGGCAGTTTCAGCCCAGAACAGAGGGAGCTGCACGGGCTCCTCGGGCTGCCCGAGGGCATTTTGAACAACAAAAGCAGCAAGCTCTGACAGGGCCAGCAGACCCAGGTGGGAGTGAATGGACAGAGGGGCTGCAGGGTCCTGCCCAGCCACATCCAGAGTGGCACTGCCCTTGCTGCTGCTGCACCACCCCTCTGGCAGACTGATCCGGGTTATGTAACCTTTCCTGACTGCTCTTTCCTCCCGACCAAGTGAGGTTGCTGCTCCAGCTCCCTGTAAGGAGCAGCCTGAGCAGCCTCTCCTGAGCTGCCCTGAGGGACACAGCCAGCCCCAGCCTCTGGCACAGCTGAGCAGCAGATCCTGCCCCACTGCCACCCCCGGGGAGCTGTGCTGGCAGAGCTGGCACCCAGGACATGGCACCAAGCCCCAGTGGGAGGCTGCAGGCCCTTGGCCAGGGAAGGAGATGGTTCAATTATGGGTTCTTCCTGCAGGGAGCAACTGGTGGGTGAAGCCTGGAGCACCCACTCACACGTGGGAGCAGACACAGGGTAACACACTGCACCAGTGCTTTATGCACCTAACTCAAAATAAGCTTTCTTTTAAAAAACATATCTAAGAATAATGATTTTTCTCTCTCTTTTTTTTTTGTTGTTATTATTTTGAAGTTATAAATTATTGAAACAAATTATTCTCACTACTCTCCCAAATCATTCTCAGGCAAAGAAAAGGCAGTTCTACCTTCAATTCTGCTTTGTAACAAAATGAGTCAGATTCATTTTGCTCATGATTTGCCCTTGGCTCCCTTTGTCCATGTCTTAAACTACATCCTGGCTCGGTCTGATTAGCAGCGTGTCCTCGGAGGCAGAGGAGGCCCTGCAAGAGCCCGAGGTATTGCAGGTCAAGATTAAAGTGCTCTGCATGCCATTCACTGTCAAAGCTGTAACTGGCTTAACTCAGTGCAATTAGATGGCTCAGAGGTTACACAGTAACGGCAGCAGTGTTTCAGTGCAGCTGATTAAAGCACAGCCCTGGCGTTAAAGGATGTGATTAAAAGGCAGTGTCAGGGCTGAGACCTGGCAGAGGAGCTCAGCAGGCAGGGTTAAATCCACAGCTTCTTCTGGGGTTGGACACCCCAGGGCCTGGAAAAGATCTCCAAGTATCAGCTGAGCCAGCTCAGTTTTTAGGTCTGGAATGCCATCTTGTGATGGCAGTGGGGAAGTGGAAATGGCCCCTCTGTGGAGTCAGAGGAGATGATGGAATTACAGAATGGGTTGGGTCAGAAGAGATCATAAAAATAATTTTATTCCTCCCCCTGCCGTGGTAGGGACACCTTCCACTGCCCCAGGCTGCTCCAGCCCCAGTGTCCAGCCTGGCCTTGGGCACTGCCAGGGATCCAGGGGCAGCCACAGCTGCTCTGGGCACCCTGTGCCAGGGCCTGCTCCCCCTCACAGGGAACAATTCCTTCTCAATATCCCATCCATCCCTGCCCCTGGCAGTGGGAGCCATTCTCTGTGTCCTGCCCCTCCATCCCTTGTCCCCAGTCCCTTTCCAGCTCTCCTGGAGCCCCTTCAGGCCCTGGCAGGGGCTCTGAGCTCTCCCTGGAGCTTCTCCTCTCCAGGTGAGCACCCCCAGCTCTCCCAGCCGGGCTCCAGAGGGGCTCCAGCCCTGGGAGCATCTCTGTGGCCTCTCTGGACTTGCTCCAACAGCTCCATATCCTTCTGATGCAGGAGCAGCTCTGCAGGGGGATCTCACAAGGGCAGAGTAGAGGGGGACTATCCCCCCCTCACCTGCTGCCCACTCCTCTGTGGGTGCAGCCTAGCACAGGGGAGTTTCTGGGCTGCCACTGTTGGCTCATGTCCAGCTTTTCATCCATGATATCCTCCAAGTCCTTCTTTGCTGGTCAATGAGCTCTTCTCCCAGTCTGTGCTCATGTGTGGGGTATCCCTGACCTGGGTGCAGCACCTCAAAGAGGAAAAGGCACCATCGAGGCCATGGCTGCCCTGCCACCTCTGCTGTGTGGGAGCCAAGCAAGGCTGGTGTCACTCACACCCATGAGGTGTCATCATCACCGTCCCCAGCCATGACAGACACTAGGGGGATAAAAGTTCTTCTCAGCAGAGCCTGAATATGCTTGGCCATGGGGCTAGAGTGACCACCATGGTAAATGATGATGTACAACCACAAATCTTTTCTTCCATAGGTTTACTGAATTTTCTTCCTCTTCTCACGGTACTACTCTGTCTTTTTCTCCAGCGACTGGCAGTGTGGCCAAATGGTGTTGAGCCAAAATCTGACTGGTACAGAAGGATCACAGTACCAGCCCTGCAGTGCCAGAGGTGAGCAGTGATGTGGGGCAGGCAGCGAGCCCTGGGCACAGGTGTGTTCAGGGCTGAGGTGACAGTAAAGGATCTCTCTTGCTGCCACAGAAGCTGCAGACATCAGCTACATGGGGGATGTCCCACCCCAGGCTTGGAGCACACGTCTTCTGAAGCACTACAGCTCCATGCCAGTGCAGATCTCTTGAGTGGATGTACTGTGCCAGCAGACAGTGCTCATGTCCTGGTTTAACCCATCCTGCTAATTTATGGGAGCAAAATCACTCAGATGTGATTCCTCCTTTATGCTGTAACTGAACATTCACTCGACAGAGGTTACCCAGGCTTCTGGAGCCTGTTGAGTTGCTTTGAACACAAGCTGCAGGGCTGTGCTGGGATGCAGGGAGCTCGGGGGAGGCTGTGTCTAGACTAGAGGAACTCTCCTGAAGGCTTGCTGGGCTTTTGTTTTGTAGTAACTCTTATCTCTAATCTGGCTTGGAACAAAGCATCTCAGTCCTTTCAGGCCCTGCCACAACACTTGCAGGAGAAAAGGAGGCTCTGTTTAGTGGTCAGCAAGCCAAGATGAACAACAGGGCTGCAACTAATGCAGAGAGCACATTCCTGTGACAGAAAAGGGCATCACTCCTATGGCAGAGCTGCTCTGCTGTGTTTCATCTGGTTTGATGCTTTTCACCCAAAGTTCACAAATGATGTGCAGGCCTTTGTTTGAGCCCCCCTCCATGGCCAGCAAGCAGAGGAAAAGCTGTGCACACAGAGGGAATCTATACTGGGAAGTGAGAGACTGGTCCTGGCACTGAGAGTTGCTGGGTTCTGGTATTTGGCATTCAGGAAGCTTTTGAAGTATCTCCCCAATCCTGCTGAAAATGTCTTATTAAAGAGACAAAGCATATTAATTTGGGCCCCATGCTGTGCTAATGAATTAAACAGTTATAAACTGAAGCTGAGGTTTAAGGTCTTGGCAGAGTCATCATCCATCCCTGTGTGGGCACGTGCCCTTGGCCATGGGCAGCGAGACCCCCAGGAACAAGAGCATGAAGGGTTCTGTGTCTGCTCTTACCTGTCCCTCCCCCAGACAGGTTTTGCTGTGCTGCACTGGGCATAGCTGGAAAACCTGTTCCTCACCAGGTTCATCAGTGACAGGGGAAGCACCGAGCTCCTTCTGCTCAGCACCAGCCTCTGTCCCTGCACGCAGCCGTGTCCTGGGCACAACCAGCCCAGAGCTTCTCAGGACAAGGCAGGATCAGGCTGAGCTGGGGAGGAGCACCCCACATCCAGGAAGAATAGCTGCCTGCCTTGGGCTGAAAATAGACCATGAAACATTTGAAGAAGACAGAGCTGGAGTGGATGATTGCCTGAGGCAAGGCGCAGCTCCAGCTGAGTTCACTGCTGAGCTCTGAGAGCATAAGCACATGAGGAGCATGGGGGAGGGATGCCAGGCTTTCTGGAAAGGCCTTCAAGCGTCTCAAAGGAGCACAAAGCCCAGAGAAAAACTTGCTTTGAATGGATCCCCAGCGAGGGAGTTACAGTTACACTGCTGTGCCCGGACATGGATACACAGAGCACTGGGCTGATGTTACAGCATCCAGTGGAGGTCAGGGAAGGTGTGGAACTGTGCTTCTCTCAGCAAGGCACTTGGCAGCACCACAACTTTTTCTCTGCTTATTTCAGTGCTGGATTTTTGTTGCTGGCAGCTGTTTCTGAGCTGACACTTCTACCTCCTGTGCCCGAAGTGAGACACATCAGGGGCAATCAGAGGCAGCTCACCAGCCCACTGCTTCCCATGAGCCGGCGCTTGAGTTCAGTTCTCCAGCTCCACCGATCGTGTTTCCTGCTCCGGCTCTGTCAGGGATGCTGGAAGCGTCCAAGGCCAGGTCGGACGGGGATTGGAGCAACCTGGGATAGTGGAAGATGTCCCTGCCCATGGCAGGGAGTGGGACGAGACGATGTTTAAAGTCCCTCCCTGTGCCTGATTATTGAGGGTTTTTCTCCGCCCCGGGGGGAGCGGCCGAAGCGAGCGGGGCGGTGCCTGTGGAATCACCTCGGCAGCGCGGAAAGACCTTTTCCTTTTCTGCCCTCGCCGCCGAGTGGGGATGAAGCGATTCTGGCGGGCCGGGCTCCTTCAGCTCGCCGCCATGAGGGCAAGGAGTGGCTCTGGCGGGCCGGGCTCCTTCAGCTCGCCGCCATGAGGGCCCGGAGCGGCTCGGGTGAACCGAGCTCTCTCGCCATGAGGGGCCACCGCCGCCATGAGGTGAGGGGGGATACGGGGCACGGGTGGCGGCGGCAGCGGGGCTGGAGACCGGGGCTCCGGGGAAGGAAGGCGCCACCTGAAATACTAATTTTCTCCTATTTAGCTGTTCCTGCCGGCCGCGAGCGCTGCAGCCCGCGGTGCCCGGGACTGGGGGTGTTGCTTGGCTGTGCAGTTCACCATTAATTCCTCAGTCTTTCCCTCGGTGTGCTGGCTTTTGTCCTCTGCCACAAGCCAGGCCGCTGCTATTGAGCTTTGTGAATGCAGATTGAACTAATGGCTTACTTGCGATGTTTCTGCTGTCCTCTCTTTAGGCCTTCAGCCCATGACCGATGGCGGTGATCCGCCCGAAGGAGGCCCCTGAGGTGCCCGGCCCCGTCGTGTGTGGAACCCCGAGCTGTGCTGGGCTGGGACAGCCGGGGAGGCGCTCCGGGAGGGCACTGGAGCCTGGGAGAGCAGATGTGAAGGGATGACCTGCCCGTGGGACACAGCGAAAGCTCTGGAGCCACGTGGGTGAGGTGTGACCATGAGCCAGGCAGGGGAAATCGGCAAAACTGTTTTGCTGTCTTAGAATTAACTAAAAGGCCTCTGCTGGCTCCTGTGCTAGCCTCAGGTCCTCAGGGTGGAAATAACGTGGTTTATCCAGAAGTAAGTTTAGCTTATCTATTCCTCTTGCTGGTTGAAGCCTTGATGAGAGTAGGCATTATCAGAAAAGTGCCTCCACGTTTTTTCTGCCCTGTAAACCCCCCAGTTTTGGGGTTTTTGTCTCCCAGCAGTAGTCAGCTGCTCGTGGCTGCTCAGTGCCTGTGCCAGTGTTATGCTGCTGGGAGAGAAAGGTGCTGCTGAGCTTTCCTGGCACCAGCGAGGCCGTCCTGGTGCTCAGTGGTGCCAGGTTTTGGCAGCACTCTGCATGCCTGAGAGTGGAGTAACTCCTGCCCGTGGAGTTAAAGCCTAGATTGGATGCAGACAACACACAGAAAATTAAAAAAATTCTGTTGCAGATATTTTAATGTGCATCTTTCATATAAAAATGAATGTCAGTTAATTGACTGGTCAGTGCTAAGGGTTAAATAGGAGTCCTCTTTTCAACTTTCTTTATTGGGTTTTTATTACAGGTAAATTGTTGGTGTGGGGCTTCCTGGAGCAGCAGGAGTGGTCAGAAGTAAAGCTGTCGATGCTGCTTTGAAGAGCCTTGTTTGAAAGGTGAAGATGGAAACCTGGAGCCCACAGTTTAAACGGGGCAGCTGGAGAATTTGTTTTCAGAATGTGGATGTAGGAATTGGAAACATTAAAGGTGGTTGGGGGCAAGGTATAACAAGAATTCTGTGTACAATTTATTGTTAATCTCCTCTCATTGCTTGTTGGAAATACATTTTTACATGACCTCAATTAAATGTATTTATATTTAAGCTTGCTCAGTTTGCTTTTCATTATCTTACAAGGCTGTTGGGTGCAGCAGAATTTTAGAATAGAGACTGGAGAGGTTGTAGTGAGGCACCAGCTCTCATCCCTAGGCCTGGGGGGAAGTGAGCCCACAAAGGAAGGTTGGAAAAGGCTGATGAATATGTAAAATACATCAGAACTGGTGGGAGGAGCAAGATAACCCACAGGGCTTCAGACAAAAATGGTATTTAAATGCAAAAGTTGGAACAAAAGGAGTGTTTTGCTCTCCAGATAAGAGTTGGATCCCTTTGGATTCCCTGCAGTCTTCCAGGAAACCCTGGGTTTGTGAAATAATCCAGACTCCTTAAATGTCCCTGACACTGTTAGTTTAGCCATGAGCCCTTCTGCCAGCTGAATATCCAGAGCTTTGAATGGACAGTTTTTGTACTGCACATGGGAATACTTGTTAAAATACTAACCATTGGGGAATAAAGGTTTTTCCTGGTTCAAGCCTGAGTTCTATTGTTTCTGTAGAACAAATCCTGCCTGCAAAACTAATCAGGGGTTTCCCCATGGATTTATGTTGTGCCCGGCAATTTTCCTCTTTCTCAGGGCTGGGCACCTGATGCCCTTACAGTGGGGGGTCCTGCCTACTGGCAGCCAAGGAACACTGACTGTGTCAGGGCTCTGCTGCTGGAGCAGATGTTCCCAAAAGTGGCAACAAAATGGGGAATATGGGCTCTTCCCAATATCCCATCCATCCCTGCCCCTGGCAGGGGGAGCCATTCCCTGTGTCCTGTCCCTCCATCCCTTGTCAATTGTCTCTCTCCAGGTTTCCTGGGGCTCCTTCAGGCCCTGCCAGGCCACCCTGAGCTCCCCCCAAAGCTTCTCCTGTGCAGGTGAACAATGGCAGCTGTGCCAGCCTTTCCTCCCAGCAGAGCTGCTCCATCCCTGGGATCATCCTGGAGCCTCCTCTGGCCCGGCCCCAGCAGCTCCAGCTCCTGCCTGTGCTGGGGCAGCTCTGCAGGTGGGGTCTCTGAACACAGGGGCACAGGTGATGCCTCAGGTTTCAGCTTTTATATGTTTCAGGTTTATTCTGCTTTAGTGTGTAAGTCTGAGCTTCATATTATGGGATGGTGAGCTCTCTGAACAGAGCGGGGAGACAAAACAATTCCTTCTCGAGCTGAGGACCAGGAACAAATGATCCAAATCTCAGGCCCAAGAGCATAAATGCTGTGGGCTGGAGAGAGAAAAACAAGAAGAATGGGGCTGCATGGGCTAAAGCTGGAATTGGACAATTAGCTCCAATATGCAAATGGACCAAGAGAGACCCCGTGACCTGTTGTCCATTTAGTGCCCATTTTGGGTTGTGCTGCCCAAGGTGGATCTATTTGAGGCCTCTTAATAAATCCCTACTTTATTCTTTAGCTCAGTCTAGTCTCTGTTTTAGGTCAGCCCTCACAAGGCATCACAGGGACAGAACCCCCCCTGCCCTGCTGCCAATGCTGGGGCTCATGGGGTGTGGTCTGGGTTCTGGGGCATGTCCAGCTTCCAGCTTTGTGCAAAACTGGGAAATAAAAATTAGGGATGTCCTGAAGGTTCTGCAGTGGTCAGCACGGGCTCTGGAGCTCAGGGTGTCCCCTGTGCAGGAAGGGGACAGTGAGCATCGTGCAGCTCCTTCTGCAGCACACAGCTGAGCAGTAAAGTTCAGAATGAGTCACCTTGGACCTGCTCTGGTGCCCCGAGTGCAGGACAGCAAAGGGAATTGGCAGAGAACCCATGAGGTCCAAGACTGGCAGTGAAATAAAGCCAGGAAATGGAGCAGGACCTGCATTCGTTCTTGCGAAATGACAACGTGATTTATGGTTCTGTTCAGGAGAACCATACATTTTGCAATCCATATATGACTTCTGCTAGGCAAAAGTGGCTGGATTGCTTTACATTTGCTCTGCTTTTACTGCTCTGCAGCAACACAGCACAGGAAGATTGTTAACTGAGATTTATGGGCTTGTTTTTGAGCACTTCATTGTTTTTTTACCTTGAGCTTGTTAAGAGCTGGATTTCTTGTGATTGTTCTCTGAGCATTTCCATGTTATTTCAACACATATATTGTGCCACTTCCATTTTTTAAAAATACCTTGTGTTGTTGTTTCATTGTGCTCTCCAGCCACTTACAGAGAAGAAAAGTCAGCCTGTGACGAATTGAAGAGGCAGATTTTTCCTTTCCCCTGGAGCTTTCCCTGAATTCACGTACACACCCTCACCTTCCTAAAGCTGCTGGAGCACAGCCGTTTCCAGGCTGATGGAGAGACCGGTTCTTTGGCCACAAAATTAAATAGGGAGAAAGATGTTGAATTTGGAATTACTACGGAGTAAATCCAAATTACGAATAGTACTCGAGGGGTTGTACGAGTTCTTTGGTGACAGCTCACGGGTTTCAGGAGGGCAGCGGCACAGGGACCTCTCCTCATCCAGCACAAGGTGGCAATGTTGGATCAGAGGAACAGCACAGCCTTGCACATCGGCTGCAGGGCCTTTTTACCAGAACCTTCTAACGGCCTCACAGCCAGCGAGAGGCCAGAGTTTGGAATATTTTAGCGATGGTGAGACCTGCGTGGTGCTGAGGAGAGCGGCCTGGGGCTGGGCGGGGCCAGCTGCCCGTGAGCGTGCCCTGGGACACAGAGAACAGCGTGGGGACCAGAGGATACTGTGGATATCCCGGACAGCCTGGATCCCCCGGACGCCTCGGATACCCCGGGCACAGCCCGCGGCGGCGGTGCCGGCGGTGGCGCTCCCCGGAAGCGGCTGAGGGGAGCCGCGAACCCGGGGCCCCCGGCCCCGCGCTCCTCCCGGGAGGCGTGGCCGCCGCCCCGCCCCGCCCCCCGCGCCTTCCCATGTTACCCCGCGGGAGCGCGGACAATGAGCGGGGCGCGGGCGGCGGGCTGGCGGCGCGCGGTGCAGAGGCGCTCTCGCGAGAGCACGGTGAGCGGCCCCCACCTCTCGCGAGAGCCCTACCGGCTGCGCCTCCTCCCCGTCCCCATCCCACACCCCACATCCCTCACGGCGGGCGGGGCGGGCGGTCCCGGCCAGCGGCGGGAGCGGCGCGGACTCACAGGCGATACCGGAGCCGAGCGGGGCGGCCGCCGCCGGGCACGTGAGCAGGCGGGCAGCGGGCGGGCGTGCTCTCGCGAGCGCGGCGAGGCGCGCGCGGGGCTCGCGCAGCCGCCTCAGTCCCTCTCTCCCTCCCTCAGTCCCGCCGTCCGTCCGTCCCCTTTCCCCCGCCGCCGGCGCCGCACCGAGCGGGAGGCGCCGCCGCGTTGCGTCCCCGCCGGCCCGCAGGTAGGAGCGGCGCCGCGCCCCCGGTCCGCCGCCATCTCGGGGGGTCGTGCGGCGGCCGCCCCGCCGTGAGGGGTGGGGGGCGAGGCGGGAGCGCGCGGCGGGGGGGGCGCGGGCCGGCGCGCGGCGGTCACGCGCAGGCCCGGCCCGGCCGGTGCCGCGGCCCCCGGGGCGCCCCCGCCCGCCGCCAGCCGGAACTGCGGCCGCGCCGGGCCCGAACAAAGCCCCGACCCCCCCGCCGCCGCCCCCCGGGCCCGGGAACTGCGGCTCCCGCTCGGGCCCTCGGCCCTGCAGCCGTGACCCGGCCCCGCTGCCCGGAGCTCTGCCCTGCTCCCTGCCCGCTCCAGCCGCGGCCTCGCTGCCGGCCCTGTTCCTTCCTCCTTCCTTAACCTCTAAGGGCCGTTAGAGCCTAAAACCGCTGGTTTTGATGTCCATCTGGCCTTAAGAATTAATGAATTGAGTAACAAGAATCCTGTCAGTGCAGGCAGCCGTTTGACCCCTCTTTCTACTCAGTTTCACTTTCATATAATTCAGGCTGTGCTTACAAATCAAGCTGCGGGGGTGTTTTTTTTTCTTCCTGTGGTGGATTGATAACGTTCCGTTTCTTTAATGTACACACTCTGCTTCCAGAGTCAGAGTAATGAGATACAAAGTTCACCTATTCTGAAAACATCCAGAAGTTGAAAAGAACTTTTTGGGAGCCTGAAGAACTGCTTTGTTAAATGATAAATGAGGCAGTTACGCTGTTGAAAGAAAGCTGAACCATCCCTCAGATTCCAAATGTGTGGCTGTTTTTCTTTCCACGATGCAGACCTTTGGGAAAAAAGTATCTAATAGTGGTTCAAATCGCTGAACGATCTTTATTCTTTTTACTCAGCCTTAAATTCTTCAGGTTTTTTGAACTGTAGGTGGTCCTGATTTCCTGGAGTCAGATAAGTAGGGAGCAGCTCTGGTCAGAAATGTAAGTTTCTTAAAGCAGTCTGTGTAGTTTTCATGGGGAGAGGAAAAGGGTGCGTTTTCAGGAGCTTCTTTACAAAGAATCTATTGATCCAGTGATGTAATCTTCTCATATTTGAAACGTTAATATTTCCAGTTTTCAATGTGTTAGAATGGTAAATTATTTTGATAACATGTAGTGGAACATATGAAGGTTTTTATTGTATTCCCAAGAAATTAGTGAACTTCTGTCTTGAATTTTAGCAAAAAAACTTCCCAAAACGATTCATGAGTGAATTCTGAGTGAGGATACTGGCACTCAGACCTTGGATGTGTTTGTGAAGTGATAAGCCAGTGTTTGTACTTCTGCATTGTGCACTTGGTGTTACATACATCCTGGAACTAAATGATGGGGAAAGAACCCCAGAGAAATTCCTAAATGTGTCCTTAAAATGTGGATATTCATGTTCCTAAAGATAAAAACTGAAAATCAGTTCAAGAGGGGGAAGAGGAGTCAGTGTTTGGGGCTCCAGACTGAAGTTTCATATAGCCATATATTCATATTTTTTTTATATTATAACCATTGGTTTACTCAGGAATAAACTGCACTTAAATGAAAACACTCATGAATTGGGTGGGAAATTAGGAAAAGCTGTGTGCTGCCCTTTGCTGTGATTGCCCATGTCTCTGCTGAGAGATTTGGTGAATACAAAGGTATTTTATAATGTAATACTCAACAGGCTTCTGGGTGGCTCAACAAAGCTGGGGGAGAAGCTGTTGCAAGCAGAGCTGCAATGAAATTATTTCCATTCAGTTTGTTCATTTGTGAGGTTTTTTCAATGCTGCTTCCTTTCTTCATCAGCTCTCTGAGTCAACAAGTCTTGAAAACAAAAGCAAATACTTCATAATATTTCTGAACTCATTTAGTTTGTGAGTGTTTAAGTACCATATTGTGCAGTCATAATTTCAACAAAAGGGATTTTATTTTGAGCACTGAACCAGTGAAAAAGTTCTTTGATTTTTTTATTTTTCTCTGCAGCTTCTTGCAACTTCAAGCAGGATTTCAGCTGGGAAAGACCAGGATTTTATCCCAGCCCTGGAAATGCCTCAAGGCAGATAGAAATTCAGACACAGTACTGTTCTATGTGAGGTTTTTCCTTTTTTTCCCCCCTCTTTTTTTTTTCTTTTTAATTTTTTTAATGGTAAAAGTTGCTCTGTGGTTTGTTCTGGGGTTGGTGTCTGAGGGGCTGTTGGTCCCTGCAGCTGCTGGGAATGCAGGATTGTGTCCTTGGTGTGCATGGGCACAGTTGTGGTGCTGGAGTTTCCCAGTAAAATCCCACAGCATTCCACAGAGCCCCTCTGTTGGTGGCTCCATGGAGCTTTTTGGGGCTTTAGGAGCTTTTGTGCATCTTCTTACTGGAGAGTGGGGGCTCTGAAGGTGTCCCTGGCATTGAAAGCAGCAGAAAGGAATGGCTGGAAGCCACAGAGGTGTTTGTGCTGTGGTCACCACAGTGACAACACTTACCTGTTGTTTCTGGGTGTGGACTTCTTTCCCTTTCAAAAAATAAGTGGGTTTTGCTTTCTTTCTCTCCTTCTTGAGTCTTCTTTTTTCTACTTCTGTTTATGTAAAGGAATAAATGCACTTGTAAAATGCACCTCTTACACAAGAGGCCTGGTTGAATTTATTAAATTATATAATGAGCAGAAATAGGAAAGCAACCTCTTTTATGTTCCTTTTTGCATTCAGATGTTGAAAACTGTAAGTTCTTTTAAGATTCTTGGTTGCTGAACCAGTCATTTGAATTCCCCATTTGTAAATGTGCCTGTTCAGATGTCACACTTCCCTGTTCTGAAGCAATCCTCTGTTACAGTCACTTCAACTCTCAGATTATTTTGTGTTCCTCTGATCAGGAAGTCTCTGGGATGAAGACAAACATAATCCCAAGAAGTGAAACTGCTCCAGTTGTTGTGCCTGAAGCAGAGTGGTTAATCTGTGCCCAGGAAAAGCGTGAGTCCTGTGTGCCAGGTGCTGCTGAAGTGTCATGAAGGGCATGACCTTTGAGGTGGCTTGAACAAGATGAGTGCTTTTCTTGCCTGTGGAACAGCTGTATTAAATAAATAACCACTCTGAGTATTGGCAGCTGAAATGAGCAGGAATCTGCATTTCTCTGAGGCAGCTGGGCTATTCCCCCTTTGCCTTTGGACAATGCAGTGGCCTTTGCTGTATTGTCCAAAAGTTAATCCCTTGGATTTGAGATCCATTGTACTTGGTCATTCAGCAACTAGACAACATCTGCTTCCAATTTCCTTGCAAGTTCTTGGTTTTGCTGCCATTAATTCTCAGAGCAGCATGGGGGGCTGTGTGTCCAAATTCCAGCTCTCTTCCCTCAATAGCCCTTTTTGCCCTGATGTGCTGGAGCCAGTTTTGCCAGGGAGCAGAAGAATTGTCCCATGGCAGAAGGGATTGCCACACAGAGTATGATGTGTAAGAGAGGAGGAGGAAAACCTATAGTTGTTTATAAAGAGCAGACTTCCAAAAACTTCTGTGGTACTTTTTTCCCAAGGGTGTATGGTCTGCAAAAGCATTGTGTTGTTAAAAAAATGAGGGTGTGCTTTTCAGCTTGTGGATGATTTCAGGTTTTTACCATAAAATTTATTTGGTTTTTTACCTGAATTTATTTGTTCTAATTCAATGTGTTTTGAAGTGAAAGTGAAGCTGACTAGAAAGTGAAAACAGTTACTTGTCATTTTTTACACTTTTTTTGTAAATAGTGGAAGAGGAATGGGTAAAAAAAGAATTCTTCTAAGAGCAAGATTACCATTAAAATTACAGTAATTCTGTGTAAGTTAAAACCCCCTGAGAGTGGCAAAAGGAATAGGGAACTGGGGACTTATTTTCAGCCTACTTGTGTTCCTGAGGTTATTGTGTTCAGCATGATCAATATATTCCAAAAATTCACTGAATTAAACTGTTGTCAGGTCAAACTTAATATTGGAGCAAGAGTTCATAAGCTTTATTGAAAAGATATATTCAGATTTACACTAAGAGAAAAACCTTGTATAGTATTTAAAAATCAGCCTCATTTTGGGCTCTGTTTGATAACAGTGTACTCTGTAGGATTCAAATTCCTTATTTTTGTTGTCTGCCTTTATAGAACACTCTTTTGCAACTTGTAGATACAAATTGTTTTCATTGTCTGGAAATCTAATAACATTTTGACTTTCAACTTATTTCAAGTTTGCTTGATAATATATATTTTCAAATCTTAATATGGCCAAATTTCTCCCCAGAGATCTTTAAAAAAGGTGTTACCTGCAAGGCTGTCTGTTGCCAGTTAGCTGAAATTTCATGGAGAACAAGTAGCATAACACTTGGAGCTAACTCGTGCTTGGCTCTCAGGCAGCTCTGCTCAGTCCTGCCCATCTTGTTGCTGTGACTCAGTTGATGGCACCCTCTCTGAAAAGCTGGCCCTGCTCCATGGGAACCTGTCCCCAGCAGGTACTGGTGTGGAATCTGCAGCACAGCAAGTGCTGCCTTAGGACCACGTTAAACCTGACCCTGTGGAAGTTAAACATCCTTGGAGTGAGGGTAGAGCTCTCCCCCACCTCTTTGTTGTTTTAAAGGATGGGCTTGGTTAGGAGTGGGGTGCAGCAGCTGTTGCAAGATGATGGTGTGATAAATAGTGGTTTTTGGAGGATATTCCAACTGGTTAATTTAAGTACTCAAATACCTAATTGGATGTAGGGCATTTCCTGACTAGCACCAATTGCCAACTTGTGCTGTGTCTTCATCATACACTTGTCTTACTGTCCCACTTCATGCTTTTCCATAAGATTGTCCCTCTCTGTGTCTTTGTCTTGGTTATTCTGCCATCTTTGCTGTTTTTATTTTCCCTCTGCCCCTTCCCTGGGTGTTTGCAGCTGCAGGAGCTGGCTGTGGTTCTGGGAAGCTCTGCAGTGGGGTCTCAGTGTGGCACCAATGGGCTTTGCACCCTGCTGATCTCTGCAGCAGCACACAATGAGCTGCTGCTTGACAGCTGGGACAGGAGGATTAGGGAGCATTTGTTCAAATAAAGGGTGTTTGTCAAAAGTGGAGAACTTTCCTGATTTGGTGGAAACTTGAATAATGTTGGTCCTTGCACTAACAGCAGGACACAGTGAGCCTGTCCTGACCACAGGGGTATCTGTGGGATTGCTGCTGGCTCAGGCTCAGAGGGCCCTCTGGAATACCTGGTTTTATGAAGAACCCAGTAAGTTCAGCTTCAAACCCTTCTCAAAGAGGGTGAATGAACTAGGAAGAAATTCAGGCATAAAAATTGAATGAGTAAGGATTAGCTTGTAAAATTGTCATAAAAGTACTTCAAAGAATACTGAATGAATGTAAGATAAAAGCATGGTACTCAAGTGAATATTAGAGTTCCTCTCTGTTTGAGCTCAGCAGAGTTTTGATTTTTACAATGTAGTTCTTCAGTGCTTTGTGTTCAGGTGTCCTGCAGTGGGGCCCCCTTCTCTGGGACATCTCCCTCAGAATTCACCTGGTGTGCTCCCCCTGTGTTCTTGTGTTACTGTTTCCCTCTGAAGCTTTCTGCAGTGTTTTTCTGTCTTCTGCCTCAGAACTTTCAAACTTCTTTCCATACCCATGTTTCTCAATCTCTTATTCTTAACAAATGTCACACAGTTAAGCTTCCTTTTAATGACTCCAGCATATTTGAATCTTAAAAATGTAGCTGAAATGAGTTTAAATACATTGATAACAGAGTATGTAGCAAATTGTATAAAGGAGTTAGTTTGCAAAGATGGAGTTGTATGAGTTATGTGTGTTTTGTGTATTTTTAGGGATATGCATAAAACTATGCATAGTTTTGTGACATGCTGCTACTGAGAAAAAAACCCCAAGTGCTTTTCAGCTTTGTGCCCTGTTGGAACAGGCTGTGTGTTGAGCAGACAGTGGGGCTGGAGACCTCTAACCTTGACCTTTTTCCTTCTCTTTCCAGTACAAGGCCATTGCCTCCTGCAGAGCTGGTCTCTTCAAGGAAAAGTCCTTGCTTTCATTTTGTCCTTTCCATTCCTCCCCAAACTACCTGTTCTCTTGGGAGCTGGCTTCATTTGCAGCTGTGCAGCCTGTGCCTGTTCCTTTTGCCAGTGACTGTGTTTGATGTGCTCCTGGGTGCCACTGCTGGAGAGGCAGAGCTGCTCTGCCCACCCTGCAGTGCCAGGGACCCAAGAGCAGATTATTGCTGCTGGAATATTTTCACATGTGTTGAATTGCTTTGAACTTTGTGTATCTGTTCCAAGGCTGGAGGAGGATGGGGTGAAGTATTACAGTTACTTCTGCTCTGCCCTAAAAGAACATTTTATGAGATGCATTCATTGCAGCATGCTGTGGATATTAATAGATTGTTTAGTTAGAACTTTGTGTAAATGCAGTTGAGCCTAATGTTGGAGTGCTAGGTTAGTGTTCAGTGGGACACCAGAGTCACCTCTCTTGGGAGCAGTGCTTCAGGATCTTTAACTCCCACAGGTGGGCACGGTGCCAGTGCCAGCCCCAGTGCTGCTGGGATGTGGTGCCATCTCCTGACTCACTGGGCTCTCTTCCTGCAGGAGCAGGGTTTTCCTTGGGGCTCCCATCCCTGCACTAAGCCTGACCTTGCTTGGTTTGAGGGCTGAGAGTACAGGCTGGTGTGTCACAGCTGCCGTGTAACAGAGTAAAGAATCCCTTCAGAAATGCTGTTAGCAGTGTAACTGCAATTGGAACAAGAGGTCTTGTTTACTTCCTGCAAAATGTAAAACTTGTTTTTCTTGTTCACATCTGTCTTCACATCAGTAATTGGAATTTTACTGCGTAAAGACTGAATATTATGTTTGGTCTTATTTACAGATCTTATAGCAGAAACTTTTTGCCCAAACTTCAGTTACTTTTAACTTCCTTTCGTCCTGTTCTGTGGTGCTAGAGGTTTCATTTTCAAATATGTGTTATATGCCAAAGTCATCTTGGATTCTATGGGCCTAAGTTTTTTGTGTTCTTCTCACAGACACAGTACAGTAATGTAGGGTAAGAATAAAGCCATTAACCAGAGATCAAGGCTTACATGTCAGTAAACTTTATAGATGCTTTCAGACATCGCAAACTTCTGAAATTCACTTTTCTTCAGTGTGAAAGTAGCTTTTTGTGGAAGAGTAGTATGTATAGGAAACACTACTGTATTTTTATCTGCAATAATATATGTAGGTTCTGGGTACCTCTTGAATCTGTTATGTGATAAAAGCCTTGTAAGATTGAGATCTTTAATGTTTTTTAGCTCAACATGATGCATAAGTTTAAAACTGCATCTGTTTAAAGGGATTTATGACTAAAACTGCTTGTTTTTCTACAGAATTGTCTGGTGTTTCTCAGCTTGAAGAAGATCTGCAGTCATTATTGATCCTCTTTCTTGGCGTTACCGTTTTTGAAGTGAAGTTTGCCTAGCTTTCTAGTGTGAGCTCTCTTTGCAGCCATCTTAAAAAAAAAAAAAAACTAAACCAAAAGAAATTTTTGATCCATAAAGTAGACAAGCTCTAGTTCTACAATGTCCAAGTCATTCCAGCAGTCATCTCTGAGTAGGGATTCACAAGGTCATGGGCGTGACCTCTCTGCAGGAATAGGCCTTCTTGCTGCTGCTACCCAGTCTTTAAATATGCCAGCATCTCTTGGAAGGATGAACCAGGGTACTGCACGCCTTGCTAGCTTAATGAATCTTGGAATGAGTTCTTCATTGAACCAACAAGGATCTCATAGTGCACTGTCTTCTGGTAGTACCTCTTCCCATAATTTGCAGTCTATATTTAACATTGGAAGTAGAGGTCCGCTCCCTTTGTCTTCTCAGCACCGTGGAGATGCAGACCAGGCCACAAACATTTTGGCCAGCTTTGGTCTGTCTGCTAGAGACTTAGATGAACTGAGTCGCTATCCAGAGGACAAGATCACTCCTGAAAACTTGCCTCAGATCCTTCTACAACTTAAAAGGAGGAGAGCTGAAGAAGGTTATGGTAGAGATGGCAGATCATCCACACGGGAACCACCATACAGAGTACCTAGGGATGATTGGGAAGAAAAAAGGCATTTTAGAAGAGATAGCTTTGATGATCGTGGTCCTAGTCTCAACCCAGTGGTTGACTATGACCATGGAAGTCGTTCTCAAGAATCTGGTTATTATGACAGAATGGATTATGAAGATGACAGATTGAGAGATGGAGAAAGGTGTAGGGATGAATCTTTTTATGGTGAGACTTCGCATAACTATCATAAATTTGACAGTGAGTATGACAGAATGGGTCGTGGTCCTGGTCCCGAGAGATCTCTCTTTGAGAAAAAGAGAGGTGCTCCTCCAAATAGCAATATTGAAGACTTCCATGGATTCTTACCGAAGGGTTATCCCCATCTGTGCTCTATATGTGATATGCCAGTTCATTCTAATAAGGTGAGTTATGCACCAGATACTTCTATTTTCCTTTACGTTGTAGTATCTGTTCTGTTTTTACCTATTTCTTTAATTATTTCTATGGCCTGGTTGCTTTTGAAATGATCTGAAAGTTGGTTTGAGAGTGAAAAAGGCACTTGGTTTATTTGCAAGGTAATTGTTGACAAACATTGTAAACCAGGGCTTTACATTAATGTATTTTATTTGCCCAGATTGCTTAACTTCAAGTCAAACAGCTATCATCTACTGGGATATCTTGTTTATATTTTACATCTACATGTTCTCTTAACCACAAACATCTGGCATTCAAGCAGTTTTGGGGTGGGTTTTGGTATTTTTTGTTGGTTTGGGGTTTTTTTGCAGTGTATCTACTGTGCCATTCCGGAAGCTAGTTTCAGCTCTCCTCCACATCTGTCTTGATTGCTGATTTATATGTAGTTAAGATGCATTCTTGCACAGTTCTGCTTTTTCCCTGTCCAGAGGGAAAGAGTTAATGTAGAGCCCTGGAACTTATTTGCAAAAGTAAAAACCACATTTTAGATTAGCTCATTCTTGCCTTTTTAATTTCACTTTAACACTCTATCTCATACTATGGCTGAAATTTGTCGTCATTTTTCTCCTTTTTTCACAACTTTCTTAGAACACTTCAGACTCACTTTTTATTGTCACATGTTGCATCTATCCCTGTAGACTCTCCCAGCAATCAGTCTGCTGTTGCAGTATCCTGCTCTGTGTTCCTGGTAGTGTTCTTTACTTGGCTCCCAGTAGGGTGGATCTTGGGCTGTGTTCGGTGATGCTGGAATTCCCTCTTAGTTATCCACGCCCAGTGCAGCTCTGCAAAGGCAGCAGGTGCTCAACGTGATTCAGATGGTGTTTTCAGAGCCTTCTCACTTTCACCTTTTCCAATGTACTCATCTTGCTGATTTCCAGTGTACTAGGCAATTTAATTGGCTAATTGGCTAATACAGTGCCCCTCTTGTCACAATTAGTGGCTAATTAGCTTGAAGGCCTTCAATTGAAAACATAATACATGCTGTTACTGTAAAATTGATACAATGTGGAATTGCTGTTACTAACCATTTCTTTACAGTTACCTCTCAAAAAGTGCTGTTCTGTACATCTGATCTTTTTGAAACACAAGAATTATTCTTTCCCTGCAAGGAAAGGATCAAACCAGTTCTAGAGCACACGCTGTATGGCTCCACCTGATCTGACACTTTATGAACTTGTGTTGCTTTAATTACTTTTGATACAAAATACAGTAATCCAGGTTTCTTGTCTCCTGTATTTGACATTTATTTTCACTAAAGTTTTAAGTGTTAACAGTTTAGCTGCCATGCTCAGTTCTGTAAAAGGCCTTCATTTGGTTAGATTGAAAACATTAACTTCTGAGGCCCTTGAAGATGGCAACCAGTAATCCTGTAAGTAGGGGTCTTTTTAGCTCTTTATTTTAAAGGCTCATGACTCTTAGTGTGCTTTGGAGTGCAGATCTAATGAAAGGATATCCTCATGGAAATACCTTTCCAGGTATGAGAAATACCAAATTCTTTTAACAGCATAACCTAAGTGGCTGACCTCTTCTGTAACATGTAAAAGTTTTTTTTCTTTTTAGGAATATACTCTGACTTTAAAACTGCTAGTACACAATAAAATACTTGTGGTTGGATCATCTGGTTCTTATGACCCAAGTCGAGGCTTTATTTCTGATTTCAGAAATCATGTCACCACAAGAATTTTCTTTCTCTCCTTCTTTCCTCTGCTTTGCATACCCAACCATTACACAATTCCTTATTTTGTGTCTCTCACAAAATCAAATCAAGTGAAACATAACTTAAAGCAATCTGATTTGAACCAAAATGTATGGAAAGCAGAAAGGGAATGCTTTTCATAGCTGGGACTATGTAAATTTATTACTGTAGTAACAAAATACTGTTTTCCTCACCTCCAAATAAAAATATCAGTGATTTTTTAAAAGTGTTTGATCAAGCTATATGTGTTTTAAATGCAAGCAAGGTGTTAAACATCCTTAGTGTAACTTAAATTGGCAGAGTAGCCTTCTAGTAGGTTTTTTTAATTTTAGTGATGTTCTTAATTGCTTCTTTAATTTGATGTGTGTATATTTGAAGACTGAGTTTCTTTTCTGTCTGTGAAGTAAATCGTGCCCCAGTTCTTCGGGCATTTTGTCAATCCTGATCCCTTTATCAGGGAATGAGGTGTCAGATGTGGAGGTTTTGTTTTCCTGCCAGAGACAAAGGCTGATGCAACCCGAGCAGGTGAATTTGGAGGTGAAGTGCTTGAACCTGGTACCTCTCAGAGGGGAACCTGCCTGTGGCCCTGGGAGAGGGCTGGCTAAAATTGGGTGCTCGAGTGTGGCCTCATTTCTGAGGAACACAGTGTCCTCTGGCTTGCATCAAAGCCAAAGGGGAATCTGGGTTTTCAGGAACTCAGTTCAGGTTTTCTCTCACTCAGCTTGGGGCTTTTGTGTTAATGAGTTCCTGTAAATACAAATAATCTGGTGCCCCAAAACTCTGGGGAAGGGATGCTTCCAAATGGGTGCAGGCAGCAAAGGGAATCCAGATTAAGAATTGTGTAATAAAAAGTTAATGTAGATAAGCTGCCATTGTTCCCTGGGGGAGAAGAGAAATCTGAAGTTGCAATCACATCCCCCTTTTTTGCCAATTGGAAAGCATTTTAATAGAATTAAATCTCCCAAACTTTGCTTGTGGTTTGCAGATAACTTCTACATCAGTTTTGTGTTGAGACAGATTCAAAGCATGTTATGTCTGGTGGAACCAGCCCCTGAATTTAGAGGGGTTTGGGGTTTAAAGGACTATTTTCTAAAGTGTAATGCAATTTGGTAGCAGATACTGAACTGAAGAAACTTTGTATTGAATGGTTCATAGATTTTTTTTTTGGTGGGTATTTTTCATCCTAATTGCCAGCCTATTTATAGTTGCAGAGCCTACATCTTGTGCAGTAATGAGAAAAATTGGTGCTCTCGTTTTACATCTTGCTAAAAGGGATGACTTCATCTTGCTCCATGTCAGGAGCATCATGGAGTAATGTTGTAGTACTTTATGAGAGACTTTAAATCCAGATTTTTCTCCTTTGTAGGAAGTGCAGGATAGGCATTTAACATATGGAAACACTACAGTGAGCCTTGGGAATGTTTCATTGTATCCAGGACTGCTGTGGTGTGGCAGAGACCAAAAATCTGGAAAGATCAGGGATTAGGCAAAAATCCTTTGTGGGTGCTGAGCAGGAGCAGACATTTAAGAAGAGCCACATAAAGCAGTTGCCAGTGCACTTTGTGTTCATAGTTGAAAATGTGGCTGATAAGAAAAAAGCTTCAGTTGGAGAAAACCTTCAGCCCCAAGGTTCTTGAATAACTCCCCCCTGTTTATCTCTGCTGGTCCTTTTCTCTCCTGAGGAGCAGCAGAGTGAAGGTCAGGCTGTGGCTCCCAGATGTGCAGCAGGGGGACTCCAGAGCTTCTGTCACTTCACAAATGTGAATAAAGCACAGATTTGTGCTCTTGCTTGTGAGGGTATAAAGATACAGAGCTCAGGCACTACAATAAGTAACTCTCTTTGTAGTTAAAATGGTCTGCAGAGAAAAAGCAGAAATCCCTCACTCCTTTCTAGTGCTTAAACCAGAACCAGGAGGGGTTTTACCTGGATGATATGGTTCAATTTCATTACTTCTCCTTTGTACCATCTTGGTTTAGATCTGCTTTTTTCCTTTATTATTCCCCTTGAGTGGTCATATATCTTATATTTCACCTATATATTTGTAGTTTGTCCTAGCTATGCACTTAGGTTTCTTTTAGTCTTTCCTTTCTGAATTCCGTGCAATTTCTTGGCCTCTTTATGGTTCTAAAAATTGGAGTCTTACTTCATATCAATCTGTAGAAGTCTGAGGAATGAAGCAGAGTAGAGGAAATTCTGCAATGCCTGAAGAGATACAAACAGCCCTGAGTTCCAAAGGCTGCCATGGCCCTCTGGAGTTTTCCAGGGAGTTTTGCACTCTGAGGCAGGAGCAGCCCCGTTCCCATCAGCCACCCTTTGAGCCAGGTTAGCACAGAAGAGGTAGGTGCAGCGTCAGTGTCTCCTCAAAGCACCAGCACAGATTCCACTCTGTGGATCTGCCAAAGTGCAGCTTAGCAGAGCAGACACTGCTGGAGGCCATGCCTTTGTGGGAAGGGCTGCCCTGTGTGGCTGCTAATTGTGCCTTGTTTACTTTGTGCAGGAGTGGAACCATCACATCAATGGAGCGACTCACAGCCGCCGCTGTCAGCTGCTGCTCGAAATGTATGAACTGGAAGTACAGTAACTGGGGAGGAGGGCTCAGCCTGCCATTCCTGGCAGCAGCTGCACTGGATGATCCTTGTGGGTCCTTTCCAGCTCACAGTGTTCCCTGATTATAAATAACTGTTGCACAAAGCAAGTTTCAAAAACTTACTGTGCCTTCTAGGGGATAAAAGCAACTTGGAGCATCTTCAGGACAAAACAAATCTTGGTTCATAGCTTTGGAATCCTACTACTCCAGAGCTGGAGTTTAGCAGTTGAGAATCTGTTGTAACTGTAGTTGTTGATACCACTTGTACATTTTTTTTTGTAAAACCAGCAGATATGCAAACAGAGTAGGGAGTTTGTCCTGAAGAGCAGCATTTCTGTCAGGGCTGCTCATGGCCTGTGCTGCAGCTGTCGTACACACACCTGCAGGTATTGCTGCTTGTGTTACACAGCTACAGGAGATGGCATGTTTCTTACATTTTTCTTTTAATTTTGTTTCTTTTAAGATACCCAGAATGGAATCCTGACAGTGATTCAGGACATGGAATGTAAGTAGTAATTAATTTTGAAGTATTTCTAATTGAATCAGAGAGAGTTCCTAACATTTTATGTGAAACAACACATTTCCTTTGGTTCAAATTGATTCTTCCCTTTGTCCATCTGAAGGGCAGCAGTAAAAGTAGCCTGAGTTGTGTGCATAGAAGCTCTGCAGAAATTAGGGTGTTTTGTGAATGAAAGCTTCACAGTTCCTTGGTTTAAAATGACAGTGTGTTTTCTCCTTTTTTTTAGGGGTGATCCCTTTATGTTGCAGCAATCTACAAACCCTGCACCGGGAATTTTGGGACCACCACCACCTCCATTCCACCTTGGAGGACCTCCTGTTGGGCCCAGAGGTAACCTCAGCAGGCACCTGCCTTCACCAGGCTTCATTTCAGGGCTTTTGTGGGTTTTTTTTTTACTCTTGTTTTAATTTGTCACTGGTGTTCTCAAACAGTAAAGGAAAATTTTTCTTTTTCTCAGCACTAGAGCTAAAATACTTTGGCTGTGGTGGGATTAAAGACTGGTACTGAGTTCCCACACTTCACCTTTTTGCCAGCTGCCACCTCCCTATGGCTGGTGATTTTTAACTGAGATTAATCTACATGTGTTGAGCGCTTGGATTTTTTTTTTCCTATGTAGGAGGTTTTTCTATCTGTCTTCTGAGTAGCTACATGTTGGTGCAGTGGTCTGGTAAGAATTCAGTGTCCTAAGTGTTTTTTCCCCCTATTTTCAAGTGAACATGAGAAATAAATTGGAATAGAAGTGAGAAGTGGGAAGATGGATGATGCAAACCTCTTCCTCTCAGGAAAGGAGCTTAAGAATCAGATTCTTGCCTGATGCTCTGACTTCCTACCTTTAGATAGTTCAAATAACTAAAAGAGCAAAACTAATTAATTTAGCTGAATATCCTGACAGACTACAAATATTTTACCTGTTCACTTACAAATATTACACTTTTTTTTTACACAATTTTGCACAATTTTTTACAAATACTACACATTACTATGTTTACTTACAAATATTACACTTTTTAGATTATAGATTTTTACAAATATTACACATTACTATGTTTACTTACAAATATTACACTTTTTAGATTATATCTAGATTATAGATGCATTCATACTTTATTACATTAAAATAACATAATTAATTTTTCAGAATACCTCAGATTTAACTGTAAGCCAAACTATTTGAATGGGAGTTTTGTTTGTGTTTGGGTTTTTGGATTTTTTAAATGCATATTGTGATTGAATTGGTGATGTTTTAGAACCTAACTCCTCAATTGTGTAAAGAGTGTCTTAGAGATAAAGAAATCTCACATCCTTTGTGTACAGAGAAGTTTTCCTCTGGCAAATCTTACTTAAACAGGAGATTTTTTTTCCAATGGGCTGTAAATACTCTCTGCTGTTTCTGAACAGCAATAAATGCAGCTCTTTAATGTAAGAGTGAAGAGAAGGAGCAGGAATCAGGACCTCAAGTTACAAGAGCTCTGAAATAAATAAAAAAGCCTTTTTAGAATGCAATGAAATAATTAGTTTTTAGAACTCAATCTCACTCTGGTATTACAAGTGACATATCTTTTAAGAACTCGTGATGAGACATGTTAATCCCAGTCTTACAGGTTGAACTAAGCTTGTTCATTCATTTAATTTCTTAAAGGAGCTGGAAATGGAAATATGGCAGGACCCAGACACATGCAGAAGGGCAGAGTGGTTAGTATTGAAATTATTTCTTTTTTTTAACTCACATTTTTCTTGTACAATTTTTCTGTGTTTGCTTAAAGTGTGGATTTTGTTTAATTAGTTGATTGTCTTTAGAAGTGAGATTTTAAAATTTGTGTGGAAGTACTGAAACTTTTGCATGAGATTGGGAGTTTGTGTTGAGTACTCTACAAAATATTTATTCCAAAAGTGTACAGAACTTCTTTAGATGTTCTCTTCATGATGAAGCTGTGGGAAGGCAGCTTTGGCATGGCAGGCATCTTGCTCTGGAAATCCATAGAAATTCTGTGCCTTTTCTGGATGCATCTTTTGGTCACTAGTGAAGATAGAGAAAAATAGTTTTTAGAAACTTCAACAGTTACACCAGTAGAGCAGAGCCTTGACAGAATTTAGGTTTGCTGGTACTCAGGATTTCTCATCCTTTGTGTTCAACAGGAAACAAGCAGAGTTGTGCACATCATGGATTTCCAGAGGGGAAAGAACCTGAGGTATCAGCTGCTGCAGCTCGTTGAACCCTTTGGGATAATCACAAATCACCTGATTCTGAACAAAATCAATGAGGTGAGCTTGGGTCCCAGGGCTGGCTGCTGTGTCTGCTGCGCTTCCTGTCACTGCCTGAGCTCTGCTTTTGGGAAAGGAATTGCTCAGCCACCCACTGAGATGGCACATCTGTCATCAGGGGCATGTGGGAAAGGGAAAGGAAAGGGAAAAGGGAAAGGAAAGGGAAAAGGGAAAGGAAAGGGAAAAGGGAAAGGAAAGGGAAAGGGAAGGGAAAGGGAAAGGGAAAAAGGAAAGGGGGAAAGGAAAGGGAAGAAGGAAAGGGAAGGGAAAGGGAAGGAAAGGAAAGGGAAGGAAAGGAAAGGGAAAAAGGAAAGGGAAGAAGGAAAGGGGAAGGAAAGGGAAGGGAAAGGGAAAAAGGAAAGGGAAGGGAAAGGGGAAAGGAAGGGAAAGGGGAAGGAAAGGGAAGAAGGAAAGGGGAAGGAAAGGGAAGGGAAAGGGGAAAGGAAGGGAAAGGGGAAAGAAAGGGAAGAAGGAAAGGGAAGGGAAAGGGGAAGGAAAGGGAAGGGAAAGGGGAAGGAAAGGGAAGGGAAAGGGGAAGGAAAGGGAAGGGAAAGGGGAAGGAAAGGGAAAGGAAAGGGGAAGGAAAGGGAAAGGGGAGGGAAAGGGGAAGGAAAGGGAAGGGGAAGGAAAGGAAAGGGAAAGGAAAGGGAAAAGGGAAAGGAAAGGGAAAAGGGAAAGGAAAGGGAAAAGGGAAAGGAAAGGGAAAAGGGAAAGGAAAGGGAAAAGGGAAAGGAAAGGGAAAAGGGAAAGGAAAGGGAAAAGGGAAAGGAAAGGGAAAAGGGAAAGGAAAGGGAAAAGGGAAAGGAAAGGGAAAAGGGAAAGGAAAGGGAAAAGGGAAAGGAAAGGGAAAAGGGAAAGGAAAGGGAAAAGGGAAAGGAAAGGGAAAAGGGAAAGGAAAGGGAAAAGGGAAAGGAAAGGGAAAAGGGAAAGGAAAGGGAAAAGGGAAAGGAAAGGGAAAAGGGAAAGGAAAGGGAAAAGGGAAAGGAAAGGGAAAAGGGAAAGGAAAGGGAAAAGGGAAAGGAAAGGGAAAAGGGAAAGGAAAGGGAAAAGGGAAAGGAAAGGGAAAAGGGAAAGGAAAGGGAAAAGGGAAAGGAAAGGGAAAAGGGAAAGGAAAGGGAAAAGGGAAAGGAAAGGGAAAAGGGAAAGGAAAGGGAAAAGGGAAAGGAAAGGGAAAAGGGAAAGGAAAGGGAAAAGGGAAAGGAAAGGGAAAAGGGAAAGGAAAGGGAAAAGGGAAAGGAAAGGGAAAAGGGAAAGGAAAGGGAAAAGGGAAAGGAAAGGAGGAGTGTTTCCAGAAATGCTCATTTCTGCATTTTCACTTGTATATTGGAAAATCCTCCTGGTTGGTTGTTCATTGCTTTCTCAACAACACCACATTCTGCTCTTGTTTGAAAACTCTCTGAAAACTTACTTGATCTTAGTTTGTATTATGGAGTGTGTCTTATTTTGAAGTGTGAAAAAAAGCAATACTGTAGAAGTGGAAAAAGCAGGAAGCAATTGAATGTTTTGAATCCAAATCTAGGTGGAATGTGAACAAACAAAATAGTTGTGTTTGTGCACCTAAATAAAGTGTCTGCCAAGTTCTGCAGGTCAGTTCACGTTGTAACCAAAAAGCAGTTTTCATTTCTGATGCAGTTATTTTTAAAAGGAAGCATGGAAGAGCTTGAAAATTTGAAACAAAATTAGATTCCTGAAAGAGCAGCACTTAATTTGATTTTGTATGATTTCAGGCATTTATTGAAATGTCAACCACTGAAGATGCCCAGGCTGCAGTGGAATATTATTCTACAACACCTGCCCTGGTGTTTGGTAAACCAGTCAGAGTCCACTTGTCACAGAAATACAAGAGAATAAAGGTAAAACACTTCTGCTTTTTTTAACATTGCCTTATTTTAATTTGGGGCAGCCAGTGTTATGAGGCTGCTGCATTTTAGTTATTCCTAATTTCTGTACTTTTCAGTGCATCACATTAATCAAAGAACAGTCACTATATTTTTTATATGGGTCTTAAAAAAAACCCTTTCCCTTTTCATCTTAGAAACCTGAGGGTAAGCCTGACCAAAAGACTGAGCCCCCAAAACCAGAGCTGGGCCGTGTGATCCACCTGAGCAATCTGCCCCACTCGGGCTACTCCGACAACGCCGTGCTCAAGCTGGCTGAGCCCTACGGCAAGATCAAGAACTACATCCTCATGAGAATGAAGAGCCAGGTGAAGCAGGGCAGGCCTTGAAGGGGGCTTAACTGGGGAGAAATTCCACCTTCAGCTGGGCATGTATGGACTTGGTGCTCTGGCACAGGTTTGGAAATGACCCAGGGTCAGGGGTTTGCTTTGGAGCTTCCTGTGAGGTGTCTCTGGGACATGAGCTGCTTTAACAACAGAACAAATGTATTTCAGCATGGAGGGTTAATTACTGCATTATGCAGATTCCTGCATGGAGCCTTGTTTTGTTAGGGCTGAAAAACCCATGGGATTGTTTCCTTAGGGCTGAAAAACCATTACTTATGAAACATAAATATATTCCACTGTTACATGTTTCTTTTATTCACCCTTTATTTTTCATTCTTTAAACAAAAGCAATCCTACTGTGCTTTTCTAGCTTGGAAGAGAAAGATTTGAAGACAGACCAATTGCATGTGTGTAGTGAAATGCTTTGGATGTGCATGGCCAAGGTTTCTATAAATATACAGGAGTTTAAACTATTTAGCTCTAATTTTTTTTAAGCTTTACTGTCCCAGTTCATTGCTCTCTTGAGTAAAAAGAAAGTTCTACTGCTCTTACAAAGAGATGGGTGCCTGAATCCCCTAATGCCACACTGGAGAAGTGAAAAATTACTAAACTATTGTGTGACCCCTAGGAAGTCCTCCCTGACCTTATTTCACTGGAAAAACAAAATCCCTTTGCTGTCTAAGTTGGCTGCTGAAACAGCTTTCAGTTTTTTGGCAAGGATACTCCAACCCAGATGTGTTTGTTTAAAGCTCATTCAGCAGCCTCATGAGATCTCCCAAAGCTGGAGGAGCAGCAGTTGCTGCCTTTCTGTTTCAGCCTTCTCTCAAAAACCAAAAATAAAATACTGAGGGAGTCTCACAGCTCCCCTGAAATTCCCTGGTACATAAGCACTAAATAAGAGTTTTGTTGTCCTGATACATTTTTATTTAAATAATGTTTTACTTTTGGTGACTTTTTTGGAGGATTATTTGAATGCTTATTTAATTTCAGAACTGTCTCTGGGACAGATGTTCTGAATGGAAAAGCTGGGGTTTGTAGAGCACTTGGGTAAATGTTACAGTGTTTGGTGAGGATGGATGTAGTTGAACCTCATCATTTTGTTTCAGTATTTGGAAATGCTGTGGTTTAAGTTAAATCACTGCCTGGAAAAGTGTTGTGTGTTTCAGAGTCCTTTTTAATGTGTGTTTTAATCTTTTCAGGCCTTCATTGAGATGGAGACCAGAGAAGACGCTTTGGCCATGGTTGAGCATTGTGCCAACAAAGCCCTTTGGTTCCAAGGCAGATGTGTCAAAGTGGATTTATCTGAAAAGTACAAGAAACTGGTGTTAAGAGTAAGGATTTTTTTAAATTGTAGCTGAACATGTAAAGGGAAGTAGATGACAGCCATTGCTTATTGAAAAGTCAGTGCTGCATGTAAAATTGAACAGTTGGCTGTGATATTTTCTGGCTCCTCAAGTGCAGTTACAAGTGTGGTGTTATGAGACAAGTTAAAGGATATTCCTTTCAGAATAAACCCAGTTGCTATAATTCAGATTTTAGAGTAAATTGTGTAGATGTTAATTAAAATCACTCAATTTAGAGCATTCTCTAATGTGGGATCCTTTTCCTTTCCCCTTCATCATTGAAAATGAAGAAGGTTTGTGAAAACTCCCAATGTATTAGAACTGCATCTCTGCCTGTGCAGCTGATGTAAAGGAGGGAAAGGTTGACTGAAGGGGTTTTTAGCATAACACTAGGGTAATATTCATGCAATTATAGGTGGTTCTTCATCAGACTGGGACAGTAGGTGGAAAACTGAGAGGAGGTCAGCTGGTCAGAGCATGGTGCTGATAATGCCAAGGTTGTGAATTCAACCCTTTTGGGCTGGAGAGCTGGACTTGATGATCCTTATGGATCCCTTTCAACTCAGAATATTCTGTGATAATAATAAAGTCCTGTGATAATAATAAAAGCAGGAGAAATCTGAACTGTCAGGCTGTCTCCTAGAAACATCAGCTTTGTTGTGGAGCTTGAAGAAATCTCACTGATGTACACAGTAGTGCAGCACAATGAGCACTTAGTGGCAATTGGAATAGATTTCCTTGTTACTGCCTGCAAGTGACATTTCCTGTTCAGTAATTCATAAACAGTTGAAGTGATGGGAGTCTGCTAAAGGTTTTCACTAATGATGGAGAAAAGTCCAGCTTAGGACTGATCTGTGCCACTGCCTGCACTACAGCTGTTGGTTCATAAACCAACCAAGAATTGTATGTGAATTTTCTGGAGCAGGATATCCCATTTGTTTTGTATTGAATAATTCCTGTGAATAAAGGCAGGGGATTTCTAGGTTGGTCAGGTCCTGTGTGACATGAAATAAATGTTTACTGATCACTTGGTGGGTGGCATGGACAGAGCTCCTGGGGGTTCATGTAGCTGCAAGCACCTGGCTGGATTGGATTAATGCTGCAGCAGTTGTGTAAGTCATAGTCTGCTGTGACTCACAGATTTTTTAAATTTCATTTTAGATTCCCAACAAAGGAGTTGAACTGCTGAAAAAGGATAAAACCAGGTAATTTCCTATTGTTAAAGCATGATGTTGTTTAAAGGAAATATGGAAATACCTTATACAGAGTATAGAAACAATACAAAAGAGGCAAGCTTTGAGATCAAATGACTGGAGGTTGTGCCCAGAGATTAACTTTCAAATATGCTACCCACCCTCTTCCTCTCATGCTGGAGATTTCACAGCCTCTTCAGGCTCCTCAGGAAATCCTTTGCAGTCCCTAATTAGCCTTGCCTTCCTGCAATTTAAACCCACAAGCAGTTGTCCTGTCTTGTAAGGATAATTTCTCCTTGGAGCAGCCTTTTGTATGTTTGAAGAATGATGTCCTTCAGGGTTTCCCTCAGCTTTCCATTTTCTGAACTGAAACACAATAGTTTCCAGGCTTGTCTAAAGAAATATGATCTTTTTCTTTAGTAATTTCTGGGCTCTCTCCAGGTTTACAAGCAGCATTGTTCTTTGTTCTTTACAGAAAGAGAACATATTCCCCAGACAGCAAAGATTCTCCCAGTGATAAAAAGTCCAAAACAGAACCTGCTCAGAAACCTGAAAGTGGCAATACAGAAGAAAAAGCAAAAGAGGAGAAACAGGAGGATGCTGCTGAGCCTTCAGGTGCCAAAAGTGGGGAACAGACAGAGCAAGATGAGCCCAGTTTACTCCTGGAGTCTGAAGATGAGCTGCTGGTGGATGAGGAGGAGGCAGCAGCGCTGTTAGAAAGTGGCAGCTCAGCAGGAGAGGACACAGATGTTGCCAATTTAGGTGATGTGGCTGCTGAGGAAAAAAAGGACACGCCTGATGATGCGAGTGTAAAAACTGAGGGCAACGCTGCAGCCACTCCAGCAGCCAAGAAAAAGCTTAAAAAGGTAACTGACCCAGTGAGCTGCTGAGTGGGGGAAGCCCAGTCTAACTTAGGTAGCACACCACGTACATTCTGGTGCAGACCTTCCTCTGTGGGCCTTTAAAACACCTGTCTGGAGAGGAATGGGTGTTAAAGCCCTGTGATGAAAAGGGAGGCTCTCACTGGGTGTAACTTGCACGTGGATTCAGTTATAGATCCCTGATTCTGTTTTGACAGAAGCTTTAATTTTGGGACTCCTACCCTTGTTGCTTGCTGGGGATT